>NC_069141.1:71881220-72200387 GCF_943734755.1 Anopheles moucheti
ACACACACACACTGTGGATGTGTGCGCTGTGTTGTCATTCTCGAAACCGAGGCGCAATCGGAGCATCATCGTACCGTACTCTTGCGTGGTATATGTTCTGCATTGCCGGTGGCAGTGACGGGACGGGTGTGGGAGGGGCGACTCATCTTCCAAAGCAAAAAAAAATAAAGGGATACATTAAGGATACACACAGCACGGCTAGAACGACGAGCAGCAGCTGCACAGTGCCGGATGGATATGACGCGACACTCTGCTTTTGGGGGCGGCTTAAAGTGGGGTAGTATCTTTCGAGCTTTAGCAAGATTTGACCTACTTAAGTATTTTAGACTTAAGTAAAAAAATTGAGTTACCATTTTAAGGAATTCTTGACAACAATTTGGAATAACTTCATTTAAAAAGATTCGAAACATGTTCTCATTTATAAGGTCGAGTTTTAGGTCGAGTTTAGGTCGTGGTGAGGTTGTCTTCAACACGTTAACTTATTTGCTCTAAAATTGGTCTAAAGGAATGTAATGAACTTCATGTTTGTTAGGTATAACAATGTACTAAATCTTTCACTCACTCGCTCAAAATTATGGAGTTTCCTGCATGAGTTTTATAACTCTGCGGTCACTTTAAAGGGTTAAGTGGCAAGTTGACCCCAAAAACATTTGGCAAAGATTCAAAAATATCTCAATCACAAACAGAGATTAAAATTACTCTCTCATTTGGTTTCGGTACTTGATTCCGTTCTTTTAAAATCACTTTGTCTAGTCTTTGTGTCTTTAACTAGCGTGTGTAGTAGTAATGATTATGGTTGGATAAATCATTAGACTTTCGCATAAACTTGAGCGAACCAGTTCGTTCTTTGTGAACAACTGAACGAACGATATAGATCTTTCGTTCTTTTGTCTCTCATAATTAAGCTCGCTCATACAATTTGCTAAACCAGCTTAACCAGCTCCACCTACGTTACATTCCGTTCAACCTGCATTACGGGCAATTCAACAAGCGTTACGGGCAGTTCAATTTGCGTTACAAACCGTTCCACATGCTTCAACACGTTAAGCTACTAAATTAAAAATCGAATCCTATTCCGATCGAATCCTATTCGTTTTCGCTCGATCGAAACAATCTATTTTGTTTAAAGGTTTATTAAAAGTATAGTTGAATGTTAACTGTGGATATTCTGATCAATGATATTGTAATATTTAAAAACGTCATTGTGGTGTCCCGTTTGATTTATTCTATTAATTGATATATCGTTTATCATATTTGGGCTGTTCGGTGGTGTATTGGTAGCTACGCGGTCCCCCACACGACAGGACCGGTCCAAAATCCCAACCGGACCAATCCCCTCGGTTCTTGTTGTCGATAGAAGAAGAAGATTTAAAATATTTTAAACAATTGTTTTGCAAGTAACTAATGAGTTAAATAAGTAACATATGGATAGTATATACCATTGTTAGAACAAAGTAAATATCTTATTGCATCGTATCGCTCTTTTCTGGCGATCATTGTATATGTGCACACATGCTGATACAGAAAACCAATGAAATCAATGACCACATTGATGCTGGGCAATGATGGCGATGATGATGATGATGATGATGATGATGACGATACGTTTCACCGGTAGTATTCGATGATGCGTTTGTCCGCCCCATCCGCCCCGTCCTGTACCTCCTCCACACTCTCTCACACACACACACGCTCCTCCACTAGACGATTATCACCCACTCACCTTCACTGCCGGGCAAACGTAAATGCACACGCGGGCGCCTCCATTCCACCCGGTCCCACAACCTAACCGACCCCCCCCCCCCCCCCCCAAAAAGGCCATCCCTCAACTATAGTTTCAGCCAACCCACACAGGCAAGCGAACGAATCCGATTCGGAGAGATAGAGATGTTGTGAAAGAGATCCGTTTTCTCCCTGGCCCTGGGTGGTGAAATTGAACCGAAACACACAGAGAGATAAAATTGTTAGAATGTTACACATTTGTCGAGGTGAAAAGAATGAGGGGATAATATGATGATACTCTCCACCGACACCAACCCACCCACCCCTCCCCGTTCACGATGGTTCTACGCTTTCACCACACACGCACACGTGTGGGTGCGCAAATACACATACGTGAAATGCCGGCACGGATATGCGCACGGATGAAACGGTGGCCGAATGTTGCTGCCGCTGCTGTCCTTTCTCACGCGCGTCCGTTATGTACAGGCCGGTGCGTTTATCGGGAATTCGTTGGGTGAAATTTCATAAGATGGATAAGATGCGGAACTTGCGATTGGGGCTGCTTAGCAGGGTTGTTTGCAATTTGGTGAAGTGTTGTATTTTTGGCCACACGGTGAAAAAACCCTTCGGTGACTGTTGCTATGCCGCTTGGCGTGTCTTACATTTATTGCATCGTTTATTTATGTAAGCTAAGCCTCTAACTTCAAGCAATAGGTGGTTTGGGTGCAAAAAGGCAAACATTTTCACATTACATTATTAACAGACTTTATCAAGTAGTGCAACAATTCTAAACTATTAAAAGAAAAAATACAATTAATACAATAAATTAAATAACAAACAAAAACTTTTATATAAAACAGAACTAATTCGATAAACCTCAAATCTTTCTTCAATGTGTGGAAAAGAAAAGCAATGCAATGATTCCTTTAAGAAGCAAATGCCAACAAAAGACCGGCCGTCCGTCCAACTGGGTTATACTGGGTAAGATATTCCAAATTTCGTTACCTTGCATTATTGACTCCTCTCGAAATTGTGAGTCCCCGTAGTGTTATGTACAGGTTCGGTCGGTCCCTATCATCCCGGTATGTGTTGCCACAACGCAACGATTCGGATTCGATTGTGCTGAAGCCCCCCCGGCAGAGTTGGACACCGTGCCGAATGGACGACCCAAATCGAGGGGGGGAGAAGGAGTGGGGATGGTGATTTGGAAACCCGGCGGAAGAATCGGAGATGAATGCCGAGACCGAAGGTGGATCATGGGAGCGACAAGCGACACCGGGCAGGGGAGAAGCGGAGGGATCAACCTTTTTCCGTCCTATAGACCAACCGACCGAACGACCGACTGAACCGACCGACCGACCGACCTAGGATAGCAGACCGCATGTATGTGCGCCAACCATCAAGATGTCGACATTATGTATCCATTTATCTATGCGCGCTCTCTCGCCTCCTCCGGTTTTGGGGAGCGGTGGAACACCAGGGACGGATGGTGGAAGAAGGATCAGAATTTCACACATCCCACACCGTACGGACGACAGATAACTCTCGTCGGACTGGTCCGGCTTTTTGAATACATTCCCGCCCGCCCCGCCGGTAAGGCGTCCCGACCATTCCCGACCGTTCGTCCTTTCGGTTCGCGCACGCAATAAAAACAGGGAGTAAGCTTGCCAAACAAAACTTACCCACTCAAGAGCCTTATCCCACAGCCGGCCCACACAGAAAAGCCCCAAAGCCCGGGCCCGGGATATGAGGGCTCCGGTGCTCCGGTGCAAAGATTGCTGCGTGAATTTGGCCTAGAGCAAACAAGCCGTGCCCAGGACCATGTGGATAGTGTGCTGAGGGCCGAAAGTGTAGTGATGAGAACAAAAAACCTTGCCCACAGCCGTCACACGAAAGAAGAAAGGATTAAAGACAGCGGGAAAACATCACGCACTACCGAAGCAATTCCAGCGTGGGACCTTCGGAACGGAACTTCGGGATAGTACGGGGAGGAGAACGGCTTCCATTTCCACCCAGTGCCTCCGTGCAACGCAATCGCCAAACGATAGTTGCCAACGTTCGCCAAATGTTGGTAATGATGGCACGTGACGGCGACAGGCGGCTAACTATATTTGCCGAGCATTATGCACTATAGATTAAAAGTATCTGCCGGTTCCGAGTGACGAGTGAACAAATAGATTTCGTGCCTACGCTTCTCGTTGCGTCAGGGCAAATATCTGTTTGCGTCCCTTTCGGTCGTTGCCGTCCGGAAGCTTCCCCCTTGTTGGCCGGGTGCGCAAATAGTTCGTTTGAGCCTTCCGTTAATCCATCGTCCACCACAGACAGTCAGACGGAGATCGTCATCGACGTGTGTTTGTTTGTTTGTGCACCAGTCTTCACACACACACATACAGATACATCTTTGGTGGCCTTTAGTGTCCTGGTGGCAGTACATGGCTCCACATAAGCGAGTGCCCCTATGTATGCTGCTAATTCTCGTCTCGTGTGGCTCCTGATGGAGCATTAGTGTGTTTTAGTGCGGACCGTTTGCGAACTTCATTTCGAGCGAGGACGAGCCCGTGTGTACAAGGGGGTGGGTATCCCTTTTTGTGTGGCCACCTCCCATGTCACGTATCGCTTTATGCGAGCGCGCCACAAGACAAACCATCCCCTGATAAGAATTCGTGCCATCGATACCATCTAATTCGCTTGGCACCTTCCCGAACCCCGGGTGGCACACCCCTCTCATACGGAGGTTGCTTATATTGCTTATTTTGGTTTGGAGCAACAGTACGGCCCTACGGCAGAGCCAGTGGAGATTGTTCGTTGGAGATGATTGTTATTAATGGTCGTGAAAAATCACCCCACCAATTATCGCTACCCACCCTACGTGGTTCGCAGTCACGCCGCTACCCGGGAGTTGATACTTTTATGCTCTTCCCGCGTGAAGCGTACATGGGAGAAGATGGCGGGAAACCGGGAACATAATAAGAGCCGTGCGGGAAAAAGCCGTTTGCTAACCAGTTGCTTGTACCGGCAGCGCCATGTAAGCGATACGGTTCGTTTGCCCTTTGACGATGGGAATTGGCAGATAACATCACGCCCGGTAAAAGTTGATTGTCAACGTAAAGTTGCTAATAATTTTCCGAAACTTCTAAAGCGCTGTGCTTGAGCTAGCGAAACGATAATCAAACAAGTAATGTTTGGTGATTGTTAAAATGAATCCAGTCGTTACGGATTAACACATTGCTCAACAGCAATTTGTTGCGATATGGTATCAGGGAGAATGTTGAGAATAATTGGGTAAGCAAGAAGGCTATAATAATCATCAGAACTCGTGTTAGTCACTGTAAATACATAAAAGGCAAATGTTTCTGCATATATCAGATGTGTTTAAATATTAAAGCTGTCAAAAGTAGATCTATCACGTTTTCAACATTTAAAGAGGTCTTCTTCAAGAAAGGCCATCAAGAAAGTATCCTCGTTTGGGAATACCTTCGTTGCCTTGGAAAATCCGGCAAAACAACAGATACGGATCAGATGCGGACTTAGGATCTTCGAATTGATTAACTACACTAACTAATTTTCTTTTTAAGCACCATAAGTCTCGGTCTTGTCTTGTGATCTTCGCTGTAAGTGAAATCTTGCAAGCACTAGAGGCAGAATAACTTGTCCTCCACTAAAACTTCCAAGACTCTCTGGAAAATCTTCTGGCAACTATGTCTTTTAACTGGGTTTCCCTCCGAACAAACAGCCTAGGCACTTTCAAAATACTCTGTTCATGTACTGCAATGATACGTACAGCGTGTTTATCATTGTAGACGAAAGTAAAAATGATTCGTTACGTAATATCGCATAAAAACTGTTGAGTATGTTATCACAAGATCACATATTATTACATGAGTGTTATATTAATAAAGGAGTCAATATTGCATATGTTGCAGCCACCACGGTGAGCAATTATCGTGTGATGCATTTTGAACTCGTCTAATTTCTGTTCAAATTTTTATACCAGCCAGGCCAGGGATTGACAACACGTAACAATACAGTTCCATTGTACATAAATAAACATTCCTCTTAAAATAATATATATTCTCATCTAGATGATCAAAAACCGAAAATAAACGATAAAGAAAAATGTATTATTTGAAAAATATTTACATTCGGAAATGATTAAAATAATAAGTTTGAATGCATTCGTTTAGTTTCATTGTCTGATGATGACCATACAGAAACATTAAATACCATTAAATACTTAAATAGAAATCTAGTTATAATGAATCAGAAATTTACAAACTTTTAAAACCTGATTGTAATTAAAATTCAGAAAATGTCAAATTTTGATCAAGCAGCACATAATATGTACGAGTTGCCTACCCCTGAGTCTCTGACATTTTGGCGTCATTCGATTGTTGACAGATTTTGACACACAGAAGTGCAAAAAAACAATAGTGAGGTTCGATTTTAGCCCCGAGTGCTGGTGAAAATAACATAAATTGTTTACAATTAACTGCGAAAGAGAGTTGTTCAATAAATATTTCTATTAAATGTATTGTAACAAAGTCTGGACGATTGGATTGGGAACGGTAAACTAAGGCGAGCATCCTTTTCGCTCGGGTGGCAGCAAAGGTAAATGCAATGAACAGTGCCGGATTCGTCAAATCCGAAACCGATGGAAAGCGACCATCCAATAACAAGAACGGCGATTGGACTTGTCCGGAGCCCGAGTAAGCAAAACCCCGCTGGCAATTTATTAACCAACCAGATTTGAAGAGTAGATTTGGGATCTAACGTTTTTGGCTTCCTCCATGCATCCTTCCTATGGTATGGCTTGCGCCACAAAACACACGGCGTGGTAACGCGCAATTCGCACCGTGACGCTCACCGCCCATTAGTTGTAAGAACCTAAATTTTGCCCGGCGTAACCAGTGTAATCGGTGCGGTAAGGAGCGCCCGAACAGTGGTTCCAAAAATGGGTCTACGGCTAGCGACTCGGACGGTGGCGGCAG
This sequence comes from Anopheles moucheti, assembly GCF_943734755.1. NCBI lineage: Eukaryota > Metazoa > Arthropoda > Insecta > Diptera > Culicidae > Anopheles > Anopheles moucheti. The sequence goes on from NC_069141.1 coordinate 71,887,931, forward strand.
CAGTAGCGCTGGAGGGAAAAAGAAAGTTGGCACAGAGATTGGCAAGGCGGCTGCTGAGAAATCGCGCGGACTGTTCAGCGCCGAAGACTGGCAATGCAATAAATGCGCTAACGTGAATTGGGCTCGACGGCACACATGCAACATCTGCAGCGCTCCACGATTTTGCGACGTGGAAGAGCGAACCGGTAGGTGGTACACAATTAAATACCGCGGAGTATACCTTCTTTCTTCAGGTGGTAAACAGCATGTCTATTTTTTTCCCAGGATACGGAGGAGGATACAATGATCGTGGTGTGGTCGAATACAAGGATCGCGTTGAATCGGACGATGAGTACGATGAGTTTGGACGGCGAAAGAAATCAAAGGGGAAACCGAAGGAACAAGGCAACAATCGTCCAGCACAAAGGCGCCGTAGTACGGATTCCGAGGAGGAGGTTGAGCAAAGAAAGGTTGCCCGTAGAGAGCCGCAGAAACGTAAACAAGCTGATGACGAGTCATCCGACAAAAGCAACGAAAACGATGACGAAGAGGAAGACGATGAGGATGAGGGCAATGACGACCTTTCCAAGTACGATCTATGGGGATCCGATGAGGAGATTGCTGCCAAACCGGCTCCTAAAACAACTAACGCCTCCTCCAACCACAAACAAGCTGCTCATCGTCACCGTTCACGATCAAACTCCCGCTCAAAGTCTCCCGGTGTTGATCGCCGACGCCGTTCGAGTGATCAACGTTCATCATCGAAATCGACCGCCTCATCGGCTAGTCACGGACGGTCCGACACAAAACGCTCGAGCGCGTCCCGTCGGCATGGACGGTCCGGTTCGCGGTCGTACTCACGCTCCCGGTCACGCTCACGATCGCGATCACCTCGATCCTATCGACGTAATAAAGACAGAAGACGTTAAGGCATTTGTTGCGCTAGCTTATTTGCTGAGCAGCACTCAATATTGAAATGCAAATAAATATGTAAATTTTAGAGTGAAATGTTACTATGTTTACTTAAGTGTGTCCTTTCTGTTCTTTCTTTCACGTTGTATTACCGAACGATATATTATCTGTATAGTATTTCAAACCGGTATTTAGGATTTGCTTTAAATGTTTTCGTCGATAGGATCATGAGCGAGAGATTAAGGATGCTTTCCGTTTTATCGATCTTCCTTACACTAGCGATTGCTCTCACGGGATTGATAGTATGAAATGCAATAGTGATGAGCAAATTTGTTCCACGCTGCAGGTGTCACCTCTTGAAAAACATGCTCTTCTGGTATCGGAAATCTGAAAACAATTATGTGCGCGACAACAGTATAATGATTTTTCGCAGTTGATATGCTGATTTTGTCACTTAACAAATTTGTCAGCATATTTTGTCAACTCTCGTGGCCCTGCACCTAATGATTATACTTGCTGATGCTTTCGACATCAGTTCATTCTTAAGGCCTTGGGTTTTACCATAAATATATTAATAAAACAACACTATGCATTACAAAAAATGGAATTTTGGACTGCAGTTTTACCACAAACAATCCATCAGCTTAAATGAAGGCCATGTACAGTCGGCATCGCATCACAATTGGTGCGTGCCAAAAATGTGGGCCGTTGTTTGAAATCTTTGATTACGTTTTATTATGCTAGATTGCACGCCAAAATTCTGCCATATTGGTTTTTGGCCTCGCAAACCATTGGCATTGAGCTCAGCGAACTACAAACGAACAATATCTTCAGACGGCAGATAGCACAATTTTTGTCAGACAAACAAACAAAAACCATGAACCAATATTGAGAGACTCCTGATGCCTAATTATTAAATTGGAAGTTTCTTTTCAGTTTTGCTGCTCCAATAGTGCCGAACAGTTCGTTTGATTGATCCTGTTTCCTGATATGCAGAACAAAATGTGTTTTACTATCACGAAGCGCAATCTGCACCGCAGTTAGTAAACACCGTCACTTTACAACACTTTATTACCAAAACGAATGCGGATTGGTTTGTTGCAACTCATACTAAATTCCCATTCATCATGGACTTCCGCAACTAATTAATTAATAAACGGGTTGAATTAATTGGTTGATCGTAAAACGTTCCGTAACGAAACGCTCCACCCAGATGGAGGATTTTACAATATTCCAGCTTGACCTTAGTACCCCTCCAGTAAGGATCACTTAACTAGATTACTTTACAGATTGCGACGAACCATTCCATCGCTCAGAGCGACCGTGACCGGTCGCTACCAACCAACGTCCCCATGTGTGTGTTTTTTTTTTCTTTTTTCGTTAAACCGTATGTTTCCCACCCTAATGGAGCACATTACCAGTGTAAAACCCTCAAGCCCGAGGAGGTCCACACCCGATGAGACCCGGACCAACGAACTGTTGCTGGGACAGCCTTGAACTGATTTTACAGCGGTGCTACATTATTACCACATCCACCGCCTCACACACACACACACCGCATCCGTTATGTTTGTGCCCAGCAGGATATGCGAGGGAGAGTTCCCCGTCGCACGACGTCCTGTTACTTGTTCGCACGCCCGACTGTACGATGTTTGCCGAACAGGTCCTTCGTCGATAATTCGTGCCTGGTCAAAGAAAAATGACCATGGAGGGCCTCGCGTACAATGCATATCAGGTGCTAAATTATGGCTTCGAACCATTTATTCGCCCAAATTCGTTAAATCGTAAATCGTTTTGTAACTGTTGCATTTAAAACGCTCACATTGTGAATCAGCAATAAATGTCTTTTTATGATCAATTCCAAACCGATACGCATCTACATGATGTGGTGTTTAACAGCGCCCACCGAAGCATAAAACTATCAACAAATCAATTCACACTGGATTCGGGACACGGGAAATATTTTGTCCAACAGTTTGTGACTCCTCCAACAGCTCAGTCAATGTAACTGGGAGTCCCCCACCTCAACGAAAGCTCCTCCTCTTCATCCTCCCCCTTCGCACATCAAAAAAGCTTCATGAGTCGCGAGAGTTACGGAAAATAATAACGATTAGTTGGCGCACCGTTGGATTGCCTTGAGATGGTAGGGTCAAGGCGTGACTTTTCCTTCCCTTTCCCCACAGGCACACGATTCACCTGGTGAGTGAGTGGGTCGTCAAAGCGTCCTGGCCGGCGGCACAACCGAAGGAAATCCGATGGCTATAAACGCGAAATGAGTGTGGGCTACGGGTGGGTCTCGGCCCCAAAGCAGTCCCCAGCCCCCTGTGGAGAGCTGGACCCTTCTGGACGGGTAAAAATTATTTTTAGCGACCACATAGCACGTGTGTCGGCTGACTGGCGAAGGTCTAGATTTAGTACCGCTTGAGCGGGCCAACGCGAAGGATGTGTCCAACACGGGACTCCACCGCTAGTAGTGCTGCGTGAGAAGGGACCATAGTACATACCTTTTGGCGCGTTGTCGTGTCGTGATTCTGGCGCTCGGCACCACCACCAACGGTGTGTTCAAATGAAGTGATAAACGGTCCGGTAGTTTGTCGTTTCGTCGTTGTAACGTCGATACCGCGGCTCTGCGCGGCGTTGTACGGTGTTGTTTGTCTTACGCCTTTGAAAAAAAAAGTTCAATTGAGTTATCAATCCACAAGCATGGCGGTAACGATTCGGCAAAATGCTTCGCGATATCGTTATGTCGAGCGATAAATCGAACCATTTAATGTCCGGTGGCCGTGTAAAACGTCGATAATTTGTGTAACGCACGCACAAACTTGCAGCAGCCTAATGAGGCAAAAGGCTATGCAATTTTCATCGTATGATAAAATATTAATGGTGATAACTGGCGGAATGAATATGCGCTAAGGTACCGCCGCGTGACATTTCCGCGAGTCCCATGCAGAAAAAAAGGTTGATGGAAATAGAAATGTTGGTGGATAAAAATAGTGCTGGTAGTGTCGGTGCCTCCCTCACCTTGCTAAAGAAAGGGGCCCGCAAGGTCTGCTGCTGGCTGTGAATGTTTGATATTAAGAATCTAATTTAGTGCTCAGTTCCAACGTCCGCATCTACATCAAACTCATAATGGTGCGCTTAAAGCAACGACACCCGGGACTGGCGGCAAGGTAAGCTTAAGCTTCTTTCTACCACCAGACCAACAGCTTTCCATCATTGCTGCACGCCCCCCCCCCCCCCCCCCCTCCCTCTAAATGGTTGTAAAAACATCCATTTCCTGCAACAATTTTATTCAACTAACCCGCTACTTGCATACTACGGCAACGCGTCAAACCTGAAGGGCACACTAAATTGGCGGTGCAATTTTTGCAACTTTCATTTGTGGCTCTTAAGTGGGTCAATCGTGTAAGTAACATTTCCGCTACCTAATTGGACCATTGGACCAGGTCGTGGTGTGCTGCCAGAGATGAAAGTAAACGGAAACGAGGAGGAGTAATGCCAAATCGACCAAACAGAGCTTTTTTTCCAGAGTGCAATGAAAAGTTTAAAGGTCGAGTACTTTTTGCATGACGCAAATGATGAAATATTTAACAGGAGAAAGTTTGAACATGTTAAATCGATTTCAATTTGTTAAGATAGGGATCAGTGTTGTAAAACATGTTAAATAAAGAGGTTACGAAACAGATACACTGTTTAGTATACTCTAGTCATGGGTGAATCTCATTCAGATTCATGAATCTAAATCTTTATTTCAAAGAGTCATGAAGACTGTCGGTCGTCCCTCAGCCATCAGTTGCATAAAACGGACCCAACTACCATGTAAGCTTTATGTATCCAAGCGTCATGCTCTGAGAATTTATAAAGCTTTTCAGAGTCGATTCCTGATTTGAATAACTCTTCACGAAAGATTCATATGACTCTTTTCAAAAGAATCAACACTAATATACTCCATTACATACTACTGATATCCAGTTACTGCAATTGGAATAAAATAAAATATCTTCCCTATAAAGCGTTGAAGATCATCGATATCGTTTGGCTTCACTCGTCTAGTCTGTCTTAATCCTTAATGCTGAAGCGATCGCATGACGTAGTAGCTTGATGTAGGTCCCAGTGAAATGGAGATCCTAAGGACATCATTCATTGAACTGTTGTTTACTGTAGTTAGCAAACAAGCGTACAATAAGACATCATTTTCTTTGAATTATACGATTTACTCGGTGGCGGATCTAACGGCGCGAAGAGTAAGCAATCGCCTAGAGCCTCATTCTCTGTGGGCCCCGGAGAAAGCTGTTATGTAGTGAGAAATATATGAATTGCTATAGTAAAGGACCCAGATGGCAACACTTTTACCCTCTCCGCATGATGGAAGGGGTCCCAAAAATTGGCACAAAAGGCTTCCCAAGGACTTTCCTCTTTCCCGTCTCCCAACAACTCCCCACCTCCACTTATCCAGTTAAAACTTACTCAAGTGTTCAAGGGAAAAAGCTTATCATAATAGGGATCCCGAAGTCCTATTTGTTCGTGAGCACGCCACCTCCTCGCTTCCCCACGCACTTGCCTTCCTTTAAGACGTTTTGAAAATGAGGGGCTCCAGCTACCATTTCGTCCCGGAGCTCCAGTTTGATTCATCCACCACTGGACTTGGAGATATCAAGCAGAATTATATAAAGCTCAGGAGAAATTCACGAATCCTATTTAGTGGCACAACAACTTTAACAAGTCTGCTAATTTTGGGATGCTTGAACACCCCCAAACCGCCCCTGCGCAAAATCACGAATGAAAGATTGAAATGTCTGAGAATGTTTGCAGTGTGAGACATTCTAGAGTTTATGAGCAAGAATCACCAAACATTTCAGGTCCTTGTAGCTGGGGGTCAACATTACTCAGCATTACTTGGGGGCCATTTATACTGTCCAAAATGTATGCCTTTCTACTTAATGAACTAAACCAGTAATTAATAGATAAACAGTTAGCAAATATTACAAATTTATTTGAATAACTCAATTTCATATTCTCTCTCGAGGGTCGTTGTTTAGGGACCCATGCTGTAGAGTATCCATCTTGAAGTACAACGTACAGGTAGAGAATGCACAATTCACCTGTTGTTGTAACTTCCCCTAAGATGTTCTCTAAAGAGGCAATAAATCCATTGACACTTCTGCTTAGATGTGAGCCTCGGCCAGCCTTAGCAGGATCTTATTACCCGAAAGCCAGTTGTTAGATTTGGTTAAGTTGATATATTCCACACAATGTTCACTGAATTACCAACAGAAGCAAAGCGTCCAAAGCTCCAACTCTTTTGCGTTCTTTTTCGAAGATAAACTGGTTTAATAGCGAGTCCGTAGAATTAATTGCCGAGTTAATTAGGTTTATAACTCTTCAGTTGCGTAGTAGAGCTAACATGGCAATCGAGAACTTCCGAACCCGCCCCCCTAAGAGGTATTAGATACTTTGGGGATTTTATGGAATTTATTGTCTAACCAGGCGCCTCAGAGGTGCATTTAGTAGCGGTGTCGGTCTTTACACGACGAAAAAATCCTGCACGCAGGACTGACACTCATTAAGTTATCAGACGCCACCAACAACAGTTCCTTTAAACGCGGTTCCTTTAAACTGTCAACCCATAGTCGTGGCCTTTTTTGAGAACGCATCAACGCCATTACTCCATCTCAGTTTAGGCCTACCACACCTCCTCTGTCCATGTGGACGACCTAAAAGGACTTTACGGGATGAGTCGCCACTATCGTAGGGCCCTAGAGACTATCCAGTTATGGGTAAATAAAGTCAAAAAAAGCCACAAATTCTAGGTCATTTTGCTTGAGGTTCCTCTTCTAGACCTCTTGAGGTTGTTGTGCCGATAAAGAAGATGGTCTAACTATCCAACATTAGCAAACAACTTCGTGTTATTAAACCTATCAGTAGAATGATTACGATAAATTTACTTCGAAAGGAAAAGGTTACATTTAAAATGCAACTCGCAATGACAAACAATTCCCCGCTCTAATTCGCCATATTCAATCAACGATCCTCTAACAAATTGTTTCCTCAGCTTTACCGCATGATCCACCCATGAATGTGGGTTAGCTTTTGTGCTTGCCGTACACCACCATTTGCAAACAAAATACCACCCCCAAAAAAAAAGCGCTTCGGGGCATGATTGCCCACAATTTTCGTGCATTTTTCAATAGAGAAACCGAAACCGTCCTTGCCAACGGTGCTTGCGGTAAATAATGGCACTGTTGCTTAGCGATCGAAACCGATACGTTTATTTGGATCAATGCACAGGAACGCAACGAATGATTGTTTGTTTGGAAAATCCCCGTTCGTCCCTTAAGGGACGGGGTTGTTCTTTCTTCTTCCATCACGCTGTGCGCTAGTTGTGTGCATCGATATGTTATCACATTCGAAGTCCGGTTGGTAGAAAGTTTCTTGTGCACGAAAAAGGTCAAATTTATCAGCAGATTAAGTGAGGAACTGTGCCCTCGATAGTAAGAACCAGCGGGTGAATTGTGTGCACGGTAATGGAGTTTGAAGGAAAGCATAGATTTCATATCGATAACGCATAGCGACAGTGTTTGAATTTAGATTTTTCCTCCTTTTTGCAGGCCCTACGGTGGTGACTATTTGGACTGGAATGTGTTCGTGTCGGAGCCGGATATACCTCTGTTAAGACACAGTATGTTTATTTACATTTTACTCCATTTTTCCCTCCAAAACTTGCCATTTTAATTTCTCAAGTTATGTGAAACGTTTAACAAAATCCACAACTTACAGGAACAGGAAGCTGGTGGTACACACAGGAACGAACATCCGTGCATCCGCACGAGTACATCACTGTCGACGAACTCAACAACTCCCGGAAACGAAAGTTCTCACAAAATCACGCTAGTACGTGGAACACGCTTCAAATGCTAGCACGAAGCTGCGAATTTAAAATTCAATTGCATCGTTACAGAACATCTGGGCAGTAACTTCTCGCTGTACAACAAATCCGAGCCTTCGCTACCTTCGGCAGTCAACAAGTCGCAAGTTACAGAGTACGCGGACCGATTCCAGCGTCGAGCGGCCTACGAACGGGCAATACCGTTGAGACGTAGCACTTCCTTGCACATTGAACCGGGCACGATGAAGGGATTGTCGGAAAATCATTCCAAATTTGTCAGCTATTCGCAGGACACGATCACCAAGTATGTCTGGTGATGGGAATGCATCGCGATAAGCACTGCTCAAGTGAAGTTCTCTTCCTTTCCAGATCGAAACCACCCGCCGTGAGACCGGAGGAAAGCTTCAAGCTACCGGACGGTGGTTTGCGCGGTGCCGGGCTGGCCAATGCGTCTTCCGAGTATAAATCCTCCTTTCTGCCGTACGATTTCCTGCCCGAAAGCATGGACCACCGGTACCGCAATCGAAGCAAACGCAAGGAAAAGGAGATGCGCGATGATTTGAGCGCGTCCGATTCGAAGCTGCACAACAAGCAGCAGCTAACGCGCAGCAATCTAAGACTGACCGGCGAGGCGACGTTCGAGCCGGAGTACAAAAGCCAGTTTGGGCTGCCGCTGGCGGGGGACAAGTCACGGTCGACGCCGCAGCTGAACAATATCGCGTTCACCGGGAACTTTCGTGAGGCACCGTCCGAGTACAAGGAGTGCTACAAATACTACGACCATTTCACCAAGAGTGCCCCGATACGTAAGTTTGACAACCTGAGCCTGCACGGCACGATCGAGTTCCGGCCGGAGTACAAGGAAAGCTACCGAGAGCTGCCGACCGGTGGTGCCAGCGATCAGTGGCGTTCGCAGTGCGTCGTGCGCAAGGACAATCTGTCGCTTAAGGGCGATTTTCTTGGACGGGAGCCGGAATATAGTTACAGCTTCCGGAATCCCCACATCACCTGCAAACCGGAGAAGGCCAAACCGAAGGACAATTTTCTCGCCATGCAGGGCGACATGGACTATACGCCGATGTATCGGTAGGTTTATCGGAGCATTCGCTTTTGAAAGCATGATACTTAAGTTCTTTTTTCACACGTACAGCTGCTCTTACGTCGATTATCCCCGCACGAGACCGTTGGTAAAGAAACCCGTGTGCAGCATCAACCTGGAGGATGTGTACGAGAAACCGCCCCAGAGACGGCTGCATCGGCGCACACCGTCGCCCATCAAGTATAACGTTCATGCCGCTCCCACCGACAGTTCGAAACCGGACGTGATAGACAAGTTCATCTCGCAGCCCGAATATCGGAAAGCGCAACGGGAGCTAATGATCAAGAAACGTTCACCGCCGAAAGAACGCGGCAGTCTGCTGGCACAGAAGATACTCGAGGACAGCAAGCTTACTACGGACCCGACGCAACCGATCCAACCCGTGCCGGTCGTGCGGGTGGAAAGTGTAGGTGGTGGAAACAGCTCCACTACTGCCACGAACGATGGCAAGACTGGGGCCGCCACCGGTGGCGCTAACGCAAAGGATCCCAAACATGGGCAAGCAACGGCCGCACCGCTTCACCTGCCCGTGCGGATAGCGAAGCATGGACGTCGCGCCAAATCCCCGATCATTGCCATTCAGCGTGAGAACGAACCGATCATTTTCTACAAAGATCTACACCGAAAGGGCGATCACAGTGTGCGCAATCGCACGAAGATAATAGAGGCAAATCCTTCCTATCGGAAAGCAACGTATCAGGCGCCGCACTATGCACACAAGAAGCCGGGCGAGAAGGTGAAACAGGGTACGCAATCGTTCGTCGTGCTGAATGCACCGGCGAAACAGCGAACTACCCGTTGGGCTGAACCGGCCACTATTTACGATTCACATTTCTACTAAGCGAAATTCTATCCGTCAGTCTGTATTTGTACGACACTTTGTATCAATTCATTCCAGCGCCCAAAGGAGAGGGTAGGTTGGTTTTGTTCGACTCTTTTACCCATTATTTGGTCGGATTTTCCCTGAGACATGTTTTCCATTTAAAATAAAACGTTTTATGTTCACTAAAATACAAAACAAGCCGAATCTAAAATCAAGATAAGATGTTAAAAAATTCTCTTTTTCGGATGAGAAGCTAATTTGTTAGTTTTGTTTTTATCTTTTTTTGTCCTTAATACCATTTTAGTACCTGTGTTTATTTTTTTCCCAATCCTTCCCAACGATCCGGCACGCATAAAAAGTATCTTTAAAAAAAAGGTTACCGAAAAGGAAATCAGTTTTTTTCGCATAGGACGAGAACAATAGAAATACAAATTTTTGGTGAACTTACCTTTCCATCGCAACAATGAAGCGGTTTTTGTACATTTTAGGAGAAATCACGGTGGGTAATTTTCCATGGCCGCCCATAAGTCCGGATTGTTTGATCACCGATTCAATCTTTTTGTCCAAAGTGTACGTTCGTATGTAATCTAGGGGATGGAAAAATGGGGCGTCAACATTAGTCTAAAGCCGCTGTTAATGGCATGGTAGTATTGGGTCGAGTAGCTCGTTTGATTGACCTGAGCGAATCGCTCACGTTCAACAAGGAAAGCGCTCAAACTTGTTTAAGCTTTTTCGCTCAATGATTCAGGTAGCTTCATCACACACGACCCAACACTAGTCGCAAGCGACGGAGTATACCTTACCGATTATTCCGATAACGAGATTCTTCTCTGTACTTTCCAATCCGACCAACAAGGAGTAATCCATCACTTCGTTGCGCTCCAAAAAGCAGGCATCTCGAGTGATTGCCTCTTTCAGTACCGTTTTGCTGTGAGACAAAATGTACAGCGGATTCGTCCAGGACACTGCAATTGAAATGATATCGATCTTAGTTCCAATTGCCCATTAACAACAGCTAATATTCTTGTACGAGCACATACTTTGAATGAAGTTTTCATCCATCAACACTCGTTCTGTGCCAGTTTGCCGATTGGGATCGACCAGACGATTACGATCCGACCCTTTCAAGTCATACTTTTCGTTGATTTCTTTGCCACAGAACAGATTCTCCATAACCAGCACGGCGCTTTCCACCGTTGTATTGCTATTGAGGTGCGAAAGAGAGCGAAAAAAACAAGTTACAGCATTTTTGATATCCATAACAAACGGTTATTACATACTCTTTTCGTTTGATCGTAATTTTGAACACGCCGAAAATCTTCGCCAGCAGCGTTATGTGTTTCAGCTTCATGCATCGCTGTAAGTACTCGAAATAGTTTGGGGCAAAATTTTCGAATATTGTTAAATCCGTGCGTGACATCTCTTTCAACACAAAACGATCGTCAACTGTTTTGCTGAACTTAGAGCCACTCTTCCCACCACGAGCCTCCCAGCGAACGCTTTTGCTCAGTGATCGTGCAAACGTTTTGCGCACAGTTTCCGTCGTGTCTTGGGCCGTTTCGATCGAGTCCGTCCCGGTTGTGTTGCCTCCATTACCACCACTAGCTCCAACTATTCCCGTAGTATTTACGCTGGATGTATTTCCCGCCGTACCGCAGGCACGATGTGTTGTTCCCGCTGATGGTGGATGTTTTAGAATCTGACAGCGTAACATATCGAATTCTTTTGCAAAGTAGATTCGACACACAAAGTTACAGTTGGCGTCCTATTTGAAAAAATAGCGAAAGAGTTATATTCATATTAAGCTGTTTACGCTCAACGCCAACTTGTTTGTACCTGAAAATGGATTTCACTATGGGCGGCATTTTTATGCTTTTTATCTTGCTCGTTTTTAGCATGTACTGTAGCAGGTGAGTCATCGGTATCAGTAGTTGAGCTGGAATTATATTATGTTTTGAACATTACAATTGATTTACCAAAAGCTTATCATTCTTACCTGACCGAAGTGGATTTACGCTTCATATTAGGACTGTTTTCCACAGCTCCTATCGTAATTATGCCACCACTACCGCCGCTATGCATACTGTCAAGCATTTTGCGATACTCTTGCGACATCAGACTGTAAGCAATGCACGAACCCAGATCGTGCTCGCTTACAACGATCGGAAACAGGCCCGCTTTCAAACAATGATGTTCATGCGACGGTAATGGAGAGCTTAAAATGTGCGAATAATCGTTCGTCGAGAGCAGCTGGCTCAGTATAGTTTTAACCGTTTTCTTTTCATTTAAACTCTCCCTCATCGGTTGCTTCTCCTCGCTTGTGCTGCTCACCACCTTGTCCTCCTCGGGATCCGCAGTAAGTGAATCTTGCTCGAGTTTACCACGATGTTCGACTCCAGACGAGGTGCTTTCGTTCGGTTCTGGTTCCACCACTTCGCTAGAAGATTCTAAAGTCGGCTGGAATTCACCAGAATGAGACATATCCAGTTCTTCGGTAGCAATCGTTCCACTGTCGATCGTTCCTCCTGTGTTGTTACTGCCAGTGTCCACTGCCGTTGTAGACTTGGAAGTTTGCGCACTCTTTGCCTGAGTTATTATATCGTGCAGCTTTGGTTCCCATTCTTCTATTGCTTCTGCCAGCGTGTGTTTCAATGTCACAATTGCGTCGTCGATTAGCTCAATCGAAAGCACATCCTCAGTAAGCAGTTTCTGCACCTTTTCAATACGCTGCTTGAAAGCTACCTGATCCTGATTGGCTTTCTTCTTAAGCTTTCCGAATGTGTCTGTGTCGACTGACAGCTCGGCAAGCTTTTCCAATATTTTTACAAACACATCATACCCCATAACTGCGAGCGTTTTCATCTCATCCGTGCGTTGATCGGTAATGATGCGTTGGTTGCAACCGATAGCTGGTAAAACCATCGAGATAGACATTGCCGGTAGCACTATTTCCCACACATCGATCGCTGTGTAGCGGAAGCTGGCCACGATACCTTTGTAGGAAAAGTTTTGCTCAAAGTCGCGATGCAACGAATGTCGACATACCATGCCTCCATCGCTACTGTCTGCTTGATCCGTGATTCCTTCACAGTTGCGTTTCTTATAGGCATGACCATGGAAACGTAGTTCGAGAAATTTAGCAAACGAATAGCACCACGTATCTTGCGACATTGGGACCGGTTTCGAGTACTCATTACAGATTGTACACTTTGACGATATCAGTATCGTACCGGTGTCCATCTTGGTCACATCTTCGACCAGTTTCACCTGAATGCAACCACCAGAGTGGACGTAACGGCGAACATGATCCATCATCGGAAGATTGCACGATTTGCAAATGTAAGAACTTCGAAAGCAATAATGTTCGAGGAACAATCCAAGCATGATGTCGTTTTGTCCATAAAATTGCATATCCAGATAGGAAGGTTGAGCACAGAACGTGGAAGGAACGTTTTCATTATAGTTGAAGCTACAGAACAGCACCGGCAAACGTTGATGATTTTCGATGTCCAACGCATCACGGTACACGTACTCTTCGAGTGATCGTTGGGCCATCGTGGTGAGGCGCCGTTTGCGAGATGATGTCTTCTTCACTACAACGATAAGATAAGAGTATATTGGTATTGAAAGTATTGAAAAATAATGATGACTATATTCAACAAAATGAAATAGAACTCACTCATTGAAATTTTCGGATACCGTCCACCACAGGCCCGGAAGCTGGCAAGTATCGTTTGCATCTCCTTGCTTTCCACGGAGGTCGTTATTTTATGCGTCACAAACGGATGCACCGGTAGGAGTTGCTTTTCTTCCTCCTCCGTTGATGCGCTGGCTCCCGCTCCGGCAGAATTATCGATCAATGTAGCAGAATTTTTTTCCCCCACAAGACCCAATGTGCCTCCATTGCTCCACTGCTTCGAGAAGTAAAGTTCCTCGGGAAAGTAACACCGTAAGGCACATTTGCGGCCACCGTCCGTCTCAAGGTACGGCAGCGGAAATGCCACGAACGGACTGATGGACAAAATGGTCGAGCTGAGTGCGGACCGAAATCTGTTATCGTTCGGGGTTTCTGCTGCTAGTTCAAACGATGTGTCATCTTCATCTCCGTACTGGCCGACACCGTCCTCCGAGGATGGGCCCAGCGCTCCCGATCGTAAAGGATCCGTCCAGTCTCCAACATTCTCTCGATTCGCAGAGTTCTCTGCCGTCATACGAACGATTTTTGCCGTTTGCTCTTTCTGAACTGCCTTCTCATTGATGGTTACCTGATGTTCCTTCGGCGTTTGAGAAACATCTTCGAGACACTTGGTCAACCCCATTTGAGGTGGTGGATCCATAGGAGTGGATTCCTTTGAATCGAATATGCTTGCCCGCGGAGTCGGTGGCATTGCGTACACATCGCACAGGTAGGAAAGTTCAAAGCGCCAATTATGGCGCGCCAGCAGCAACAGTGATGCAATCTTTTTTATTTTTGCCAGCTCACTCCGCTTGGCTCCTCGCAAAAGAACGCAACATCCTCGTGGACTATGCTGCTTTTCTAGGCACATCAATGTTTTAGAAGAACCTGAAATAATATAAAAACAATTAATAAACCCCTCTTTTTCTCATCTGCGAACAGCTTTTCTGCTTTACCTTGATCATCGTAAAATGTTTGTATCCTGAATCGATCGCAAACGCCCAGCTTCGGTTGTCCAACATTAGAGTCAATGCAACTGATGATATCACAATCCAGAAATCGCGCTATACGCTCCAGCACGCAAAGTTTCACATCCAGCACCAGCGTTATACCGTTGTTACGCAGCATATCTTGCGCTATGCCTGCCACATTCTTGTGCACGAGCACAATGTTCGGTCCTAGGCTGATAATTTTGGACACCTTGTTGCGCAAATAGTCACGCTCCTGTAGCATCAGGGTATCGAAACTGACAAATTTGCCTTCCACGCGCTGGTATGCAATTGCGCACTGTAGCAACAGTATTTTTGGTTTGTCCACCTTTTGCGACATTTCCTTGTGGGCTACATTCTTCGAAAAGACCACACCACCCTGTATCTGCGATTCGCTCCGATCGCCACCTGGAACTTTCTTAAAGTAAACGTAGTTCCGTATATCCATAGCGTCCGTCCCGTAAGCCTCATCGAGACGCAACGTATTGGCAACCCGAGCTACAATTGGGATGAGCGTTTTACTCCAGGAAGGATCGAGGTTCTGCGCTCGCAACAGTTGATTCACGAGCAGCTCTTCGTGTTCGCAGAATGCTTTCAGCAAAGCCTTTGCCCCAGTCGATATTATATACGAACTGTCCATTACGGAATCCTTCAGCAGTATGCTACTCAACGTGGTGCTGCCAACTATTCCACTTCCGGTACCATCTTCACTGTCGGCAGACGATTGATCATCGTTTCCGGAGCGCATTAACACAGAGCTAGATTTAAAGTTCAGTTCCAAATGATAGGCTCCTTCCGTGCCTGTTACGCCTCCCGCTCCCGATCCCTGGCCTTGACGGTCTTGAAGAACGGCCAACTTGTACACCGTATCTTCACTAAATTCGATCGATACAGTAGTGGTTTCATCTTCATCTTCTACCGATCCAACGCTACCATCACGATTCAACTGTTGCTGTTGTTTTTGATGCTGCAAAACTTTCTCGTGCGTAATATTTGTATCTTCGTCACCGATCGTTTCGTTCTTCACTTCGCATATCGCTATCAAAAATCCCGCATCGATCATCGCATTAAGTATGGCGATCGCTTGCATATTGTTCGACGACTTTTGTCTGCTGAACAGAAAATCGATAAGCTCATGCCCACGGTTGTACAGTGGCAGCGAACGGCACATTTCATCGTACAACGTTTTCAGCGAATTTGACTGCTGCAGAATGGATTTACGATCGGCAGAAGAAATACCAGACCCTGCACTTGCCGCAAACCGTTCCTCCTGGTAACCAACGGATATCTTTCTACGATTTCGTCCACCGGATGGGCCCATACCGCTAGGTTCTGTTCCTCCACCTCCCTGTGGTGGCAGGGTAGAAAGCTTTTGAGCCAGATCATCCTGCAACGCTTTCAAGTCGGGTTTTAAATCGGCGGCAATGCTAGACGATTTAAGGTACGTCAGGACCACTTTCGAACAGTAGTTACACACGCGTAGATCGTCTGAACAATTGATAATCTTTCCTGTTACCACCTGATTGCAACATTTCGTGCAGAAGATTTGACCACACAGACGACAGTGGTGTTTCCTGCGGAAGGTTGAAAATTTTACCGAACAATCGTAGCACTCAATGGAGGTAGAATCGGGCATCCAGAATTTTTGAAGATCTGTATTCTTGTAGCTTCGCTTAGTCTGTAACAAAATAGCGGTTTGTTATAACGATTGATGACAAACACGACAATGGCACTATTCGAATAACCGATACTTACACTTGGTTTCTGCGATATTAGACTGCTTAACCGACGAAGCACGCTGGAAGTGGTCCGCTCGCCAGCAGAGGACTGAGCCATAGATGCAGCATGTGTAACATCAGTATATGAACTACTAGTTGATGGATTGCTACTTGCCAATGCACTGGGCTGATTAATTTCTTTTTGAACTTCCCGGACATTTCTACTTCCCGCTTCGCCTTCACCTCCGGAAGGTTCTTCATGCAACACCGCCCCCTGAAGTGGTGACTCATTGCTGGGCCGGCTGTTGTTTGTGAGTCTGTTTACTAGCTTCGAAAATATGGTTTCCTGTTCCTCTTCGAACGTACGGGCAAATTCCGTCAAAATTGTGGGGGAATGTAGATGTCTATTCATCGTAATGGATTTTTGATTAACTGTTTTTTGTTATCTTCTTCTTTGGGACACTTATATAGAAATATAGTGCTAAATAGTGCGCCGCACAATCACAGCTGCACTAAACACCAGGGAAATTAACTTGCTCGGTAACGGATAGGTCCGGGGCCAGTGAAGTAAGAGCTAGATCAGTCCATTTCTGCTCTTGCTCTTTTAGTGTCAGATGTGAGTCACCATTGTCTGCCTCGGGATCCGGAAGCTTATCGCAAGGCACTTGGATGTGGTCGAACGGCAATTCGTCTGCAATCCACTCGTTATCGACTAAATCGACCAAACGTCCTCCGGATGGTGGCTAAAATGAAAAGAAAAAAATAACACGAGCACAGATACAAGATATCGAAAGTGCATTCCAGTGAAACTAGCGTTTCCAACAAACTCCTTTCGATACTGACTACGTACCTCACTATCCATTAGAATCGTTTACATACAAATACACGGAGGGAATACTCTGCTATGGGCTGTTTTAAATAACCAACAGCCGCTTAAAATTAATGGAAAAGTTTGCAAAAGTATTGCGATAAGCCCACCCTTCCGCAACTCTTTATTTTTTGTTTGCGCTTGCTTCGCAGCCAGTGATCTGTCAAATGATTGCTTTCAAGATGTACATAGGCGGGCTATGAACAAAGAATACTGGAATTATTCGTTATTAAACTTTTTTTTATTTTAAATAATCATCTTTCTTTGTTTCTTTGACTCCCCGAATAGTAATCCAAATGATAGTTAGCGCATCTGCAATTTATAAATCCCTTTTAACTGCTAAAATACTTTCCTCAATAGTCTTATCTCATATGTATACAGCCTGTCATTGTTTGGAGTTGTTTTGGTTCGGTCGCGCATTGGTTCGGTAAAAACAGTACGAACGAAATGAGTATGATTTTTACGAAATTTACCCGGCTTAGTGCAAGTGCTAGAAGGTAAGAAAGTTAAAAAAAATTAGCTACGGTTGAGTAAGCGGATTGTCGAATACTTTTTAGTAATTTCAGCCTCGGACATTGTACATTTCTTACAGATATTTATCAGCACAATCTTCGCCGCTAGTTCTAGGAATCGAGACAAGTTGTGATGATACCGGCGCCGCCCTGGTTACCGGAAACGGGAAAGTCCTGGGAGAATACATTCATTCACAGCAAAGCAGTCACCTAAGGTAAGATTTTTAAGCTATCAGTAATGAGGTGTGTCTACAGCATAGCAATGCTTCGGTAGGTTTGGCGGAATTATTCCACCTGTAGCGCAAGACATCCATCGTGCTAATATTGAAAACGTGGTTAACAAAACGTTTCAACTAGCCAATATATCTCCAAACGAAATCGATGCTGTCGCAGTCACTAATCGGCCAGGTCAGTAGCAAAAATAGGAACTAATGCTTGGTTGCCGTATCTAATATAATTTTGTTTTCTTTTAGGATTACCGCTAAGTTTGATAGTTGGTATGAGGTATGCGAAACATATTGCTCGTACATACGACAAACCTTTGATTCCTATACACCACATGCAAGCCCATGCTCTGATGGCACGTATGAACTCCTCCATACCGTACCCATTTCTTTGCCTTCTTGTAAGCGGTGGACATTCGCTGCTGGTACTTGTCGAAAGCACCGCCAGGTTTCGATTGTTAGGTGAAACACTAGATGATGCACCCGGGGAAGCTCTCGACAAAATTGCTCGCCGTTTGAAGCTACGCAACATATCCAAATATGCTCAAATGTCGGGTGGACAAGCTATTGAAGTAGCGGCCCAGACAGCAGCAAACACATCAGCATACGAGTTTCGCTTACCACTCTCAAAGTACCGTGATTGCCAATTTAGTTTTGCTGGCCTGAAAAACACAGCTACGAGACATATTCTCGAACGGGAATCAACGCTCAGTGAGTTCATACAACTCATATGTTTCAACACTTATTAAAAATGTGCTCTCTCTTCCGTTAAGATCTTGCTCCTGATGCATTGCTGCCCGACTATGAAGCGTTTTGTGCCTGTTTCCTAAAAGGAGTCACACGACACATGCTTCATCGAACGCAACGTGCCATAGAATACTGTGAACGGCGCAATCTACTTCCACCAGGCAGTACCCAACGAAGCTTAGTTATCTCAGGTGGTGTTGCCTGCAATGACGTTATATTTAATGCGCTGAGTTTGATGGCAGCCCAGTTCGGATACAGTACCTATAGACCACCAAAGAAACTTTGCACCGATAATGGCACGATGATAGCGTGGAATGGTGTTGAAAAACTGCTCGCGAAAGATACTGCTGAAATGACGAAAAATTACGAAACAGTCGATATAAGTGGAAAATGTCCTATAGGAGAAAGCATGATATACGACGTGAAGGAAGCGAATATAGCATGTAAATGGGCCAAAGTTGATATATTTCCCATAGAGAACTAGAACTAGCATGAAGTAGATCAAAACAAAAGGTTGAATAAACTAGAAAATAGGAGATTAATATCCAACTTCTGTATCAGTTTTTTTTAGAACAACTTTATTCGAACCATCAGTAATTTAAAACTAAAATAGAGTGGAAAAACTTTTCCCCGAGCAGAAAGCAGGAGTTCGCTGCATTTCGCTTTATCCGGGCCAACTGCTCGAATGCCGTACCGTTACGTTATTTCGATCAAAGAGGAAATTATTTAGTTTTTTCGTTGGAAAAGTGCATTTCCCTGAAAATTTAAAAACGCAAGAAAGATTTTATTACTTGAAGACTGTGCAAGATTATTTAATGGACCGCACTATTTTTGGTAACTAATGTAAAAAGTGTCAAAATTTATTTCTTTTTTGAAAATGATTTTATACGGTGTAACAGAGCAGCTGGATGTCTATTGCAAGCATTTCGACACTTAAAACACATCCTTTCACCTTTTCAAATTCCGTCCTAAAAACAAGGGACAATAAAAAAGCTTACTATCGATTGAGCTATCGATTTACGACGATCGAAGGTACAACAGTTTTGAACCCTAGCTCACGTTCGCACCTTGTCCTTTTGTCAAATGGAACAATTATACTTAATAATATGTAGGATTTTTTTTTTAGGATATCTACGGCTAATAGCTATCTAAACATTCGGCCAATGTTATCAAATTCCTCCCTATAGTACCTTCGGTTGTAACTCAAAATCAATCAACCAGTCACACAACAGGTTGATATAATAACACGGCTGTATTTTCCAGCGGCAACCAACACCCTGAAAGGAGCCCAGCATAGCGTGCGTGCGTATGTATGTTTATGTTATGGCGCTGGTGGCGTTGGTATTGGTGCCGTGCCAGGTAGCGCAACAGGCTGGAGCCAGCAAAAGTTGCCTGCCCGATCGATTCTCACAAACCCGTATCGCCCTTACGATCAAACAGGTGAACAAATCCGAAGCGTACGGTCATCAGGTAGTGCGATCGTCCGAAACGGCCCTTTTTGTCTGTATGACGTGTGTTGTAGATAGGCAACGGCTGTGGCAAATAGTATAGTGCCGAACGAAGGGGAATATCTTTGAATTTGTGGTAAAGTACGGTTCCCCAGATTCCGACAATAGGGTTTCGGAAGGATTTTGCGTCGTGCAACGAGGAGGAAGTTTTACTGTCCAGTAATTCGTGCGATCATTCAGTGTTACCGATCGTTAAAACACAAAAGTTATGATTCAGTGCAGTGGCTACGATATTCGTGCATGTGACGGCTGTGCCGTGCTGTAGTGGAAGCAGCAGCAGCCAACCCCCATCGATCGGAGTGGTGCGGCGAGTCGCTGCGCAGCGCTTGCGGTCAAACTAAATGTGCTACGTATGCAGTTTCTCGCGCGTTTGTGTGCTGGCCGGCTACGCTCGGTGAAACGAAAGCCAGAAAGGCGTACGGATGCCCAGTGAAATCTTGCGCAGAGCACGCAGCAACGAAAACAGAATAGAATATATTGCGTGCTTTTGGGGTTAGTGGGCAAGTGTTTGGGCAAACAGCAACTGGAAGCGGCAGAAAATTTGCAGAAAGTTTGACGACCTACTACTACCTACTGGCCTCTGCTGCTGCACCCTTGCGGAAGAAAGTTGGCGGATTCGAAAATCCGCCTTGACATGCCGTACATGTGAGTGAGTTGCCCTAACTGGGTGTTTCTGTGTGTGTAGCATTTGCTTCGCAATCAATCACCGCGCGGGGGGTGCGGATATGGGGTGCGGTGTTATCAAAAATTGTAGTCCGAGTGGAAATGATGCGCGACTATTCGCTGCGCAACGTCCTATTTGACGGCGTATGTAGATGCTTCTCGATCCCACCCCAAGGCACCAATACAGCTCCCCGGAACTTGTGAAACATCTTCACTCTCGCAAAACCTCAAAACAGTACGATCGAATGAGTGGGTCCACGGTAGGAGAACAACAAAAAAATGGAACGTAGAATAAGTTCGTAGTCTCGCTTGTATTCATCGTCCCACCTTTCCACAGCAGGAGGATCAGACTCAAAACAAGTGACGTGACAAATTCTTGTATAATCTCCCTTCTCCAGGGGCGCACTCCCAAAACACACGCACACACACTCACATGCGTCCAGCATTTAACGGGGGCTGAAACGGTATGCTTGAAGTTTTCCCCTCCCTCAATCCCACCCCCTTTCCGATTATGCTGTGCTCCCTCTAACTTCTCGGGTTTTGCCCGACTGATCACAGCGATCGTTCCCAGGCGCTCTTTTCTTTTCTACCCCCCCACCCCACCACACCCGCGATGTATCCAACGTGCGGCGCACACATCGAAAGAAGGGGTGAGCCGCACACCGTTGAAGGGAACGAGCGAAAAGAAGAAGAAGTGTAAGAAAACAGAAAGCAACGAACGATGTAAGCGGGCACTCCCAGCATCCTAAAGCGAGAAACCACCACGTATAGGCGAAGCGAAACACATATAAACAGAATGGAATTCCATTGAAGAAATTGTTTCGTGTCTTGTGCCACTTTTGCGCCACCAGGCGTGCGCGCGACTACATACGTACACACGTAAGGAAGGGGAGGAGGGAGGGAGGGGGAGTGAGGAGGGAGGTAGTGGGGGTGTCTGTTGTTTGTTGGCTCTGTCCGTTGCGCGATTGGAAGGAATGTTGCCGGATCGGATGGTTGATGCGCACACACGAACAGCCTGCGGGGGAGGGGTGTAGGGGGTGCAGGGGGTGGAAGGTCTCCAAAGTGAACGTTTGATAGTGCGTCACTGATAACGAGAATTTGAGCAATATCCTTACTGCTTTGATAAAACTAGTCTTTGGACTAAGCTTCATGCACAGGATTTCACCCCTAATGCCCTTTACAACATGGGGTGAGAGGGAGCGAAAGTCAGGTGGAATGTGGCATGTTTCCACCTTCGGCTGATCGTATGTGTGTGGCTGTGTGTGTGTGCCGAATTTGTCACCCCGTGTCACAACGCACACACAAAACGTGTTATCCGCTACCAACCCATCGATTGATTTCTTCACACCGATCGTTAGACTTGCGCGATGGTGGCAAGCGACGAACCTCCGACATGGGCGCACGGGTACTCACACAGCCCGCACACCCCACATTTTTGTGTCGTGCACACGCAAATCGACTGTTTGGCAAGGAGCAGCCAAGAACTAAGGGTAGGTGCAGCCCAAACGGGTTGGCACAGTTTAGCGCGTTTGGCAATGCGGGCAAAGCGGGCGCGCGCGCGCGTTTTAGGCATTGGGTGGCGCATGCGTCCCATAAATTACGCCCGTCATAAAATATGTGCACCGTAAATGGGGACGCAACGGTGAAGAACGAGCTGTGGCTTGCGAAATCGTTTTTATTGCCAATGCGAATTCATTTGTCCCCTACCACAGGATTTGCCATCCTTGCGGTGCGTTAAAACAAACATTAATTCATTCATAGATGAAGTTTAATTTAAATTAGTCTAACGCTGAAGCATTCTCGTTCGAAAATTATTCTGCCCGATGTCCCGACATTATTGCCACATAAATCAAGTTCTCGAAACGCGTGCTAATTAATTCATAAACACGAAGGCAGCCACATTGGCCCCCGCTCCTTTCGGAAAACCCATTCTCTCTGCGTGTCGTGTGGCTCGGCATTTCCCCACATCGATGATGCTAATGAAATCGTTAGTAGAAAGCTTACCACTCATACATAAAGTGATGTCAATCGTGGCGGCATTCACCTACGTGGAGGGCTTTCGTTTGCCGGTTTTGCCGCGATGTTCGACTCTTTGTCCGAACTTGTTATCATCGGCCGTTTTTACAACGTGCTTGGTGAAATCCGTCGAGCCGTTTTTGAATGCCTTGCTGCTTCCCATTGCCCATCACCCGTTTCCCCCAGCCCAGATCGATATGCAAATATCGCATCGGTACGCGAGCATGCCCGTGCCAATGTGTGTACAAAACCCTGGGTTGACCTAGACCGTGGCGAAAGTTCCCTTGGCTACTGAGTTACCTTGGCGGTTGGGACGCTGCGTGTGAACGCGGGGATAAGGGCGCGAAACGGGACACACTTCGTGACACAAAATGGTGGGAAGAAAGAGATGATAGGACAACTCAGCAACAGCAGCAGCAGCAACAGTGTAAACCTGCCGTACACTGTTTATCACATACGCACGATGCACGGTCGCGCATACAAAACCGTACGCGAACAAATAAATAATCATCCGTCCGTGTACGCGTTCGTCACTTTCCCAACCCAAAGACAACTGGCCCCCACTGTGGGGCCGCATCATTTTGGGGGCACGCAAAGTACGTGGTATTTTGGGGATGGTTTTAAAGACCGTTTCGTTTTACGCTTTAGAAATCTCGCCAACCGTTGTTTGGTCGAAATGTTTTTTGTTTTGTTTTGTTTTTCGACCAAATCCTTGCCCTCCCGTCTTGGGAAGGGACATAACGGCCGCTCCCGTCGGTATGCAGCCCATACCTATGCAAATGAAAACAAACGTGACCGGTGTGGACACTTTCTCTTTATGTGTGACATGGCCGAAGAGTTCGAATCGAAAAGCATGGCCGGCCTGAAAGCTGAACTGAAGATATGCGCCATCCGACACTCGAGAGATTCGATGGTTCCGGTTTTTGTGTGTCTCTTTCTGTCCCTGGCGAACAGGTGCGTCCACTGCTGCGGGCCCATTCGTGCGTCACGGCCAAGGTTTTAATTGGAACGGGCGGAAGGAATGTTATGCATTTTTTATTTTTTTTTTGTCGGTGGGTGATGTTTTATTTTATTTTATTTTTATTTTCGCCTCCATCCCCCCCTAAGCGTTATTGTATGGCTTTTCACGGTACCGTTTTTTTGTTTTTTGCTTGATACTTTTCCATCCGCCAACGTTACGTCCTTGAACTCTCGGTCGGCTTCACACAACAATATAATCGGCCCGGGGCGCGCGCAGATGCGTATGATCGGGTGGGCAGCCTGAAGTGGAGCAAACCACATACGTTTGTTGCAGATCGGCAGCGGATAAAGCACCCGGTGGCACAGCGCGGCATCAGTCGCAATGGTTTGTCAATTGTGAGGGTCGCCGAGGTCGTAAAACGGGTTTGCTTTTGGCAGGTTTTAACATTGAGCGTTGCCATGGCGGTTTTTTTGCGCATGAAGTGCAGCCTCTCATTGGCGCATTGGGTCGGTTATTGATTATTGAATGTGTATCCCCTTATGCGCAACAACATTGTGATAAATTCCATTAAACCACTCGTGTCACAGAATAATAAATTTGATACACAAAAATACACTTTTTAAAAAAGATGTACTTATAGAACTAAATGGCTCTGCTTGTTTTAAATGGTATCAGATAATAATTTAAGAGTGCCTTTAGTGTTAGGAAAAGTTTGTTGATCAATTTTGGTCAATTGTGTTGTGTTTTGCGATGTTCAAAGTTTCGGAAAAATCGGATCGAACATCGAATGCTCATGTAAAATTACAAAAATTTGTAATTTGACCTATACAAAATTGATTAAATTTCTAACACACTAACAGTAGACAACCTTAAGCACATAATTTCGATGCTTAAAATTCTGTGAAAATAAGGGTAAAATAAAAATTCTGTGTGGAAAAACTGAATTTTTGTTCCTTAAATATCGCAGGTTTCGAAGAAGGCCAAATGAAAATAATGTCCTTGCCCCCTTGTCCTCTTTTTAGGCTATTTTTAGAAGAATTACAAAGATTCATGCCACTGCGGTTGAGATTTCGTACCACCGGGATGTACCGGATTAAAGTGAAGTCCCAGGGCCCGGAAGTCGTACAGATAATTACCGTAACGACCGATCTGTTACAAAACGGTCAACTGTAAGGCAAAAGGCAATAAAACACTTTTGTTTCGTGTAGATGTTTTATTTATCAGGTGCGATATAGAAATTATCTAATTACCGCCTTACAAACATTTGCTTCCACTCGCCTTCCCACACCGCACAATGGCACTGACAGACCCGTTACCGTGCACCCTAATAAGCGAAACCTTTAACCGATCTCTTTCTCTCTCTCTCTGGGGGGAATTTGATGGCACACCAAATGCCCAGAAAGTCACAGTTAGATAACTCCACCACGGTAGTGATTATCAAACAATCAAACGATAATTGTGGACACTGTTTGCATCTGTCCCGGTGCATTTAATTCAATTAGGCGATAACAACGCTTTTCGCCAAACTCACGCTGCACTTTCGGGGCAGCACTCCTCCCCCCAAAACTAAAACGTTAACAATTGAAAAATTGATGTTACTTTTTCACCCCTTAGTCCACCTCCCTCATCGCCCCCGGTGTGCGCCCTTTTTTGTACAATTTCCCTCCCAAAGTCTCAACCCCTTTAATCCTCGTACACCGGGAATTCAAAGCACACTGATTGTTTTCCGTTCCTAAAATGTTAAGATCTAGATTACGAAGTTTCTCTTACTTCCCACCTGTAACGATTCCCAAACCTCCCGGACGGAACCGATAGCCGAACCGTACGATTTGTATGCGCGATAGTTTCACCAAACAAAATCGTTGATCAATTTGCACTTCTCTGCCCCGCCAAACAGTTGACTGGCCTCATTAACCCGATGGGGGACCGCGGCATGGTAAGCTGCTTCGCGCCTGTTCCACGTACTGTGCGCTGTGTGTTCCAGGCGTCTAGACGTACCAACTCATCTGCCTATATCGGGTGCTCAAGATATTCATGCGATCGGGCGATTAGTAGCAGGGTGATCGTGAAGTGTTTTAAAAGCTAGCGAGTACAGAAAAAAAAAACAAGCAGAACTAATATCTCAATCAATTAAAAGATAGTTAGTTTAATCGGCTGGCGTGTGCTCACCACCGGAATGGTTTTTTAGTTGGTCAACCTTAAGTAATGGGTTCAATGCGCACGCATAATGAATTTGTAGGCAACGGAAAGAAGCAAATAAGAGGCATTTGCATGCCATCATCCCTTCGATTGCTGCTTCGCGTTGCCATTAGCGCACCGGTGAAAATTATGCCACGTGAGATGTACAAATATTGGAAACCGAACAAGCGCATTTAAATAAATGAATTGCGTGTTACATTCATACATGATTTCTTATTGAAGGCTCATTTAGCTATTTGTTATACACCTATTTATTGTACTTTAATTGAAATTGTTGGTGAAATAATTTTATAGTTGTAGTTCTGAAGCTAAAGCGATACGAAATAATAGAAAGTGCATTACGGCCTAAACGGTTCCAAGGTCTCCACAGTCACGTATCACGGCGTTCGGTCTAATACACCGTATCGTGGACCGAATATCATCCGGACCGGCTTCCTGTAGCAAGACTGGCTGGTCCGGTTGTGATTTTAAAACAAGTGGTTTTATGCAAGGGCATGACCTAGTGAAGTGAGATCGTTATGCCAAGGAAGGGGAAGAAGCAAAGGTGTCTAACGATTCTTCCTGTTAACTTCGGTGCTACTCTCAGATATGCTGAACCGAGAATTAATGCTATGATCTCGAACGAACATTCTGATCTGATTCGAAATCTTTTTTTCTGTATCGATTTGTTCTATTTGTTTATTCACTTGTTATGGTTGTGTTGTGCTATATGGAATGGACAGTAAACTGGACGTTACTTTATATTTAAATCATTACATTTGTTTTGTAGCGCGATATAAAGCGATTTCCCTTGCCGCGGGACCATCTACAGTTAAAATGGTCTAATGGGTCTACATGATATCCAATTGATGAATCATTACTAGTGTTAGAGTATAATGAATCCGAAAGGAGTCATTCAAATCAGGAGTCGATTCTTAAAATATTTATGAGTTAGTGTTGTGCTCAATGAATCTTTGTAGAAGATTCATTCATATGACTTTTTAGTAGAGAATGATGCAAATCAGGAATCGACTCTCAAAAGATTCATGAATCCTCAGACCACTGTGGAATCATGGCACATGGAGACATGAATCTTTAGAATAGAGATTCAGGTTCATTCATTCAGTTAAAAGAATCATGAATCTGAATCCGATTTACCCAACACTAATCATTACTGATGTGCTGGACTTGACAACTCAGCTACGAATAAACAGAAGTCGAGTAAAATCCAAGACGAAAGGCCACTAGAACTTGCTGAGCTTGCAAAGAATGTGAAGAATATCTCCGCCCGGTGGATGATTTAAAAACATTTCACACCACTAGAACTCTCTCACATTCTTCTTCTCACTGTAGAGCAAAGCTATCTGATCTGAACATGAACGGAATAGAAGAATGGTTCGATCAAAAACCCCACACCATTGCGAAACGTTGGAAAAGTAGACTGAGCGTTCAAAAACAAACAAACTAATACGACAAATCCTCGCTCTTCTCCAATTCCAGGGTTCGCTTAACCTAGTGACATCGAAATACGCAACACCAGGCAGCAAAGGTATACCACAGCAACAGCAAACATCCCCGTCACCATGGATTGGTCTACGGGCGATCTGGTGTGGTTCGATCCGGGCCTCGGACATCCGCTGCCGGGCGAGATCCAAGAAGTTCATCGTGCCGCTCAGATGATCATCGTGCAGGCACTTATCAACGGCAAGGTAGGTTGTTGTGTTTTTTTTTGTACTTCCAGCGCGCGCCATTAACCATGCAATTTTGACGGGTGGAAGGGTGAACACAACAACAACAAAAAAAACACCGCTCACACGCATCACAACGGGATCTATGTATCGGGGCGGTTGGTTGTGCCCCGCATGGTACTTTGCAACGAGCGGTTTATTAGAAGAAGGGAAAAAA
The DNA here is from genome assembly GCF_943734755.1 of Anopheles moucheti. Lineage (NCBI taxonomy): Eukaryota > Metazoa > Arthropoda > Insecta > Diptera > Culicidae > Anopheles > Anopheles moucheti. The sequence goes on from NC_069141.1 coordinate 71,915,595, forward strand.
TGAACGTGCACCATCGCGAAAATGCAGATTTGGCACCAATTGGATGATTGGGCGGTGGGTGGCGTTCATACGCACGCACCCAGCACGAAATGCTTTACTTTTTTTCTTTCCCTGGAACCCCCACGTTAGACAACAACAAAAAAACCGATTTTTAATGGCCACGATGGAGGAGATTCGTTTTATTCCTTCCCCTATCGGTGTGTCGTGGAAATGGAAAACACTCTGCAGCACTGCACCAACCCGGCGATGGTTGCTAAGGTGCATGCACCGATCGGGCGGGCTGGTCAAACTAGTTTCTAACGCGTGAGCAACTTTTCCACCCGATCAATCGGCGCGCGTGCGTTCGGGGGTTTATTTTATTTTTTTCTTTTCGTTTGATGCCGAACGGAAAAAGTGCATGTGCAGCATTTTGTGCACTCTCGGTGCGGCACTGAAGAACTCACCGAAGGGAGGGAAAAGAGTTGCCTGTTTGGCTGAATTGCCTATCGGTGGCTGATGTTGCGCACTCGAGATGCAGTTGCACTGGAAGCATTATCACGAACGAAAGCAAAAGTGGTGCCGCGGCTGTGTGGTGCCGCCGTGTAGTTGACCTTTTGGAGTTGGCTGAAGTTCAGTGTTGGTGCTAGCTGCTACACACGCAACACATTCCGATTTGGCAACCCATCCCTCCTAGACACGATTGGAATCGGAAGAAGATTCCGTTCCGCTTCGGTACCGTTCCGGTTCTGAATGCGGACGGTTAGCTTCCATCTGGAACCATGGCAAAGAGGCGGTACACCCTCGCCGAGTCAGTCGCTGTCACTGCTGCCGCAGCGGATAAAGCGCCGCCAGCGGCGCATGGAAACGGTCAGTGAACTTTCTCCCGATGAGGGAAAAGAAAGTATCGTCAAGCAACCGGCAACCAGAACCAGGAGACCGCCACGCAACAAACTGCAGCCGGACGACGTACCACCCAATGTATGGAGTTTGTGACCTTACCGTGGGGAGGAGTATCTTGAATTTTAAGCAGAGTTAAAGAGAGAGATAGAGGGAGTGCTCTAGAGAGTTCGTGACTCAGATTGGTATTTTTCTACTTCCAGCCGCAAACGTTCACCCTCGGGCCGAATGAGGGAAACATACGTGCCCGGCAGGATTTGGGCAAGACCGGTGTGGAGGACATGACCCAGCTGGAGGACCTGCACGAGGCGTCACTGCTGTGGAATCTCAAGCTGCGCTACGACAACGGTTTGATCTACACGAACGCGGGCAGCATACTGATCGCGATCAATCCGTACAAAATGTTTCCCGAATCGTACGGCATCGAGATGGCCAAACTGTACGCGGGCCGGCCCCTCGGCACGCTGGCGCCCCATCTGTTTGCGATCGGTTCGGCCGCACACGCCGCCCTTCCGTCGCCCCAGGTCGTCGTCATATCCGGTGAGTCGGGCTCGGGCAAGACGGAGTCGACCAAGCTGGTCATGCAGTATCTCGCCGCGGTCGTACCGGGCGGTGGGTCCGCCTCCACCGTCATCACCGAGCAGATACTCGAGGCGGCCCCACTGCTGGAAGCGTTCGGCAATGCCCGCACCGTGCGGAACGACAACAGCTCCCGCTTCGGCAAGTACCTGGAGGTGTACTTCAAGTCGGGGGCCATCATCGGTGCCAAGATTACGCAGTATCTGCTGGAGAAGTCGCGCATAGTCACACAGGCCGCCGGTGAACGGAACTATCACGTGTTCTACGAGCTGCTCGGTGGTTTATCCGAGCCCGAGCGCATGAAGTACGGTCTGCTGGAGGCGGATAAATACTTCTACCTCAACCAGGGCGGCTCGGACTGTGCGCCGGGGCGCATGGATTGGGCCTCGCTGCAGAGTGCGATGCAGGTGCTCGGCGTTACGGAGAACGAGCGCGAAGGTATCGTGAAGGTGTTGGCCTCGGTGCTACATCTGGGCAATGTGTACTTCCACCGGCGCCAGTTGCGCCACGGACAGGAGGGCGTTGAGATTGGGTCGGATGCGGAAATTAAGTGGGCCGCCCACTTGCTACAGCTGCCATCGGAGGGCATCCTGAAGTCGCTGACCTCACGCATTACTGAGACGCGCTCGGAGCGTCTGTATACACCGCTCGGCATCGACCAAGCGCTGGATGCGCGAGATGCGCTGGCGAAGGCGCTCTACTCGGGACTTTTTAACTGGTACGTATATATATTTAGAGGCCTTGGACATTATCTCCTCCTCAAGATGCTATGATTTTGGTACTAAATTTGCTTACTCTGGACTCTCCTCCTCTAGGCTTGTACTGCGAATCAACTCCATCGTACATCGTGGTGGTACACACGATGCGCAACGTCTATCTATTCTGGACATCTTCGGGTTCGAAGATTTGGCCGAGAATTCGTTCGAGCAGCTGTGTATCAACTACGCCAACGAAAGTCTCCAGCTGTACTTCAACAAACACGTATTCAAACTGGAACAGGCCGAGTACGCGCGCGAACGTCTCGAGTGGACCAACCTGGAGTGGGAAGACAACCTGCCGGTGATCCATCTGCTCGCCAAGAAGCCCGTCGGCATCTTCCATCTGCTGGACGACGAGTCTAACTTTCCGCGGGCGAACGATTCCAGCTTTCTCGAGAAGTGCCACTACAACCACGCCCTGAACGAACTCTACTCGCGCCCCAGAGTGGGTGCCCAGGAGTTCGGCATCACGCACTACGCCGGCCAGGTGTGGTACTGCGTCGATGGGTTCCTGGAGAAGAATCGCGACGCACTGCGCATGGACGTGATAGAGCTGCTGAGCTCCAGCACGGAACCGCTGGTCGGGGAGATGACGAAGCAGCTGCGGGCGCAACGCGATGTCGGCAAAACGCTGCCCAAAGGTTCGAATGGGCGGTTTGTCACTATGAAACCGCGCACACCTACGGTCGCGGCTAGATTTTCCGACTCGCTGCAGCAGTTGCTGCAGTCGATGGCGAAATGCAACCCTTGGTTCGTGCGGTGCGTTAAACCGAACAATGACAAACAGGCGCTGCGCATGGACATGCCGTGCGTGCTTCAGCAGCTGCGTTACCTTGGCATGCTGGACACGATCAAAATCCGCCAGTCCGGGTATCCGGTGCGCCTTCGCTTCCAGCATTTCGTCGAGCGCTATCGCCATCTGATGAAGACGCCACTACCAAAAGGCACGCCTTATCGCGAATTGTGCCGCTTTGTGCTGGACGAACTCCCCGGCACAAACACGGAAGGGCCCGACTTCCAGCTCGGTGCCACCCGGGTATTCTTGCGCGAGGCATTGCACCGGACACTGGAAGCGAGCAGAGCCGATCGGTTGAGGTTGGCCGCGGTTACGATACAGCGAAACGTGCGCGGCATGCTCGCACGCAAGAAGGTCCAGCGTGAAGTGCGTGGTGCCGTCACCATACAGCGTTACTGGCGAGGATACCGTGACCGCAACCGGTACCTCACCGTCAAGAACGGTGTGACCAAGTACCAGGCACTGTTCAAGGGACATATGCAGCGCAAGCGGTACGCGAAGCTGAAGAACGAGCTGAAACGGCGCCGTGAGGCTGAGCGGCTAAAGAAGGAACGCACGGCGCAACGGCTAGCAAAGGAGCAGGTCGAACGTGGGTCCGCCGTCCCGCTCGACATCCCGGCCGAGTTGGCATTCATCTTTTCCAAATCGGAGAACTGGACCGGTCAGCAGAGCGACCGCAATCTGGTGAAGGTGGTCGGCACGGTTCCAGGACCGCCGTCCGCTGCCGATCTGCCGCCGGATCTCGATCAGTTCGCCTTCGGCAAGTTCAGCTCGGTGTACTGCAACGGTGTGAAGTTGGCACCGCGTCGTGACATCATAACGGCACCGTTCCTTTCGCGCGCTGCCGCTCGCGATCAAGACTTCAAGGATGCGATCGCGATCTTCAAGCTGATCATTCGCTGGACCACCGATGCCACCATGGATGCGAACCGGGAGAAAATCTTGGCCGATTACATCGTACACAAGGGCTTGTCATCGCGCGGTCTGCGGGACGAGATATTGGTGCAGATATGCAACCAGGTGTACCGGGCAGATGAGACCGCAGCGGAGAAGCTGTGGACACTGATGTCGCACTGTCTCTCCGCATTCCAGCCCGGGTCGGCGTTCAGCAAGTATTTGATCAAGTTTATCGTGGACAACGCACCGCCCAACACGAAAGAGCAGATCCTGAAGAAGCTGCTGCGCAATGCGAACGCTGGCCAAACGAACCCTTGCCGGTTGTTCCCGCCCTCCTGGCTGGAGTGGCGTGCATCGTCCCGGCTGGCGGACACGGCGCTTGGGCTTAATCTGCCGGACAGCAGTGTCCAGACGGTGGCCGTCGATTCGTGGACCACGTGCGAGGAAGCGGCCGCATTGGCAATCTCCTCGTTCGGCATACCGAACCTCGGCTGGACGGTGGTGATTGACGAATCGGATCAAATGACCGATTCTTGCGGGCTTGATTTTGTGCTGGATCTGGTGGCGGAGAAGGAACTCCCGCCCGCATTCCCAGCCGTGCGCAGTGACATTCTACGCTGCGGCAGAAAATTACCACCGAATGCGGTGCCGATCGCGGGCACGAACGATCCGTCCATCGAACCGAGCAGTCCGAAGCGTCCGCAGGTTCCACCACCGGAACCACCCTCGATGAAGCGAAACTCGCACGAGATACAGCTGGTGCCGGTGGCCATCGGAAGCGGCAAGAAGCACGAACCGGTCGAGTACGGTAACGCACGACACATGGAGCCGACCGGGGCCGGCAGGAAGACATCGCACGATGTGTCACTGTCGCGGCACAAGCTACGCGAGGAGCGTGCCTTTTACGAGGACAAGAGCCGGTCCCGCTCGTTGGACGATCTGCTCGCCGGCGAACCGGACGAAGCAATGATCTCGCCCGATGCCGACGAGCCGGAAAGTTCGTTGACGCTCACGTTGGCGGAAAACAGAATTGGCAACAAGTATCGCTCGGTCGACACGATCGCACCGCTGAAGGAGCAACATCCGCGGTTCGTGAAGTCGCAGTACGCGGGCAAGCGTACCGCCGGTTCCCACTCGTTGAAGTACGCGGAGAAGTCGGAGTTTAGCGTACGCTCGTCGGCCATGTCGGACACGAGCGAGGCGCCCTCACTGGCCAGCCATGTGCGGCGGGTGCGCGTCCCCTCGCAGGCATCCGACGTCGACCAGTTTCTGGACGATCTGTTCAGTCCCGTGCTGGACGGTTCCCTGGATGAGCTCTCGGATGCGCGCTCGCTAGCGGCTAGCATCCGCGGTGGTGCTCAGTTCGTGTCCGAGTTGCTCGATTCGGTACGCACCGACCGCCGGCTGACCGACCTGGAACGGTGCGAGGTGGTCGCGAGATGCACCAAAGGAGGCACTACGCACCAGGCGAAGAACGCCACCGCGAACGGGTTCACGCCGAGCGCACCGAACCCTATCACGCCGCCCAGCACGGGTTCGCTCCTGATGATGGGTTCCGTCAGTCCGGACGTGGTGATGCCGGTGTTTACCATCCCACCGGGCGTCGATAGTACCGCTTACCAGCAGCAGATGCAGCGTGCCTTTCTCCAGTCCGCAATGGCCCAAAACATCCAGATCCAGCAGCAGCTGATGGCACAGAATCAGGCGCTGCAAACGTTGCTCACCCAGCAGGACGGGGCCGGACCATCGTCGTCCTCCTCGCCACCCGCCATTCCGAGCGCAATCTCACCGAAACATGGCGGTGCCACCGGTTCACCGACCACCGTGCAACACTCGCCCAATCGGAAGATGAGTGCCAAAGCCGTGTCCCGCATGGATGGGGCCGACCGACCGGGCCCGTCCGGGTCGTCCTCGTTCTCGGACATGCTGCGCAACCGCAAGGATTCGTCCTCCTCCAACTTGATCCCACCGCCGCCGCCACCACCGCTTCCACCGCCCTTGGAGCTGAAAGATCCATTCGAGGTGCGTCCGTTCCTGGACCCGTACGGCCGTGCGAAGACGGTGCGCATCGGCAAATGGCGCTGGCCACCGCCGCAGGGCGTGCCGGCCAGTAGCGAAACCGAGGAAAACTTCATCCAATTCAAGATGACGCGCCAGAGCAATCGCAAAACGACACCACAGTCGCAGCACAGCAGCAACATGGACTCACCGATCGGGTCACCGAACGGTGTCGAATGGGAGGAGTTCGAGATCGACCAAAAGCTGCAGGAGCATGCGAACCGGGACGGGGTCGACGGTACCAAGGGGTCCGGAGCCGGCGGACAGCAGGGTGCGCGCGTAGCGAAGCGCAGCTTCGACATCGGTGCGGATCGACCCGCGCCGAACAGCGTCGGCAAGCTGAAGCTGAGCAACGAAATGCGCCAGCGGCTGGAGCAAGTAACGGCGGGCCACTCGGTACGTTCGTCCAGTGCCAAATCCGACCGGCCGGAGCGTACGCCCGCCAAGCTGGAGGACACACGGCGCATGATGTTGGAGCAGCAGCTCGGTGGCATGAACCCGCCCGGTGGTACAAAGTCACCCGGCGCGATGGGAGCAGATTCACCCTCCGTGAAGACGCAGGTCCAGCGCATGGAGGCGAGCAAGAAGGGTGCACCGGCGACAGCGTGGCCAACGGTAAGGGAGTCGATTTTTGAGTTTTTAGAATGTTCTCTAACTGACGTCATCCACCTCGAACAGGTTCTTCCACCAGCTCCGCCGGGTCCAGCCCCACCACCACCGATAAGACCACCGACCTCGACGCCACCAGCGCCACCACCACCAATACATGGTAGCATGATGGCCGCCCAGAACAACCATCAGAACCAGTCGGAAATTCCGTCCTTCGTCCAGCGCCAAGAGCGTGATACGTTCGGTGCCAAGGATAGCTTCATGGATTCCTGGGGTCGCGCAGAAGCTGCCAAGCTAGATTTGGTCTATGAAACTAGTAAGTGTCCGCTATCGGAATCGGAATCGCGATCCACGCCACATTTAGTGGACAAAAGTGATTAAACCCCTCCTCATTTCTCGTCCACAGGTTTCAAGAAAGAGATGATCATCGAACGAGAACGTTCCCGTTCGCGGTCACGATCACGCGATCGGGAGAATTTCTCCGAATCCGTCTGGGACCGGTCCGAAGTGGAGGGCCCGTCATCCACCTCCAGCGATCCGCGCGATCGCGATCGCGACAAGGAGCGTGAGGCACGTGAGCGCAACTACGAGCTAACGCAGCTCCAGCGCGAGAAGGAAAGCAACAAAGTGTTCCATCCGTCCTCGTACGCAAAGGACAAGCAGCACCAGCAGCATCAGATCCAGCAGCAGCAGCAATCACAGTACCAGCAGCAGTACCAGCAGCAGCAAAAGCAATACTCCGCCAGCTCGCCGAACTCGGGCATTGCGACCTTCAAGACGCACATGGTGCAGAAGAGCGTACAGGAGCGAGAAAGAAAATCGTCCGCCGCCACGACCAACGGTTCGGTGTACAGCGAAAAGCTGGACGATGGTGCGATGGCCGATCCGCCCGCACCGGTCATGCCGGTGCAGATGAACCCCTCGCTCAAGGCGCCGGCCGCCGCCTGTCTGACGTACAACCGCGTCACCTGGACGTTGCGCGTCCGCAAGGAAGTGTTCCGGCCGAGCGAAACCGTCACCGCACCGGCCGCCCTCGATCTGCTCTTCAACCAGATCACGGCCGACGTGTTCGGTGTGACGCCCTGCATGCGAATATCGCCCCAGGAGAAGCGGCTCGCGGTCAATCTGCTCAGCAGCCATGGGATCACCGCGAACGGGCATACGGCGGCGAAGCAACACGTGCGGGCGATCGTAAAGCGCCACGTGCTCGATATGGCCCGCGGATGGCCGCTCTACTTCGCCCGGCTGTTCGCCATGAACGGGTCACCGTCGATACAGGAGGGCACACTGCTGGCCGTGTCGCATATGGGCGTGTATCTCGCGAGCAAGGAGCCCGAATTTCTGGCGATCCAGCGCGCCATCCCGTACGACGATATACAAAGTGTTACCACGCTGCCGAGACCGCTCACGCTGCAGCTAACGCTGAAAACTGGCGCACGCATCGTACTGCACGCGTCGAAGGCGAATTCTATCCAGATGATGGTACAATCGTACCTCGCCGAGTACCGACAGGTAGGTGGTGGCAGTTTGTTATGTATTTTATCATTTTTTTTGGAACTCATTTGGCACCAACAGAGGTGCATTGCTAGCAAGAAGTTTTGTTTTTGCGCTCCTGTTTTTTGTTGTTTACGTGTATGACACGGTTGTTGTGCAAGGATTGTTTTTTATTTACACAAGTCGGTGGCCATTTTTTAGACGCTCTTAAGTTAATCAACAATTCAACGGTATGACACGGTTACATTATCTTGCTCGCGCAGTAAAAGCAGTTCTTTTATGTGTTTCACTTTAAAAAGACAAGCGGTTGACCGGTCAAGCCGTGTTAAGATATTGCATCACCATGTGAGATAGGAAAAGTGTAGTGTTGCAATTCAATTATGTAAGTTCATCCTCCAAGTGGGTGTTGCGAACGAACTTTAAACAAAACTATTCACATGAAAAAAGATGAGTTGTCATGTAAAACAACACTTAATCAATTTGAAGTTAGATTTTACATTTGGCAAAATCTTTATATGATATTAAGATAACAAAATTGTAGATTTGATTGAAAGTACTATTCTTCCAACAAAACATGACATATTGGTCGGTTTTATCTGTTTTCTCTTCCTAAAACTTACACAGCCTAAAGAGATGCGCATCCATTTTGTTTACAACGGCGCATATTTGTTTACGGTTGTTGAACTCTTCCAAACCGTGATGGTCCAACATTTTATTACCCTTATGCTAATGCATTGCATAAGGTAAAATAAAATTCGAAATTGACAATCAATCTGATGCAAACAGGCACAGGAAATCGTAAACCAAACAACGTGTTTACTAACATTTCAAACATAATTAATTAAAATATAAAATGTTTGTTGTTTTCTTTTATTAGTTTGAAAGGACTGTAGTTTTGCAGTTACTAACGTCATGTTTAAATTTAGCGATTTAATTATTTTTTTGTTGGAGTTACTATTCCCTTTAAATTAGCTATTAGTGAAATTTGGATATTGGAAGGCGTAATGGTGTTTGTATTGTACACGACAGGCCCGGGGGAAAAATCTCATCCGGGTGCAAGTGAGTCAAAGTCTTTTCTTCTTTGTCAACATAGCAACTTCGAGAGGTCTAGGCCACCTCCTGACCGTTTCTGGCGTTCTTTGACTTTATTTATCCGTAGCTGGATAGTCTCTAGAGCTCTACGAGAGGAGAGAGAGCTATAGAGCTATACGACAAGCTCTCACTGTTTGTCACAATGAGTATTAAACTCATCAAGCTTCTTCGGTATAATGTCATGAGACTGACACCGGACGACCGAGCCCGTAAAGTCTGTTTAGGGCATGCATGCGTCTACCAGAAAGACCGGGACTATTAGACTGGCAAACCGAGAGGAAGGACATTTCGACCGTGACCAGTTTAGAGGACTGCTGCAAAAGAAATGTTGACTTAGAGAGATCCTCTGATGTGGATTGTAGTGACCAAGAAGAAGAAATTATATTATTTTTCTTAGTCTTCACCTTTTAAGATCAACTCAATAAGCACTATTTTAAACCGATGCATGCAACCGGCACCTGCCTGCATGCGCATGTGGTTTATTATTCATGAACAATTTCTCCAAACGAAAGTAAAACTCAGTCAGCAGTTTCTATTAATGCATCTTTCTACCCTAAAAAAACACACACACACATCTTATCGTTTCGAGATCGCGGAAAAAAAGCAAAATAATTAGCGAACATTAGTATTCACATTTGCCCACATTTTCACCCCCTTTTTTATGGCTACTTTCGAAGTGCAGCCGCGTGTGAAATGCAGTCAAACAAAATAATTATTGAACAACACACGGCCCGTGTAACCGTGGACAGATGGAAAAGGGTTTTCAGTGCCACTCAAAACCGCTCCTTGCACACGTGCCGGTGCCGGATTATATCACCAAGGTGTGCAAGGGAATTATTAAAGGGCGGACGACTTCTCGGCTGCGATGTGTGCTCTCTAGCCGTGATGTTGCATTAGACGATTAATGCCCAATACATCTGCATGCAAATGTGATCGCCCTGGCCGCGTGGCCAAGTTCATTAACGAACGCAATTTAAATTGTATCCAACGCACGGATGCATGGAAAATGAAGAGCAAGGAAGGTAAAAATGGTGCATATATGTGAAGTCTGGGCGAAGAAAGAGGACTTTAAACTTCGCCAGCTGCGTGAGTCGTGTCCATGGTAAGAAGCGGAGCGAGAAAACCAAAACCCATCGCTGATATTGCTTCTGCTGCATGCAATAAAGGCAGTAAAAGTGAGAAAGTTGGTAATTATCTGCATCCGGATGTGTGTTGTCACCGGTTCGATACCAGCTAAAGTGCATAGAAACATGCGTAACCGGTCAATAAAGAGGGAGGATGCAGGGAGGGCTTTTTATTCCCTACGCAACCCCCCTTTTATGCTGTAACAAAAGCACGTTATGGAAATCCTCTCCTAAAGCATTGGCAAACCAATTTTTGCCGATAACGCAATTGCTTTTATAGCCTTCATTTAATCTGCATCCATATGTTCGCGGATGAATGTTTCTATCGTTATGGCGCGTGGAAAGAGTGCAATATTTAAATCACAAAACATCAACTTACACCCCATTTAATATAATCTACACGCCAAAACACAAAAAGTGCAGTGGCCAAAGAGGCAAAAAAAACCCCGGGGGTGGCTCATTTCGTTTTCCTCATTTTCGACTCGTGTTTTCAAACGCCAGTGCAATTTTCAATGCCTCACGCAACACACAACACGAAAGGAAGGGGTTCGCAGTGAAAAATCATCGATCGTCCACCTATTGGTTGCAGCCATTTTACGGCGGTGCGCTATGCGCATCGAAAGATCTAGGCGCCAGCGCACAAAAGGAAGATGAAACACACAGCCACAACACGCGCAACAGGTGGAACGAAGCAACAGAACGCGCTCGCACAAGCAAAGTTTCGAATCATCTCAATTCCGCGACGGAATTGCAGGACTGAGCGCGCGCACGAAGGGGTGAAAATAAATAAAGCAGCACCCCCCCCATCACCGGACCAGTCGGGAAAATTAAACAAAAGAGCAAAACAGAAGCAAAAAAAGGAAGATAATAAACAAAGAGAGAGAGAGAGAGAAAAATCGAAACAAGCCGTTAGGAAAAATGAGAGGAAAAAGGTAACGCCACAACAGGTTCCATCCACCGAAAACCCAATCCCGGACCCAAACGAGATGTAGTAACGCAGCAGTGCCAACCCATCAGAAGGACGCACGGCGATGGACGGTGGTGCTTTGTGTGTGTATGCCCATACTTTCTCGAAAAAACTCCCGAAGAAATTGCCCCGCAAGCAATCGCCTGTACAACCTCCTCAGCAGATGGAGCGATGGTCAGCACACGAAGCGCTCAGCACCGATCGGATAACGGCCCACGAAGGTACCGTGACGGATAGCGCGACCAAGATAAGACACCAGGTTCCAGGGTGTGCGTACGGGCACAATGTGGGATGAAATTGTTTCAGCTACCCCCTCCCGACGTTTGTTTAACAAAAAAAACCACCCCTTGTTTTCGACAATCATACGACTTACTTATTTTGCAACATTTACCGACGCTTGATGAGGTGCGTTTTATTTGTCTGCGGGTGGCGGTCCTCTTCGATAACTTTCCCATTTCCCCGATGTGTGGCTCGTCGTGCTCGCCTCTAGCCGATACGTGAAAAATCTCCTTCGACCGGATTAGGGTGGGTTTGCGAAGGCAAACTCAAAACTGGCTTCGAAAGCATAACGCGCCTGCGCGCCCTGCAACAACGAAGAGAGCGAGAGAGAGAGAGAGAGAGAGAGAGGGAGAGTGTGAGAGCGAGACTCACCTTTCGCTCTCTCCGCCTTCGGGGCACCACATTTTTCCTTTCTGGTTTTTCTCGGCGAATGGATGGTGGGTTTTTTTTTTCGTTGTAATGATCTTGATTTTACGGTGGCCGGCACAACGATCGGGGTCCGTCAGTGGTGGCGTTCGGTGCGATCAGTTAGTTCACATTCGGACCGCGATCGCTTCACATTCTCCAACACGGCGGCCAAAGGGTTTCATGGGGAATACGCAAAACGGTAACTGGATCTTACCAAAACACGATGCGTCCAGCGGTTGGACGAAGTGATCGCAACGATCCGTCGGCGACGAACCGATGATAGCCGTGTGTTTGGGGGAAGCTGTACGCGCAGGAAAGATGTACCGATTTGGGTCAAATGTGTCTGTTACACGCACGGAATCGTGTTTGCAACCCGGAAACCCGCAGTAAAAGCTGGAAGTGTAGCAATAAAGACCCGCGTTAGTGGCGTGGCGTGAATTACATTTAGCCGCACACAGACACACACGACATAAAAATCCACCCCCAAAGTGTCACGTGTGTGGAGCAAATGAATATTGGTTCCTTTTTCACCTTGATCTCGAGCTGGTTTAAGCTGTAACTGGGATAGACGTACTACAAACCGTTTATTGGGTTTGTCATGAAATTGAATTCTTCAACCCCTCGTGAAATGCCTAACCCCAAAAACCCCCATAGTGTCACGTGTGTGAAGCAAATGCGTTATTTTGTTCGGTTTCAGCTTGATCTTGAGCTGTTTTAAGCTGCAACCGGGACGCACGTCGTACTACAAGCCGTTTATTTTCACAAGCAAGTCTTCAACGCCACCGTGCCCCCGATGGTTCCGCGCTGTGTACATTTTCCTAACGGAATTGGCAAACTGAAGTGAGGAATTGTTTTTGATACGTGTGTGCTATAAGCCAGCAGCGGCAACCGATCGCTGGTTTGAGGGGAAGTAAAAAAAACCAGAGCTTTTGCAAAGTGTGAAGTGCACCGTCTCGTATTTCCCTCGATTGCCTTCTTGGCAGCAAGGGGCAACACATTGCTAGCGTAAGAAGAGGGATTAACAGTTAGGTTTTGAATTGCCGCAAATTGGCCCGCTGGCCCACCTTATGAGTGTGTGCGTGCGTGTGTGTGTGTAGCATTATAGACAAGAGTTGGCCGGGAAGTGAAGGATTCGAAAACACGTTCCGTTCCGTCCGAAAGATCGATCGAAAGAAAGCACCTGGTCGCCGTTTGTGGTTGTTGTTGATGGGATGTAATGGTGGATGTGTTTCTTTTTGCTACGGCTCGGTATGTGAAAGTGCTTCCCGTGTCCGAGTGTGTGGTTTGCAAGTGATTAACGGTAGCAGACGACACTAGTGGAGCGTCCCTATCATCCCTGCCGGTGGTGTCGGATACACTGACCACCATGAGCCTTCTAGACGAGCGCCGCGGTTTGGAGTCGCTGCAAAGTTCGTACAAATGCTACGACGGTATTCCAACTCCCAGCCCCATCGGGGGACAAACCGTGCATGATGCCGGCGCAGGCGCAGGTTCCGGGGTCGTGGCGACGGGCGACAAACGGCACCTGGCGCGCCCATCCGGAATTCGGCAGCCATCCAACAGCCTCAACCGGTCACCCTCCATCGACAGTTTGGTAGAGTCGTCCGATCCGGCCGCCTCCGATGGGGAAGATCCGGCCGAGGAGGAGGATGAAGATATGGAGCGGTTGTCCGATTCGGACTCGATCGCGGAAATTGGGCGCATCACCGGACAGATACGGGTGGACGTACACCGGCGCAGCGATCTGGACGATGTGAAAAACGTGCAGCCACTGGACGGGCCGGTGATCAAAGCGTTCCTGGAGAAATCGCACGAAAAGTGTGAGTACACCAACTGTGGCTACCGGAGGCGGCACGATGGCGGTCCGGAGGTGGACCCCGAACCCGACATAATGGTCGCGGACGAGGTGCTGGGCCACGGTGGCCGCAAAACGTCACCCACCACACCGTCCGCCATGATGGGTCACCATTACAGCGCTACCTCGCCGCTATCATCCTGTCCCTCGTCACCGAACGCAAACCCAACCACCTCGTCCACGATTCCGATGGACACGATTTCCAACAGTGCCAACAATGTCAACAGTACCAACAGCTCTGGCAGTAGCAGCAGTAGCAACGGCAATGGCGGTGGCACCCTTACGAGCACGGGTTCCATTTCCGGTTCGCTGAAAAACCGCCGGAACAGCATCGCCAGTTCCGGGTCGGTCGGGCGCATGGAGACGATCATCGAGGAGCCGATCGAGCCGAAGGTGTCGGTGAAGGAGATTCTGGCACGGTTCGAAACATTGCGCGAGGCAGCGGAGGTAACCGAGGAATGCAAACTGGTTTGCTAGGGCTGGGGCGGCGGCACGTGACGTGACGCATGGGAACCACCAGACGCATCACACAACCATTGGCGTGTGTGAAGCTGGGGTTGTGGGTACTCCCAGTTTTTCAAAAGCCCTCCTCCCGTCCAAAGCACATAGCGCAAGTAGATCATAAATCTGTTTGATTTCTTTTCTCGATTCATCTTCTCTTTCCTTGGGCACTGTGAGTTGTTTTCTTTCCCTCCGCCGTTTTACTTCCCGATAATACACGCGCAGAAGGTTGCGTCGTATTGGAATTGCAGGCGAATCGAACATTAATTTTCCATTTCCAGTCCCGTGGACTTGGGAGGGCTTCGGGGCAGCAACGAAAAAAAAAACATACACCCAAGCAGCTCGCACCAGATGGCACACGACCGGTGGTCGCAATGGTGGAAACGCGTTCGAATTGGAAGTCGCTTTCTCAGTCAGCCATCGCACACATTTCCAATAAATGCGAGCAAAGATTTCTCCACCAATCGGGAGAGAAGGGGAAGATGTCCACGATATGGTGCGCAAACAGGGCCATCGATGTGCGCAAAGTGCTTCCGATGATGAAGTCGCCTACCTTTTGCTGCCCTGCGGCTTCGTTATACAACCGAATTTCCCAGGGGTACCTTATGCTGATGGTGTATGCGTTTTTTTTGTTTGTTTGTACGTGCAATTTCCTCTTCCCGGCGGAAAATTGCTTGCGGTGGCGGTGGAATTGAACGTATGCTGAACGTTGCCCGATCGGTTGCTTGATCGATTGACCAATACGATCGCAGCAACAATAGCAAATAGCTTTAAAGTAAAGCTCAAACATGCAGAAAAGAAAAAACAACGCGTAATCGATTCTGCGGTTAATGCACCTTGTCCGCATATTTATGTTTTGTGTATCTCAATACCTCCCTTCCCGGGTTTCCCAACGTGCATCTTCATCTACTCGCTTTTGTTTTGCTATTTATTTTGGGAAATTCTTTTGTTGGGCCAGCGTTCCGATGGTTTCGAAATACCTCGGTAAATGGCAAAGCAAAAAACAAAAAACAAGGCTTCCATCGGGTTTCGATATTGGTGTGATTGCTTCGTGTGGTTTTCGGTCGGCAGACTCCGGTCAATTCCCTATAGGGTACCGTTTTGACCCGACCGAAAAGGAAGCCGATTGCTCTACACTCCGATGTAAATTTCATCCAAATCATCGCTTTTTTTCCGTTAAGCACGGCGTTGGAAACTCAATTGAATTCCCCCCGGCCCGTTCCGAAGCAAAACAGTAGCACCAGCAATTGGAGGGAGGAAAATAACTCAATCGACCTCAATGCGCACCACATTACCTTATCATTCCGCACGGCTGTTGTGCGGTTGCAGACGGGAACAGAACCGTGATCAATGCGGGATGGATGCCACGGATCAATTGGGAAGTTGGTGTGTGTGTTTGCATGAATTAGTTTGCTTTTAAAATCCTTACGCCTTTCATCCGACCCACGTGCAACGGGAGTGTTCAAGAAGTTGCCCGTGTAACTTGTGTGTTTGTGCCGTATTCGGAAGATGATATCAGCCGCTAATTACTGCATGGCACGGGAAGAAACACCGTTGTACTAACGAACACAGACAGTATAAAAATCAATTAACTTTATCTGGTTGCCTTCAACACTAAGCGGAAGTTGGAATTATATATACGCTTCGGAATCGTATGAAACTTGTTTTATTCATAATGAAGACGTATTTCATTTCATACACATTTCATACAGCTGAATTTAAAGAGACTAACATTACGGGGACTTGCACAGGCAACAAGCGACGAACGGTAATATAATTATTTGGGGTTAAGATGAATAACAGAAATTCTAGTTAGAAGTCATAAAAAAGCAGTACAAAGAGTAGAAGGAGGAGGAATGAACCGGAACAGATATCGTCCAGACAGGATTGAAAGAGTTGAACAAGGAAAAGTTGGATTATCTAAGGAAAAGAGATAAAAAGTCAAGAAAAAGGAACAAAACTCATCATCTTCAAACAAAGGTTTACCGGAATTAGGAAGGCCATCTTCCAAGAGCATAACAAGCATAACATAGCATAACAAGAGCTCTAATCTTCGTAATCGGAACGAGATTTTAAACCGACCCTGTCGCGTGAGGGTCGGTGCCACTACCTATACACCACTCTCGGGACTCCCAGAACTATCCGGACCAAGAATTCGTTATGTCCAAGCTATCGTCATGCTACTAAGCTTGTTCAATTTGACTAATCCATTCCCTGTTAGTAGGATATCCACAAGTCATATGGATTTTCGAGTGATATCAACTTCTGGTTGAGAACCACTGCGAGATCTCTAACTAAGCAGCAGAACATTAGTCAATCCTTAAGAATAATAGGATTAAGTTAAATTTGTCGTTTGTGTTCGGTCGGTACACTATATATATTTAGCAAGTTTCAGAAATAATGAGCATCAACGAAACGAACGAAGTGTAGGATGGTAGAGTTAATGGAGTAGAGCCCGGAAGGTCTTGAGCATATTAATTACACCTTCCCTAGACTGTGTGTCCTGTGTACGATCATGGTCCTGGAGGGATTTTCATCGTGTAAAGACCAACACCGGACCCTCTATTTTTAACCAAGTCACACCCTTGCTACACGTCCGCCAAACATCAATATAAAGCAAAGTGTTTATAATACTCTCGAGCCCTCATCTTCCTTAACTCGTTATGACATAACGTGCCATAACATTGGAAATCGTAGCGATGCAATCAAGTCCTGCCAAACTGTCATCTTTCCGATGTACGACGATTTTTTGGGGTTTGAAGATGCGCGCGTCTAAATGTACTCTTACGTGTGTACAAAAGTGCCGTATATACCGCATCTCATTGCGATCGGGCTCAACTTGGGTCAGCCACACACATTTGGAAAGTTTGGCACTTGATGGGGAAAAATTATTTATTTATGCGCTCCCCCCTCCCCTCCCAATGGCACATTCGAAATGGTCTTTTTACCCTCCGTTTGCGAGACCGACCGATTGGCTGCGTTTGCGGTTTAACGAAAACAAAAAAAAATGACTTTTTCTATCATAAATTAACAACAGGAAAAGAAAAATGCCCGTCACATTTTCCACCGTTTCACTCCTTGGGGGAATTCTTTTTTTTTCGTTGTTGTTTCGGTGATAATCAGCAGCGAAGAAAACAAAAACTGTGATTGTAAAATCCGAACGGATACCACACCACTAGAGAGGTGGAAAAAATGGACCTACACATACACACACACGCATCAACAAGCGCAGCGAATGAAGGAGTTTTAATCCATTCGTCTTCTCTGATGTCGCATTGCGCCTTTTCACTCAATGGCCATCTCCGAATCGTTTGATGATGATCGCGCATGTTATAAAACGCTTTTCACCGACAGCCATTTCCATTGCTACATAGGGTTTGGCTTTTTGGTTCGTTTGCTTCACTTCTTCAAAGCTCCGCTGATTCTCTCTCTCTCTCTCTCTTTATCTCTATCTCATCAATTCCGACCCCGCAGGGGCTAGTTTTCTTCGGTCGGTGTCGGTGAACAATTCCGTGCTTTTTCACAAATTGTTTACTTTCCCCGCGTGATGCGACACACGCGTGAAAATTAATGGCAAGTCAAATATTGCATTGTGCCAAACTGCTGTTGTTGGGACCCACTTACGAAACCTTACTTAGACGGTGTGGCACTCTCCAGCAATTGGAGATCTGATCTTCGATCTTTACACACCGCAGGAAGGTAATAACTTCATCAAAATCGATCGCAAAATTTTGCACTTTTATAAATTGTAAAAAAAACAGTTTTCAATTTGCAGCCCTCGTTTGCTCGTAGGCATTGGTATCTTTTTCCTCAATTTCTAACTATTTCTCACTCATCAAGTTTCATTTTTTCCCTTTTGCCGTAATCGGAGGGAATGCTATGCACCATTTAACTGCACCACATTTGCATAACTTTGTTTGGTTGATGTAATGGTCTGTGACAAATGAAGCGGAAATTTCAGTTCGTCGCTGCCAAACGGAAGAGCGCTACTGCTTGTCTGCTTGGAGACCTTAGCCGGTCTGCCGAAGACGATGCATACCCCCGACACGCATTAAAATGCGACAAGCGTTAATTAAATAGATATTTTCACGCATTATAATCGGCAGTGATGTACCGTTCGGAAGATACTGTTTTATTCGGTATTAAGTTTTTGTTCGTTTCTACTCGTTTTGTGTTGACCCGGCAGGGATGCAGGGGTTAAAAGATGGATTGACATAATTTTAACCATCTACTGATACTTTACAGACTGTAGTGGAACATTTAGCGCATACTAGAGGTACTCAACTAGTAGATAATGAATCCAGCAATATATCCAGAATATTTCATTTTTCAAGTTTTTTCTTTCAAAACTTACGTAAATCACCATTACTCTGTAAGGTGCACGTTGATATGTATAGATTTCAATTGATCTACAAATAATCAGTCTTAAGCGAAAGCAGTGTCGATCGGACTAACATCAATATTGCCTAAAGAGAGATATACGAAAGTGGTGTTTCAGCGCTGCCAATCAACCCCGTTTTTACTCGGTATTTTTCATATTTTAAAACATCCCTTTTGGTATTATACATAACCGATTATGGTACAATTAAGCCTTGATGATAACGTATGCTGCTCTACATAGCTTTGTAAATGTTTAAACTTATACATTCATAGACAAAAATACATCCCATATGTTATCCCCTACTCTCCCCCCATGGGCACGTACTTGAAGGTCGAGAAAGTGGAATAGATCGGGTGTAGCACCTGCATTTTCCATACGTTACTGGCATTTGGCCCCATAATTTGCCAACTTTATGAAGAAAGCCGTACCAGCGTACAAGGCGCTAAATGTTAGGGTCCGGGGACCACTTTCTAAATTTAATAACATGTTCAAGGAAGCTTACATACTTTAACCCCGGCCGGATTCAGGCCTTGCACTTCAATTCATAAATTGCTCGTGGGGGGTTTTTTTGTGGAATCATCGCTCACTGCTCATCTTTCTTTTTCTTTCTTCTCCTTGTCAACCAATAATTGCAGACCCAATCGAAAGGTTCCACCATATCGTCCGGTGTACGGGCGGCCGCAGCCACGCTTAATGTGCCGCTCGAGCGGTTGGAAACGTCGAACGTCAACAGCCCCGGATCACCGAACCAAATCTCACCGACGGAGAAGGGCCACCATCTGCATCACCTGGGGGGACACCCTGGACATCATGGGCACCATCACCACCAGCAGCTGATGGACGAGTTCGAGGATATGCATATCGATCATGGTATGCCGGAATCGTCACCGCCACCGATGGGCGGGTACGGAAACGATCGTGTACATAGCGGCATGGGCATGAAGCATGGCGTCAACGGACAGCAACAGCAGCAGCAACAACAGCAGCACCATTCGCCGTACGGTGAGCGCAGTCCGGGCGATGGTCCGGGCCGGGGCGGTAGTGGCGGTGCCGGTAGCGGCGGTGGCATGATCGTTAACCACAAAAACTCACCGATGGGTAACGGAAATGGTAACTACAGCGATATGCACATCGTCGGACACCACGAGAACGATTCCTCCCCGACGCAAACATCGCTGACCAAACATTCGCTGCTGCAGTTTGCGATGCAACATTTCCGTACCGAGTAAGTAAAGGCAGTGGTGCCGCGTACGACCGTATCCCTATCCCCAAACTCGATCGATCGATCGTACGTGATCGAAACACTCGCAGTGCCATTTCAGTGCCGACAGACGATCGCGTTAACCGTGTTTTGGATGTTTTCTTCACCTTTTTTTTACAGCGACGAGTTTAAATCCAATCGATCGGATAAACGGGCCATGAGAAACCAGCACGCAGATCTGGTGAAATGGCAGGGTTATCCATTGCGGGCACCATTGCTGCGACTTCCGGCCGACCTAACACCACTCGCGCTGGAATGTTTCGATTGTGTTCTGCGATACTGCGGCGATCTTGCCGTTGATCCGGAGTTGTCAGAAGTGAAGTGCGTTTACACGGTGCTGATGGTATGTTGTCACTAATCTGTATACTACACGGCGTCCACTTACGCTACGGCACACCACTAAACACACTCTCACGCCATTTTGTTCACACAGCACTGTCACAAGCATCTGGCCCTGCGAGACGAGGTGTACTGTCAGCTAATGAAGCAAACGACGGCAAACCGATCGGCCTGTCCAGATTCGGCCCAGCGGGCCTGGCGCTTGTTGAGTATACTGGCGGCGTATTTCGGCTGTTCGGACGCATTGCGACCATATCTGATCGAACATTTAACATCGGCTGCGTCGGATCGGCGTCGTCCATGTCACGGCACGGCAGCCGTTTGCCTGACGAATCTTCGCAAAACGGCACGCTGCGGTGGCCGCAAGAATGTACCGAGCGTTGAGGAAGTTACCGCCGTGTCTGCGGGCAGGTAAGTGTGGTAGTGTGCGACTTTCCTACCGTTCGGATCTTCTATAACGAACCCCACACACCGTTGCAGGTCTGCCCGTCGACAAATATATCGTCTGCCTGGTGGCGCGGAACGTATCGTCAATACGCGCTGCTCAACGGTCGTCGGTGATGTTATTGCGGAACTGTGCTCGCTGCTGGGCATTGAGTCACCGGCCGAGCAGCAGGAATTTTCACTCTACTGTATCGTTCAGGGCGATGCCTTTACCATGCCGTTGGCAGCCGACGAGTACATCCTGGACGTTACGACCGAGCTGCTGAAATCGGGCCAACCGTTCTACCTAATCTTCTGCCGTTCGGTGTGGCACTTTGCGCTGAAGCGTGATCCAGCACCGACACCGCTCTACATCGAGGTATTGTTCAACCAGGTCGCACCGGACTATTTGGAGGGGTTGCTGCTGGAACTTCCCAACGGTGGTGCGCCCAGCCCGGATTATGTGCGCGATATGGCACGCATTGCCGCTATTCTGCACCGTGCGGCCGACCTAAACCACCTGCCGGCCATGAAGGAGATTAAATTTTTGCTCCCAAAGCCGGCACTATCGTTGCGCGAACTGCGCCCGGCTCAGTGGGTTGCGCTGGTCCAATCAGCCTGGCCATCAGTCGCCGGTCTGAGCCCGATCCAGGTGAAGGCCCAGTTCCTGAACGTACTCTCCTCGTGGCCACTGTTCGGCAGCAGCTTCTTCGCGGTGAAGCGCGTCTGGGCGGACGAGAACCCGATGGAAGAGCCAAGTCCGATGTGGCGCGAGCTCATTCTCGCCCTCAACCGGCGGGGTGTGCTGTTCCTCGATCCCAACACACACGAAACGATGCAACATTGGCCATTTAATGAAGTGATTTCAACGCGAAAGGTAACTATTGCCATTAGCCCAAAAGTAAGCTCATATCTAACAGCATTTTTGCTATCGGAACATTATTCACAGGTACGTTCAGAAGATGGTGCACTGTTTCTCGACATGAAGGTGGGTAACCTGCTTCAACAGCGTGTCATCCGTGTGCAAACCGAGCAAGCGCACGAAATTTCACGGCTAGTACGCCAGTACATCACAATGGCCCAGGCACAACAGCGCGATCGAAGGGAATAGAGCCCGCTAGAGGGTTTCCCTTACCGGCGAGGCCACTTTCTAACGTCTCGCAAATTGAAAGCAATAATGGGGCCAGAATTAGGTGCAAAAGGATAGTTAGTTTTACCGTTTACGAAATTACATACTTTAGGTAGGAAGCGTACGCAGTCCGGAAGAAGGTTAAGAAGATGAACATAAAAATATATTATAATTGGTGTGCTTAATTTGGGTGAAATGGCAGTCCGATGTTGAACGGCTGTTCTACAATTACAATTGCTAGGGAAAACGTTTCGTTGTTTGTACCATTTCGAGCAAAAGCGAATCAAATGCACACTATAATACGTATCATGCTGTATTGATTATATTTTTCTACATTTTGAAAATATATGCATTTTATATAAATCGGTCTTTTTTCTCATAATATTGTAATGTGTGTGTGTGTGTGCAGACGCACGGAAATGAAAGATTAGAAGCGTGAAGTATCGAGATTATTTCATACGTGCTTAAATGAGCACTGCTTTTTTTTTATTAAAAACTGTACTTTAATTTAACTACACACTATCGCTTAGATAGTGCTGGATAGTGCTGGATTGGTCCAAAAAATTATTGGAATTAGGTTTTCTTAAGGAATAATTAACAGTTCTTCTGCAGCAAAACCATAAAAGCTCAATATCAAAGTTTAGATTCAAAAATGTCGATCGTCAACGACAGAAACACCTTGATGACACTTATCGATCGAATTATTTGACCTCTTATGTTGTTAATTTAAGCTTCATATTATTGTTATATTCAAAATTCGTACGTTCATCGTACGATAATTTAACATTATCTTATGTTTTTAAATTAAAACTGCCCATTATGGCTTTCTAGAGCTTTGAACATTAAAAAATTTTGTCAACTCCTTTCCATTATTCTCTTCCCCTCTAATCTATGGCGTCTTTTTCTTACCTGGCGTTTTTCTTTAAGAAAATATCCGAGTCATGATTTTTTCATCAATCCCTTCATCTTGGACATGAACGTTTTTCCCTTCCGCTCGATATGTTTCGAATTGGCCACCACTTCGTCGAAGGTGGCCGAATGCCAGTACTTGGTTTGCGATTTTTCTGCTATCTTCGAGTTGTAAAGCGTATAATCGAAGCTGCCAACGGGGGACGGCGTTTTAGCTGCCAGTTTCGAGGTGTGCCAGTGTTCGAGGAAGTCGGCAAACATCACAGTTTCCAAAAAGCAGTCTAAAAACAGTTTCGTTTCGGGATTATCAAACTGCCCCAAAAACGACGCTTTCTGGGAAGAAAGACACACAATTATTATTGATTCTACCTTTGGAACACCGTGACACGATCTTACCTCGTATGTGCGTGGATCCAGAGCAGCGAAAAGTTCTACAAAAAACCGAACAAACGCACCGCCAATCAGCACGCTTGCTAGTCCCTTGGAATCTTCAAATATTTTTACAAGTTCCAGTGAAACCCGCAGCGGTTTCTTTAGCTCGTTCGGCAGGATGGAAAACTGTTCCTTTCGTGCCGGCCGAACGGTGCGCTTGTCCAGATTCACGTAGCACGTATTGCCACTTTCCCACAGATCCTCCGGGACGGGTTGCAATGTACCGGCCAGCATTGGCACGGGTGCTTCGAGCATTTGCTGCAGATGTTCCGGTATGACCGTCACTAGTATGTGCTGCCATTGGAATGGGTAGAGTATTAACAGTAAGCCTTGCACGCACGACGTCAACAGCGAGAGATGTTCGCTGAATAATATCACCATTTTTTCGAGTAGTAGGCTTTCGAACACGTGGATCAGTCCGTCCGATCCGAGGCACTTGTAAATATCATATAGTTCCGTTTTCTCTAAGCGTAAATCTTTGGGACGGTTTATTGTCATGGTGATCGGCAGTACCGGTTCCTCCCGCAGCGTGGGTCGAACCTCGAAGCTGACGGGAAGCGTCAATGCCAACCGGTCGCCGGCTAACGGGAGTTTCTGATCGTAAAACTGTTCCATCAACAGCTCAGGCACGCGACCATTCCCGTGCTGGCTTTCGATGCATTCCAGCAGTTTGTAAAATACTTTTGGCTCATTGTACTTCGTCACGAGGCAGTATGTTAAGGGGATGCAGAATTCGGACGATTCTGGCAGAACACGGCGGCAGAAACCGTACATCCGTAGAGGATAGTCCGTCAGTATGATACAGTACTCCTGATTGCGGTTTCGCACTAGTGCGCCATTATCAGGATACACAAACACCTCGATCATTTTATGTGGCTGCTTGTGGCGTGGGTATCGGCTCTTAACGTACGGTTTGTTTTGCATCATATCGTAACCAACCACGATGCAATATTCGTACAGTGTTTGTGGTGGCGCGTGACACTTTTCCACAGTGCTTAACTTATTGTAGTGCTCGATCAGTCCTTTGGTATCGGCCGTTTTACACTCCGCAGTAGCGCTAGTTGGACTGCCCTTATCCACCGCATCGTACACACGGATAGTTCCGTACTGCTGTGTGTAATGGTTCAGCTCGGCACATCGGGACAACCTACGTAAACGCTTGCGATGTTCTTCGCTCACAGGTTGCTTCAGGGAAATGTGTTCCCCCGATGGTGAATCATGGAGATTCTTGCCCGGTTCCTGGAATGCGACTTCGATCAGCATGTTGACGTCTTCGTAGTGTTGCGAATCTGCCATCCGTTCGCCATCTAGTGCGTGCCCGTTATCATCCAAGCCGCGTCCCCACGTTCGTGGTGGCTTCTCGGGTGGAGGCCCTACCGGGAGCGGTTTGTTTAGTGCTTCCCGTATGCTGTCAGAATGGATGAGCTGCGCATTGATGGACGCTGACACTTTGCCACCGTTCATTGAACTCGATTGTGAAGTGCTTCTGCGAAATGCTTGAGAGCGTTTGATTCCTCGCTTAGCTTCTAAGTCACGCAGCATGGCAGGTTCTTCGACATTCTGCTGAATATTACGCGCCAAACCTGTTCCATTCGGTGGCCAATTCTGGACGGCCTGCTGAGGCGATGAAGGTGATGGAGACACCTGTTGCTTTTGCTGCTGCGAAGTTATAAGCGTTTCGAACTTTTCCGTAATTTTCTGCACCCTGCTATTGCTGCCATCGTGTGTAGTTTCTGCTTTGGTAGATCGGTTCGACATATTGAGTAACACATAATTATTCCATTGCTTCTTTTGTACACGCTCGCTCTATCACTACACGACTTCCGCGAAAGATTTATGAAAAAGTGAAACCCCGTTATGATGACAGAACCCTGTCAGAAAATAACAACAACCGCACGGTATACACATAACAGGTAGCTACACATTCATCACCAAGGGACACCTTCTATATAGGCACGTTGCCAAGGCGATCAGTTGACAGATACAATTCGCAATGATTGCAACGTAAACACATGTGCCGAAGAAAACACGCCGTACACAGGACGATATTAGCTAATTTCTTTCCAAAAATAGAGTCTACTTTATCGCACCAGAAATGGATAATAGCTGCCTGGATATTGTAGGTGATATAGAAGATCTGATATCCTTCGACGATCCTACGCCATCAGAGAGGTACCAGAATAAAAAGGACGTAACTGTGCGAGCCAAACGGGCAAAAGTGCGCGCCACCAGCCGCCCAAAAGAAGTATCCTGCGTGGAAAAGCCGAAACTGGACAGCGTAATTCCCGAGACGCAGCAAATCTACATGAAAACATGGGGCTGTGCGCATAATACATCCGACACGGAGTATATGGCTGGCCAGCTGGCGCAGTACGGGTATAATCTGACCAACGATAAAGACTCGGCCGATCTGTGGGTGTTGAACAGCTGTACGGTAAAAAATCCATCAGAAGACACGTTTCGTAACGAAATAGAAGCTGCCCATCAAGCGGGCAAGCATGTCGTTGTGGCCGGTTGTGTACCACAGGCTGCTCCCAGGTCCGATTATCTCAAAGGTTTGAGCGTGGTCGGTGTGCAACAGATCGATCGCGTTGCCGAAGTGGTGGAGGAAACGCTCAAGGGCCATTCGGTGCGTTTGCTACAGGCGAAGAAAGTAAACGGCCGCAAAGTGGCTGGACCGAAGTTAGCCCTTCCGAAGGTGCGCAAAAATCCGCTAATCGAAGTTATTCCCATCAATTCTGGTTGTCTGAATGCGTGCACCTACTGCAAGACAAAGTTTGCCCGGGCCGATCTGGTCAGCTATCCCGTTGAGGAGATAGTGGAACGAGCACAGCAAGTATTCCAAGAAGGAGTCTGTGAAATATGGCTCACATCGGAAGACACCGGTACTGTTCTATTGCTGTGTTAACTGCCGTACCATTTCATTGTAATCGTATTTCTTTTATTTTTCAAGGAACATATGGACGAGATATTGGATCCTCGCTACCGGAGCTGTTGTGGAAATTAGTGGAAGAAATACCGAAAGGATGCATGTTGCGACTGGGTATGACCAACCCACCCTACATATTGGAGCACCTGGATGAGATGGCTAAAATCTTGTCGCATCCGCGAGTCTACAGCTTTCTGCACATACCCGTGCAGAGTGGATCGGATGCAATTCTGGGAGAAATGAAACGCGAATATTGCGTAAAGGATTTTGAACGTATGGTTGACTTTCTAAGGGAGCAAGTGCCAGGCATCACCATTGCGACAGATATCATTTGCGGATTTCCCGGTGAAACGGAGACCGACTTCGAAGACACGCTATCTCTGTGTCGGAAGTACCAATTTCCAAGCTTGTTCATAAATCAATTCTTTCCACGGCCAGGAACGCCAGCCGCTAAGATGACGAAAGTTCCAGCAAATGAAGTGAAAACACGAACCAAACGTTTGACGGATCTGTTCCATTCGTACGAACCGTACAAGAAGTATGCGATCGGAACGAAACAGACCGTGCTCGTTACCGAAATCTCGCACGATCGTAAGCATTACGTTGGGCACAATAAATTCTACGAGCAGATTCTGCTACCGATGCACAACAACTTGCTCGGGAAGCAAGTGGATGTATGTGTGGATATACCCCAAAACAAAACGAAACGATACTTTATATTGTTGTTTCATTTCAGGTTGAAATTACCGGACGTACCAAATTCAGCATGTTCGGGAAAGTAATACAAGACGAGCAGGAATGGGTCAATTGCAGCAAAGTTGGTGCCACCGATGGAATTATGACAACAAATCTAACGACCGACCCCGGAGAGTCGAGGTATCGTTCGATGTTTGCCTACATTTTCATATCGTGCAGTTTGGCGATAGTGTTTAAGTACATTTTCATGTTTTTTGACTTCTAAAGAATCGAAAGTGGACACATAAAAACGGCAAACCGAAACGTATTTACTATTTTGTTTGATTTTTTGCATATTCATAACCATTTGCCTTTAATCGATCGTCATGAAACCGTCCGCATTCGAGAGATAGACGCTCTCCTTCTTCGTGCTAGCCGCTACAACAAAGTGTGGCCCGATGAGACAATTCTTTAACGACGATCCACTCTTAACTACCGCTTTTTCGCCAATTATGCAATTATCAATTACAACACTGCAATGAAAAGAAAAGACACTCTTGGTTTAAGAAACCCCTTCATCGATTTTGACCCAATCAAAACACATACTTCTCTTCTATTGTAACGCCATCCATCAGTACGCTATTGTTAATACGTGTCTTCGGTTGAACCGTGCAACCGTTCGCAATCACATTCTGATTGAGCGACGTTTTTTCACTAATCGTTGTCATGTCACCAACGGCACATTTTGTGATCTGAGTAGATTTGATGGAACTCGTCTGTGACACCAGTTCTCTTTCGGTAAATCCTGTCAATGCCGGAAAGATCTCAAAAATCTACAAATTAACATATCGGAATGGTTTAGTGCATGGAATGGGTTACAGAGGTTGTATTATTCGGTACAATCTTACCCTCAAATTGCAAGACAAAAACGAACGGACATTGTTGACTCGTAGGCCGAAAGCGTTCGTATCAGCAAAGTACGCATAGCAGCGAATAGGATGGGAAGTTGCCTTCTCTTCCTTGTTGAAGATTGAAGCTTTATCAATCTTTTTGTCCATTTCCGTGTAGATCGCAAACTTGGGTAAAGAACAACACAAATCTGTCATAGTAAGGTGCAAAATTCCAGCAAGACCAACCAGCTTACCTGGAAAATATCGTCCACTTTCGGTTTGGTAGTGTATTCCGATGTTCCATCGTTTTCCGGGACGATGGGAGGCTGCAGCATTTGCTTCTTAATTATGTGCGGTAGTAGCTCACCTTTCACCGCAGACAACGCCTCGGTCACAGCCAGATACTCCACCACCCACCGCTTAATGATGTAAACATGCGCGTCAAGCAAATAGGATGAAATGTTCAGCTCCGGATTTTCTCGCAACAGATGTCCGGATAGTTTGACGGTTTCTTCAAAATCGCTGGCCGAAGCCATGAAAAGAACCTTGCTTGTCGCTTTATCATACCCAATTATATCTTTTTCTGCTTTGTACTTTGACTTTGGGCCAGGCATTACGACGTCCTGATCCTTACCGCCTTCCATCAGCAGCATTTGGATGGAAGCGTCTTTTTCCCGAAACTTGGATAGTAGAGGATATAGATTCACCTGTATTATGGAATCGCAAGACAGCACCACAACATCCGATTTAATCCTAAAAAGAATACAGCGCCATGTTTTCATGTAAAATGTGCGCCAATTATCCGCTTTTGATTACGGTCTTACTTATCCGAAACGAGTCTTAGCGAATCAGCGGTACCGCATTCGGAATCGGTCGGTATTGAGTAGTATTCCAGCTTCAGCTTCAGCTGCAACCGTTCCAAACGCTGCTGTATTTCCGACTTTTCCGATTCCTGCACTATAACCAGGACCTCTGGTTGTGTTCGAAGAGAAATCATTAGACAAATCATTGTCAGCCTGGCTGCATACCGTCCACGTACTCACCGGTGAAACCGTGTCGTTGAAGCAGCTGCAAAGGATACCAAATCATGGGATACGGACCTATCGGTAGCAGACATTTCGGACGACCTTCCAATATTTCCGGCAGCCGTGTACCTTTTCCCGCGGCCAGCACAACGGCTTGAAACTCCTGTTGGCCCATACTTTGCGTGCAAATTAACAGTTATTGAAGGAAATTCTGTAATTCTCGTGTGCTCTTTTTTAGTTTTGTTTGTTTCCGTGTCGTGTTGTGACGTTGATTTGACCAAGGATGCCAAGGTACGTATATAAACAATTACGATACCAAGAATTTTGATTTGATTGCCCACTGATTAATAAAACATCCATTCGATGCTGTAAGCACGGAAATACATGCACAAAAAGTGTAATTACTAAAATATATCGATTTGTAATCGTTTGCCGGCCGCTCAGCTGATTGTACGTGAAGTTTCGAGTCAGCAGCTATAAACGCCATTCACAAGGGAATGAATTTTGCTTGATGTCAACGTCGGTATAGAAAATCCCGCGTCCTCATGCATCTCCCGTAAACCTGTCTTGCGTGCCTAAACGTGGGTACGATTGCAAGCACGTTAGTTTTGTGACATGGAAAATATATCGGTAAATCTTAATGCACCACCAAGTTCAGCATCGTCGGATAGGTAAGTAGTCCAGACGTGAAAATTGTACCTTCGAGCATTATTGGTTTCTGTTGGAAGTTGGTTCCTTTGCGACTTGCTCTCATTGCAACAGGAAGTGAAAATTTAAGTCATGTAGCGCACCGTATTGCGCTGTGTGCGGTATGCTAATTGATGAAACGTATTAACAAAACCCTTCCGCCTTTTCTTTCCGTCCCGCCCTTGGATTCGCCGTTACCCAGCGACGCAAGTGAACCGAAGGAGTGCGAAACGCTAGATCTCAACGTTGGAGTCCATTCGAGCGACAGTGGCTACGAAGTGGAAATGCAACCGGACTGCTGTCCGGCCTCGCCGGCCACGGTACCGACGAAAACGACACGTTCGAACTCGTTCGGATCGCAGCTTCGTTCACCGAAACCCCGGCGCCAGCGAACAACATCGGTGAATCAGAATACCATCAACTCGAACGAGGCGATAATTCGGTCCAACAATCGCACGATCTACACAGCCGGCCGTCCACCGTGGTACAATTGTGCTGGGCAGCAGGTGGAACCGTTCGTGATAGGTAGGCACACAGCGTTGAAGGAAACCGGTTCGGCGGAATGATCGAATGGTTCATATTTGCGGTTCGATAGGTATCTGCGGCGGGAGCGCGTCGGGTAAAACAACCGTTGCGCAGAAGATCATTGAAAGCTTGGACGTGCCGTGGGTAACGCTACTATCGATGGATTGTTTCTACAAAATACTGAACAACAAACAGCACGAACAGGCGAACCGGAACGAGTACAACTTTGATCATCCGGACGCATTTGATCTGGACTTGATGAAAGATGTGCTACAGCGGCTCAAGGAGGGCCGGAAGGTCGAAGTGCCGGTGTACAATTTCGTAACCCATTCGAGAGAAATACACACGGTAAGAAGGCGCGTAACAAAACTCCCCAAAAATAGTATTGTAATGCATATCCTTCATTGCAGAAAACAATGTACGGTGCGAACGTTATTATTTTCGAAGGCATCCTAACGTTCCATAGCAAGGAAATTCTTAAGATGCTGGACATGAAAATTTTCGTCGATACAGACGCGGACATTCGACTGGGGCGACGACTTAAGCGAGATATAATGCAGCGTGGCCGTGATTTGGAGGGTGTACTGAAACAATATTCTACCATGGTGAAACCTGCGTATAGTTGCTACATTGCCCCAACCATGGCACATGCCGACATCATAGTGCCACGCGGATCGAGTAACATTGTTGCCATTCAGCTAATTGTGCAACACGTGCACACTCAGTTGCAGTTAGTAAGTAGATGACTAATTGCTGTTGAATGATACGATGAATAACTAATTTACTACCGGTTTCTGCTGGTTTCTTGAACCTTAGCGAGGATTCAAGCTACGGGAAGCATTAGCGCATTCCTACATTGGACAACCGATGCCGGATTCGCTAAAGCTGCTTCCAACCACGCCGCAAATTAAAGGTCTCCACACGTTTATACGAAATGCCAACACAGCGCGCGATGAGTTCATATTTTACTCGAAGCGTTTGATTCGTCTAGTGTTGGAGTATGCGCTGAGTCTGTTACCTTTCCGAGATGTGGAGGTGGAAACGCCTCAGAATATGCCGTACAAGGGCAAACGTATGGCATGTCAGAAAATCTGTGGCGTATCAATTTTGCGCGCAGGAGAAACTATGGAGCAAGCAGTAAGCGATGTGTGCAAGCACATTCGCATTGGAAAGATTTTAATTCAAACGAATCAACTTACGGGAGAACCAGAGGTAACCACTTGAGACTTTGTTTACAATCAATACTGTCTTATCTTGAACCGGATGATGTTTACATTAATACTTTCCATGCACAGCTTTACTATTTGCGTCTTCCGAAAGACATTAAAGACTATCGGGTGGTGTTGATGGATGCGACAGTTGCGACAGGGGCTGCAGGTGAGTAAACCCAGTTGAACTAGTAATTTATGGCTACGTCTAACGCGCAATATTCGTTACTTCCACTTCAGCTATAATGGCCATTCGGGTGCTGCTAGATCACGATGTACCCGAGGAGAATATTATGCTCGTGTCTTTGCTGATGGCAGAAATCGGAGTACATTCAATAGCGTATGCGTTTCCCAAAGTGCAGATAGTAACGTCTGCGCTTGATCCGGAGATCAATGAAAAGTTTTACGTCATACCCGGTATTGGCAATTTCGGTGATCGTTATTTTGGCACCGAGCCAACGGATCCGTCATTGCTATATGAATAGCAAGTAAACAAATCAACAACTTAAAACCAATAACCCGCTATTGTGCGTTAATGTTGGATGCACAGGCGCAATTACTGGGTTTGGATCCCGCTCGCAATGAATTCGTTCTCCCATATGACAGATCGTCCTCGATGCTTCAGAACGTTTAAATGATTAGCATCTCTTATTCAATTTTAAGTTATATCATTTTAAAGCATAGTGCATCCTTAGTTAAGCAACTTTTGGCAATTAGGTACGTTTAACTATAGTTGTGTAGGAAAAAAAACATAGGCACATCTGAGCTTTGTTGAAAAATAGATCCAATAATGTTCTTCTATAATCTTTCAACTCTACGTTGTTTTTGTGTAATAATAAACGTGTTCAACAATGATGCATTCATAATATTAACTCTCCGTAGTCTCGTTCGAATAACAAAACTATAAATCTCAATGAAAACTATTAATGCGACAAATATAAGATCTGCACATTGCTTTGACTTTAAACTCAATGTTGACTAAAACTAGAACCCCGGCAGTCAACCTCCGCCCGACCGGGAAAAGCATAAGCATAAGCATAAAAAAGAGAGAGATGCCAACGACACATGGTTTTCCCAAGTGGTCACCCACCTAAGTACTAGCCATGCCCGATGTTGCTTAACTTCGGTGATCGGACGAGAACCGGTGTGTTCAACATGGTATGGTCGTTGACAAGCATGGCCTATGCTCGCACGCATCAAGAACCACCGTCGTCTGCAGCGTCCGCCGAACAAAAAGGACATTCCACCCTTCTTCTCCCTCCTCCCACCCTCTGCCGAACGTCTAAAAATAGAACAAGGCTACGCGGCCCCCGACCACGGAGTGATGCCTCCGCCGGGGACCGGGAAAAGCATAAGCATAAGCATAAAAAAGAGAGAGATGCCAACGACACATGGTTTTCCCAAGTGGTCACCCACCTAAGTACTAGCCATGCCCGATGTTGCTTAACTTCGGTGATCGGACGAGAACCGGTGTGTTCAACATGGTATGGTCGTTGACAAGCATCGCCTATGCTCGCACGCATCAAGAACCACCGTCGTCTGCAGCATCCGCCGAACAAAAAGGATATTCCACCCTTCTTCTCCTTCCTCCTACCCTCTGCCGAACGTCTAAAAATAGAACAAGGCTACGCGGCCCCCGACCACGGAGTGATGCCTCCGCCGGGGACCGGGAAAAGCATAAGCATATGCATAAAAAAGAGAGAGATGCCAACGACACATGGTTTTCCCAAGTGGTCACCCACCTAAGTACTAGCCATGCCCGATGTTGCTTAACTTCGGTGATCGGACGAGAACCGGTGTGTTCAACATGGTATGGTCGTTGACAAGCATCGCCTATGCTCGCACGCATTAAGAACCACCGTCGTCTGCAGCATCCGCCGAGGAAAAAGGACATTCCACCCTTCTTCACCCTTCTCCCACCCTCTGCCGATTGTCTAAAAATAGAACAAGGCTAAGCAGCCCCCGACCACGGAGTGATGCCTCCGCCGGGGACCGGGAAAAGCATAAGCATAAAAAAGAGAGAGATGCCAACGACACATGGTTTTCCCAAGTGGTCACCCACCTAAGTACTAGCCATGCCCGATGTTGCTTAACTTCGGTGATCGGACGAGAACCGGTGTGTTCAACATGGTATGGTCGTTGACAAGCATGGCCTATGCTCGCACGCATCAAGAACTACCGTCGTCTGCAGCATCCGCCGAACAAAAAGGATATTCCACCCTTCTTCTCCTTCCTCCTACCCTCTGCCGAACGTCTAAAAATAGAACAAGGCTACGCGGCCCCCGACCACGGAGTGATGCCTCCGCCGGGGACCGGGAAAAGCATAAGCATAAGCATAAAAAAGAGAGAGATGCCAACGACACATGGTTTTCCCAAGTGGTCACCCACCTAAGTACTAGCCATGCCCGATGTTGCTTAACTTCGGTGATCGGACGAGAACCGGTGTGTTCAACATGGTATGGTCGTTGACAAGCATCGCCTATGCTCGCACGCATCAAGAACCACCGTCATCTGCAGCATCCGCCGAGGAAAAAGGACATTCCACCCTTCTTCTCCCTCCTCCCACCCTCTGCCGAACGTCTAAAAATAGAACAAGGCTACGCGGCCCCCGACCACGGAGTGATGCCTCCGCCGGGGACCGGGAAAAGCATAAGCATAAGCATAAAAAAGAGAGAGATGCCAACGACACATGGTTTTCCCAAGTGGTCACCCACCTAAGTACTAGCCATGCCCGATGTTGCTTAACTTCGGTGATCGGACGAGAACCGGTGTGTTCAACATGGTATGGTCGCTGACAAGCATCGCCTATGCTCGCACGCATCAAGAACCACCGTCGTCTGCAGCGTCCGCCGAACAAAAAGGACATTCCACCCTTCTTCTCCCTCTTCCCACCCTCTGCCGAACGTCTAAAAATAGAACAAGGCTACGCGGCTCCCGACCACGGAGTGATGCCTCCGCCGGGGACCGGGACAAGCATAAGCATAAGCATAAAAAAGAGAGAGATGCCAACGACACATGGTTTTCCCAAGTGGTCACCCACCTAAGTACTAGCCATGCCCGATGTTGCTTAACTTCGGTGATCGGACGAGAACCGGTGTGTTCAACATGGTATGGTTGTTGACAAGCATCGCCTATGCTCGCACGCATCAAGAACCACCGTCGTCTGCAGCATCCGCCGAACAAAAAGGACATTCCACCCTTCTTCTCCCTCCTCCTACCCTCTGCCGAACGTCTAAAAATAGAACAAGGCTACGCGGCCCCCGACCACGGAGTGATGCCTCCGCCGGGGACCGGGAAAAGCATAAGCATAAGCATAAAAAAAGAGAGAGATGCCAACGACACATGGTTTTCCCAAGTGGTCACCCACCTAAGTACTAGCCATGCCCGATGTTGCTTAACTTCGGTGATCGGACGAGAACCGGTGTGTTCAACATGGTATGGTCGTTGACAAGCATCGCCTATGCTCGCACGCATCAAGAACCACCGTCATCTGCAGCATCCGCCGAGGAAAAAGGACATTCCACCCTTCTTCTCCCTCCTCCCACCCTCTGCCGAACGTCTAAAAATAGAACAAGGCTACGCGGCCCCCGACCACGGAGTGATGCCTCCGCCGGGGACCGGGAAAAGCATAAGCATAAGCATAAAAAAGAGAGAGATGCCAACGACACATGGTTTTCCCAAGTGGTCACCCACCTAAGTACTAGCCATGCCCGATGTTGCTTAACTTCGGTGATCGGACGAGAACCGGTGTGTTCAACATGGTATGGTCGTTGACAAGCATCGCCTATGCTCGCACGCATCAAGAACCACCGTCGTCTGCAGCATCCGCCGAGGAAAAAGGACATTCCACCCTTCTTCTCCCTCCTCCTACCCTCTGCCGAACGTCTAAAAATAGAACAAGGCTACGCGGCCCTCGACCACGGAGTGATGCCTCCGCCGGGGACCGGGAAAAGCATAAGCATAAGCATAAAAAAGAGAGAGATGCCAACGACACATGGTTTTCCCAAGTGGTCACCCACCTAAGTACTAGCCATGCCCGATGTTGCTTAACTTCGGTGATCGGACGAGAACCGGTGTGTTCAACATGGTATGGTCGTTGACAAGCATCGCCTATGCTCGCACGCATCAAGAACCACCGTCGTCTGCAGCATCCGCCGAACAAAAAGGACATTCCACCCTTCTTCTCCCTCCTCCTACTCTCTGCCGATTGTCTAAAAATAGAACAAGGCTACGCGGCCCCCGACCACGAAGTGATGCCTCCGCCGGGGACCGGGAAAAGCATAAGCATAAGCATAAAAAAAGAGAGAGATGCCAACGACACATGGTTTTCCCAAGTGGTCACACCCACCTAAGTACTAGCCATGCCCGATGTTGCTTAACTTCGGTGATCGGACGAGAACCGGTGTGTTCAACATGGTATGGTCGTTGACAAGCATGGCCTATGCTCGCACGCATCAAGAACTACCGTCGTCTGCAGCATCCGCCGAACAAAAAGGACATTCCACCCTTCTTCTCCCTCCTCCTACTCTCTGCCGATTGTCTAAAAATAGAACAAGGCTACGCGGCCCCCGACCACGGAGTGATGCCTCCGCCGGGGACCGGGAAAAGCATAAGCATAAGCATAAAAAAGAGAGAGATGCCAACGACACATGGTTTTCCCAAGTGGTCACCCACCTAAGTACTAGCCATGCCCGATGTTGCTTAACTTCGGTGATCGGACGAGAACCGGTGTGTTCAACATGGTATGGTCGTTGACAAGCATCGCCTATGCTCGCACGCATCAAGAACCACCGTCGTCTGCAGCATCCGCCGAGGAAAAAGGATATTCCACCCTTCTTCTCCCTCCTCCCACCCTCTGCCGAACGTCTAAAAATAGAACAAGGCTACGCGGCCCCCGACCACGGAGTGATGCCTCCGCCGGGGACCGGGAAAAGCATAAGCATAAGCATAAAAAAGAGAGAGATGCCAACGACACATGGTTTTCCCAAGTGGTCACCCACCTAAGTACTAGCCATGCCCGATGTTGCTTAACTTCGGTGATCGGACGAGAACCGGTGTGTTCAACATGGTATGGTCGTTGACAAGCATGGCCTATGCTCGCACGCATCAAGAACTACCGTCGTCTGCAGCATCCGCCGAACAAAAAGGACATTCCACCCTTCTTCTCCCTCCTCCTACTCTCTGCCGATTGTCTAAAAATAGAACAAGGCTACGCGGCCCCCGACCACGAAGTGATGCCTCCGCCGGGGACCGGGAAAAGCATAAGCATAAGCATAAAAAAAGAGAGAGATGCCAACGACACATGGTTTTCCCAAGTGGTCACACCCACCTAAGTACTAGCCATGCCCGATGTTGCTTAACTTCGGTGATCGGACGAGAACCGGTGTGTTCAACATGGTATGGTCGTTGACAAGCATGGCCTATGCTCGCACGCATCAAGAACTACCGTCGTCTGCAGCATCCGCCGAACAAAAAGGACATTCCACCCTTCTTCTCCCTCCTCCTACTCTCTGCCGATTGTCTAAAAATAGAACAAGGCTACGCGGCCCCCGACCACGGAGTGATGCCTCCGCCGGGGACCGGGAAAAGCATAAGCATAAGCATAAAAAAGAGAGAGATGCCAACGACACATGGTTTTCCCAAGTGGTCACCCACCTAAGTACTAGCCATGCCCGATGTTGCTTAACTTCGGTGATCGGACGAGAACCGGTGTGTTCAACATGGTATGGTTGTTGACAAGCATCGCCTATGCTCGCACGCATCAAGAACCACCGTCGTCTGCAGCATCCGCCGAACAAAAAGGACATTCCACCCTTCTTCTCCCTCCTCCTACCCTCTGCCGAACGTCTAAAAATAGAACAAGGCTACGCGGCCCCCGACCACGGAGTGATGCCTCCGCCGGGGACCGGGAAAAGCATAAGCATAAGCATAAAAAAAGAGAGAGATGCCAACGACACATGGTCTTCCCAAGTGGTCACCCACCTAAGTACTAGCCATGCCCGATGTTGCTTTACTTCGGTGATCGGACGAGAACCGGTGTGTTCAACATGGTATGGTCGTTGACAAGCATCGCCTATGCTCGCACGCATTAAGAACCACCGTCATCTGCAGCATCCGCCGAGGAAAAAGGACATTCCACCCTTCTTCTCCCTCCTCCCACCCTCTGCCGAACGTCTAAAAATAGAACAAGGCTACGCGGCCCCCGACCACGGAGTGATGCCTCCGCCGGGGACCGGGACAAGCATAAGCATAAGCATAAAAAAGAGAGAGATGCCAACGACACATGGTTTTCCCAAGTGGTCACCCACCTAAGTACTAGCCATGCCCGATGTTGCTTAACTTCGGTGATCGGACGAGAACCGGTGTGTTCAACATGGTATGGTCGTTGACAAGCATCGCCTATGCTCGCACGCATCAAGAACCACCGTCGTCTGCAGCATCCGCCGAACAAAAAGGATATTCCACCCTTCTTCTCCTTCCTCCTACCCTCTGCCGAACGTCTAAAAATAGAACAAGGCTACGCGGCCCCCGACCACGGAGTGATGCCTCCGCCGGGGACCGGGAAAAGCATAAGCATATGCATAAAAAAGAGAGAGATGCCAACGACACATGGTTTTCCCAAGTGGTCACCCACCTAAGTACTAGCCATGCCCGATGTTGCTTAACTTCGGTGATCGGACGAGAACCGGTGTGTTCAACATGGTATGGTCGTTGACAAGCATCGCCTATGCTCGCACGCATTAAGAACCACCGTCGTCTGCAGCATCCGCCGAGGAAAAAGGACATTCCACCCTTCTTCACCCTTCTCCCACCCTCTGCCGATTGTCTAAAAATAGAACAAGGCTAAGCAGCCCCCGACCACGGAGTGATGCCTCCGCCGGGGACCGGGAAAAGCATAAGCATAAAAAAGAGAGAGATGCCAACGACACATGGTTTTCCCAAGTGGTCACCCACCTAAGTACTATAGCCATGCCCGATGTTGCTTAACTTCGGTGATCGGACGAGAACCGGTGTGTTCAACATGGTATGGTCGTTGACAAGCATCGCCTATGCTCGCACGCATCAAGAACCACCGTCGTCTGCAGCATCCGCCGAACAAAAAGGATATTCCACCCTTCTTCTCCTTCCTCCTACCCTCTGCCGAACGTCTAAAAATAGAACAAGGCTACGCGGCCCCCGACCACGGAGTGATGCCTCCGCCGGGGACCGGGAAAAGCATAAGCATAAGCATAAAAAAGAGAGAGATGCCAACGACACATGGTTTTCCCAAGTGGTCACCCACCTAAGTACTAGCCATGCCCGATGTTGCTTAACTTCGGTGATCGGACGAGAACCGGTGTGTTCAACATGGTATGGTCGTTGACAAGCATCGCCTATGCTCGCACGCATCAAGAACCACCGTCATCTGCAGCATCCGCCGAGGAAAAAGGACATTCCACCCTTCTTCTCCCTCCTCCCACCCTCTGCCGAACGTCTAAAAATAGAACAAGGCTACGCGGCCCCCGACCACGGAGTGATGCCTCCGCCGGGGACCGGGAAAAGCATAAGCATAAGCATAAAAAAGAGAGAGATGCCAACGACACATGGTTTTCCCAAGTGGTCACCCACCTAAGTACTAGCCATGCCCGATGTTGCTTAACTTCGGTGATCGGACGAGAACCGGTGTGTTCAACATGGTATGGTCGTTGACAAGCATCGCCTATGCTCGCACGCATCAAGAACCACCGTCGTCTGCAGCATCCGCCGAGGAAAAAGGACATTCCACCCTTCTTCTCCCTCCTCCTACCCTCTGCCGAACGTCTAAAAATAGAACAAGGCTACGCGGCCCTCGACCACGGAGTGATGCCTCCGCCGGGGACCGGGAAAAGCATAAGCATAAGCATAAAAAAGAGAGAGATGCCAACGACACATGGTTTTCCCAAGTGGTCACCCACCTAAGTACTAGCCATGCCCGATGTTGCTTAACTTCGGTGATCGGACGAGAACCGGTGTGTTCAACATGGTATGGTCGTTGACAAGCATGGCCTATGCTCGCACGCATCAAGAACTACCGTCGTCTGCAGCATCCGCCGAACAAAAAGGACATTCCACCCTTCTTCTCCCTCCTCCTACTCTCTGCCGATTGTCTAAAAATAGAACAAGGCTACGCGGCCCCCGACCACGGAGTGATGCCTCCGCCGGGGACCGGGAAAAGCATAAGCATAAGCATAAAAAAGAGAGAGATGCCAACGACACATGGTTTTCCCAAGTGGTCACCCACCTAAGTACTAGCCATGCCCGATGTTGCTTAACTTCGGTGATCGGACGAGAACCGGTGTGTTCAACATGGTATGGTTGTTGACAAGCATCGCCTATGCTCGCACGCATCAAGAACCACCGTCGTCTGCAGCGTCCGCCGAACAAAAAGGACATTCCACCCTTCTTCTCCCTCTTCCCACCCTCTGCCGAACGTCTAAAAATAGAACAAGGCTACGCGGCTCCCGACCACGGAGTGATGCCTCCGCCGGGGACCGGGACAAGCATAAGCATAAGCATAAAAAAGAGAGAGATGCCAACGACACATGGTTTTCCCAAGTGGTCACCCACCTAAGTACTAGCCATGCCCGATGTTGCTTAACTTCGGTGATCGGACGAGAACCGGTGTGTTCAACATGGTATGGTCGTTGACAAGCATCGCCTATGCTCGCACGCATCAAGAACCACCGTCGTCTGCAGCGTCCGCCGAACAAAAAGGACATTCCACCCTTCTTCTCCCTCCTCCTACCCTCTGCCGAACGTCTAAAAATAGAACAAGGCTACGCGGCCCCCGACCACCGAGTGATGCCTCCGCCGGGGACCGGGAAAAGCATAAGCATAAGCATAAAAAAGAGAGAGATGCCAACGACACATGGTTTTCCCAAGTGGTCACCCACCTAAGTACTAGCCATGCCCGATGTTGCTTAACTTCGGTGATCGGACGAGAACCGGTGTGTTCAACATGGTATGGTTGTTGACAAGCATCGCCTATGCTCGCACGCATCAAGAACCACCGTCGTCTGCAGCATCCGCCGAACAAAAAGGACATTCCACCCTTCTTCTCCCTCCTCCTACCCTCTGCCGAACGTCTAAAAATAGAACAAGGCTACGCGGCCCCCGACCACGGAGTGATGCCTCCGCCGGGGACCGGGAAAAGCATAAGCATAAGCATAAAAAAAGAGAGAGATGCCAACGACACATGGTTTTCCCAAGTGGTCACCCACCTAAGTACTAGCCATGCCCGATGTTGCTTAACTTCGGTGATCGGACGAGAACCGGTGTGTTCAACATGGTATGGTCGTTGACAAGCATCGCCTATGCTCGCACGCATCAAGAACCACCGTCGTCTGCAGCATCCGCCGAACAAAAAGGACATTCCACCCTTCTTTTCCCTCCTCCCACCCTCTGCCGAACGTCTAAAAATAGAACAAGGCTACGCGGCCCCCGACCACGGAGTGATGCCTCCGCCGGGGACCGGGAAAAGCATAAGCATAAGCATAAAAAAAGAGAGAGATGCCAACGACACATGGTTTTCCCAAGTGGTCACCCACCTAAGTACTAGCCATGCCCGATGTTGCTTAACTTCGGTGATCGGACGAGAACCGGTGTGTTCAACATGGTATGGTCGTTGACAAGCATCGCCTATGCTCGCACGCATCAAGAACCACCGTCATCTGCAGCATCCGCCGAGGAAAAAGGACATTCCACCCTTCTTCTCCCTCCTCCCACCCTCTGCCGAACGTCTAAAAATAGAACAAGGCTACGCGGCCCCCGACCACGGAGTGATGCCTCCGCCGGGGACCGGGAAAAGCATAAGCATAAGCATAAAAAAGAGAGAGATGCCAACGACACATGGTTTTCCCAAGTGGTCACCCACCTAAGTACTAGCCATGCCCGATGTTGCTTAACTTCGGTGATCGGACGAGAACCGGTGTGTTCAACATGGTATGGTCGTTGACAAGCATCGCCTATGCTCGCACGCATCAAGAACCACCGTCGTCTGCAGCATCCGCCGAGGAAAAAGGACATTCCACCCTTCTTCTCCCTCCTCCTATCCTCTGCCGAACGTCTAAAAATAGAACAAGGCTACGCGGCCCTCGACCACGGAGTGATGCCTCCGCCGGGGACCGGGAAAAGCATAAGCATAAGCATAAAAAAGAGAGAGATGCCAACGACACATGGTTTTCCCAAGTGGTCACCCACCTAAGTACTAGCCATGCCCGATGTTGCTTAACTTCGGTGATCGGACGAGAACCGGTGTGTTCAACATGGTATGGTCGTTGACAAGCATGGCCTATGCTCGCACGCATCAAGAACTACCGTCGTCTGCAGCATCCGCCGAACAAAAAGGACATTCCACCCTTCTTCTCCCTCCTCCTACTCTCTGCCGATTGTCTAAAAATAGAACAAGGCTACGCGGCCCCCGACCACGAAGTGATGCCTCCGCCGGGGACCGGGAAAAGCATAAGCATAAGCATAAAAAAAGAGAGAGATGCCAACGACACATGGTTTTCCCAAGTGGTCACACCCACCTAAGTACTAGCCATGCCCGATGTTGCTTAACTTCGGTGATCGGACGAGAACCGGTGTGTTCAACATGGTATGGTCGTTGACAAGCATCGCCTATGCTCGCACGCATCAAGAACCACCGTCGTCTGCAGCATCCGCCGAACAAAAAGGACATTCCACCCTTCTTCTCCCTCCTCCTACCCTCTGCCGAACGTCTAAAAATAGAACAAGGCTACGCGGCCCTCGACCACGGAGTGATGCCTCCGCCGGGGACCGGGAAAAGCATAAGCATAAGCATAAAAAAGAGAGAGATGCCAACGACACATGGTTTTCCCAAGTGGTCACCCACCTAAGTACTAGCCATGCCCGATGTTGCTTAACTTCGGTGATCGGACGAGAACCGGTGTGTTCAACATGGTATGGTCGTTGACAAGCATGGCCTATGCTCGCACGCATCAAGAACTACCGTCGTCTGCAGCATCCGCCGAACAAAAAGGACATTCCACCCTTCTTCTCCCTCCTCCTACCCTCTGCCGAACGTCTAAAAATAGAACAAGGCTACGCGGCCCCCGACCACCGAGTGATGCCTCCGCCGGGGACCGGGAAAAGCATAAGCATAAGCATAAAAAAGAGAGAGATGCCAACGACACATGGTTTTCCCAAGTGGTCACCCACCTAAGTACTTAGCCATGCCCGATGTTGCTTAACTTCGGTGATCGGACGAGAACCGGTGTGTTCAACATGGTATGGTTGTTGACAAGCATCGCCTATGCTCGCACGCATCAAGAACCACCGTCGTCTGCAGCATCCGCCGAACAAAAAGGACATTCCACCCTTCTTCTCCCTCCTCCTACCCTCTGCCGAACGTCTAAAAATAGAACAAGGCTACGCGGCCCCCGACCACGGAGTGATGCCTCCGCCGGGGACCGGGAAAAGCATAAGCATAAGCATAAAAAAAGAGAGAGATGCCAACGACACATGGTTTTCCCAAGTGGTCACCCACCTAAGTACTAGCCATGCCCGATGTTGCTTAACTTCGGTGATCGGACGAGAACCGGTGTGTTCAACATGGTATGGTCGTTGACAAGCATGGCCTATGCTCGCACGCATCAAGAACTACCGTCGTCTGCAGCATCCGCCGAACAAAAAGGACATTCC
The DNA here is from genome assembly GCF_943734755.1 of Anopheles moucheti. Taxonomy (NCBI): domain Eukaryota; kingdom Metazoa; phylum Arthropoda; class Insecta; order Diptera; family Culicidae; genus Anopheles; species Anopheles moucheti. The sequence goes on from NC_069141.1 coordinate 71,958,383, forward strand.
ACCCTTCTTCTCCCTCTTCCCACCCTCTGCCGAACGTCTAAAAATAGAACAAGGCTACGCGGCTCCCGACCACGGAGTGATGCCTCCGCCGGGGACCGGGACAAGCATAAGCATAAGCATAAAAAAGAGAGAGATGCCAACGACACATGGTTTTCCCAAGTGGTCACCCACCTAAGTACTAGCCATGCCCGATGTTGCTTAACTTCGGTGATCGGACGAGAACCGGTGTGTTCAACATGGTATGGTCGTTGACAAGCATCGCCTATGCTCGCACGCATCAAGAACCACCGTCGTCTGCAGCGTCCGCCGAACAAAAAGGACATTCCACCCTTCTTCTCCCTCCTCCTACCCTCTGCCGAACGTCTAAAAATAGAACAAGGCTACGCGGCCCCCGACCACCGAGTGATGCCTCCGCCGGGGACCGGGAAAAGCATAAGCATAAGCATAAAAAAGAGAGAGATGCCAACGACACATGGTTTTCCCAAGTGGTCACCCACCTAAGTACTAGCCATGCCCGATGTTGCTTAACTTCGGTGATCGGACGAGAACCGGTGTGTTCAACATGGTATGGTCGTTGACAAGCATCGCCTATGCTCGCACGCATCAAGAACCACCGTCGTCTGCAGCATCCGCCGAGGAAAAAGGACATTCCACCCTTCTTCTCCCTCCTCCTACCCTCTGCCGAACGTCTAAAAATAGAACAAGGCTACGCGGCCCTCGACCACGGAGTGATGCCTCCGCCGGGGACCGGGAAAAGCATAAGCATAAGCATAAAAAAGAGAGAGATGCCAACGACACATGGTTTTCCCAAGTGGTCACCCACCTAAGTACTAGCCATGCCCGATGTTGCTTAACTTCGGTGATCGGACGAGAACCGGTGTGTTCAACATGGTATGGTCGTTGACAAGCATGGCCTATGCTCGCACGCATCAAGAACTACCGTCGTCTGCAGCATCCGCCGAACAAAAAGGACATTCCACCCTTCTTCTCCCTCCTCCCACCCTCTGCCGAACGTCTAAAAATAGAACAAGGCTACGCGGCCCCCGACCACGGAGTGATGCCTCCGCCGGGGACCGGGAAAAGCATAAGCATAAGCATAAAAAAAGAGAGAGATGCCAACGACACATGGTTTTCCCAAGTGGTCACCCACCTAAGTACTAGCCATGCCCGATGTTGCTTAACTTCGGTGATCGGACGAGAACCGGTGTGTTCAACATGGTATGGTTGTTGACAAGCATCGCCTATGCTCGCACGCATCAAGAACCACCGTCGTCTGCAGCATCCGCCGAACAAAAAGGACATTCCACCCTTCTTCTCCCTCCTCCTACCCTCTGCCGAACGTCTAAAAATAGAACAAGGCTACGCGGCCCCCGACCACGGAGTGATGCCTCCGCCGGGGACCGGGAAAAGCATAAGCATAAGCATAAAAAAGAGAGAGATGCCAACGACACATGGTTTTCCCAAGTGGTCACCCACCTAAGTACTAGCCATGCCCGATGTTGCTTAACTTCGGTGATCGGACGAGAACCGGTGTGTTCAACATGGTATGGTCGTTGACAAGCATCGCCTATGCTCGCACGCATCAAGAACCACCGTCATCTGCAGCATCCGCCGAGGAAAAAGGACATTCCACCCTTCTTCTCCCTCCTCCCACCCTCTGCCGAACGTCTAAAAATAGAACAAGGCTACGCGGCCCCCGACCACGGAGTGATGCCTCCGCCGGGGACCGGGAAAAGCATAAGCATAAGCATAAAAAAGAGAGAGATGCCAACGACACATGGTTTTCCCAAGTGGTCACCCACCTAAGTACTAGCCATGCCCGATGTTGCTTAACTTCGGTGATCGGACGAGAACCGGTGTGTTCAACATGGTATGGTCGTTGACAAGCATGGCCTATGCTCGCACGCATCAAGAACTACCGTCGTCTGCAGCATCCGCCGAACAAAAAGGACATTCCACCCTTCTTCTCCCTCCTCCTACTCTCTGCCGATTGTCTAAAAATAGAACAAGGCTACGCGGCCCCCGACCACGGAGTGATGCCTCCGCCGGGGACCGGGAAAAGCATAAGCATAAGCATAAAAAAGAGAGAGATGCCAACGACACATGGTTTTCCCAAGTGGTCACCCACCTAAGTACTAGCCATGCCCGATGTTGCTTAACTTCGGTGATCGGACGAGAACCGGTGTGTTCAACATGGTATGGTCGTTGACAAGCATGGCCTATGCTCGCACGCATCAAGAACCACCGTCATCTGCAGCATCCGCCGAGGAAAAAGGATATTCCACCCTTCTTCTCCCTCCTCCTACCCTCTGCCGAACGTCTAAAAATAGAACAAGGCTACGCGGCCCTCGACCACGGAGTGATGCCTCCGCCGGGGACCGGGAAAAGCATAAGCATAAGCATAAAAAAAGAGAGAGATGCCAACGACACATGGTTTTCCCAAGTGGTCACACCCACCTAAGTACTAGCCATGCCCGATGTTGCTTAACTTCGGTGATCGGACGAGAACCGGTGTGTTCAACATGGTATGGTCGTTGACAAGCATGGCCTATGCTCGCACGCATCAAGAACTACCGTCGTCTGCAGCATCCGCCGAACAAAAAGGACATTCCACCCTTCTTCTCCCTCCTCCTACTCTCTGCCGATTGTCTAAAAATAGAACAAGGCTACGCGGCCCCCGACCACGGATTGATGCCTCCGCCGGGGACCGGGAAAAGCATAAGCATAAGCATAAAAAAGAGAGAGATGCCAACGACACATGGTTTTCCCAAGTGGTCACCCACCTAAGTACTAGCCATGCCCGATGTTGCTTAACTTCGGTGATCGGACGAGAACCGGTGTGTTCAACATGGTATGGTCGTTGACAAGCATGGCCTATGCTCGCACGCATCAAGAACTACCGTCGTCTGCAGCATCCGCCGAACAAAAAGGACATTCCACCCTTCTTCTCCCTCCTCCTACTCTCTGCCGATTGTCTAAAAATAGAACAAGGCTACGCGGCCCCCGACCACGGAGTGATGCCTCCGCCGGGGACCGGGAAAAGCATAAGCATAAGCATAAAAAAGAGAGAGATGCCAACGACACATGGTTTTCCCAAGTGGTCACCCACCTAAGTACTAGCCATGCCCGATGTTGCTTAACTTCGGTGATCGGACGAGAACCGGTGTGTTCAACATGGTATGGTCGTTGACAAGCATCGCCTATGCTCGCACGCATCAAGAACCACCGTCGTCTGCAGCATCCGCCGAGGAAAAAGGATATTCCACCCTTCTTCTCCCTCCTCCTACCCTCTGCCGAACGTCTAAAAATAGAACAAGGCTACGCGGCCCCCGACCACGGAGTGATGCCTCCGCCGGGGACCGGGAAAAGCATAAGCATAAGCATAAAAAAGAGAGAGATGCCAACGACACATGGTTTTCCCAAGTGGTCACCCACCTAAGTACTAGCCATGCCCGATGTTGCTTAACTTCGGTGATCGGACGAGAACCGGTGTGTTCAACATGGTATGGTCGTTGACAAGCATCGCCTATGCTCGCACGCATTAAGAACCACCGTCGTCTGCAGCATCCGCCGAGGAAAAAGGACATTCCACCCTTCTTCACCCTTCTCCCACCCTCTGCCGATTGTCTAAAAATAGAACAAGGCTACGCGGCCCCCGACCACGAAGTGATGCCTCCGCCGGGGACCGGGAAAAGCATAAGCATAAGCATAAAAAAAGAGAGAGATGCCAACGACACATGGTTTTCCCAAGTGGTCACCCACCTAAGTACTAGCCATGCCCGATGTTGCTTAACTTCGGTGATCGGACGAGAACCGGTGTGTTCAACATGGTATGGTCGTTGACAAGCATCGCCTATGCTCGCACGCATCAAGAACTACCGTCGTCTGCAGCATCCGCCGAACAAAAAGGACATTCCACCCTTCTTCTCCCTCCTCCTACTCTCTGCCGATTGTCTAAAAATAGAACAAGGCTACGCGGCCCCCGACCACGGAGTGATGCCTCCGCCGGGGACCGGGAAAAGCATAAGCATAAGCATAAAAAAGAGAGAGATGCCAACGACACATGGTTTTCCCAAGTGGTCACCCACCTAAGTACTAGCCATGCCCGATGTTGCTTAACTTCGGTGATCGGACGAGAACCGGTGTGTTCAACATGGTATGGTCGTTGACAAGCATCGCCTATGCTCGCACGCATCAAGAACCACCGTCGTCTGCAGCATCCGCCGAGGAAAAAGGATATTCCACCCTTCTTCTCCCTCCTCCTACCCTCTGCCGAACGTCTAAAAATAGAACAAGGCTACGCGGCCCCCGACCACGGATTGATGCCTCCGCCGGGGACCGGGAAAAGCATAAGCATAAGCATAAAAAAAGAGAGAGATGCCAACGACACATGGTTTTCCCAAGTGGTCACCCACCTAAGTACTAGCCATGCCCGATGTTGCTTAACTTCGGTGATCGGACGAGAACCGGTGTGTTCAACATGGTATGGTCGTTGACAAGCATCGCCTATGCTCGCACGCATCAAGAACCACCGTCGTCTGCAGCATCCGCCGAACAAAAAGGACATTCCACCCTTCTTCTCCCTCCTCCTACCCTCTGCCGAACGTCTAAAAATAGAACAAGGCTACGCGGCCCCCGACCACGGAGTGATGCCTCCGCCGGGGACCGGGAAAAGCATAAGCATAAGCATAAAAAAGAGAGAGATGCCAACGACACATGGTTTTCCCAAGTGGTCACCCACCTAAGTACTAGCCATGCCCGATGTTGCTTAACTTCGGTGATCGGACGAGAACCGGTGTGTTCAACATGGTATGGTCGTTGACAAGCATCGCCTATGCTCGCACGCATCAAGAACCACCGTCGTCTGCAGCATCCGCCGAACAAAAAGGACATTCCACCCTTCTTTTCCCTCCTCCCACCCTCTGCCGAACGTCTAAAAATAGAACAAGGCTACGCGGCCCCCGACCACGGAGTGATGCCTCCGCCGGGGACCGGGAAAAGCATAAGCATAAGCATAAAAAAGAGAGAGATGCCAACGACACATGGTTTTCCCAAGTGGTCACCCACCTAAGTACTAGCCATGCCCGATGTTGCTTAACTTCGGTGATCGGACGAGAACCGGTGTGTTCAACATGGTATGGTCGTTGACAAGCATCGCCTATGCTCGCACGCATCAAGAACCACCGTCATCTGCAGCATCCGCCGAGGAAAAAGGACATTCCACCCTTCTTCTCCCTCCTCCCACCCTCTGCCGAACGTCTAAAAATAGAACAAGGCTACGCGGCCCCCGACCACGGAGTGATGCCTCCGCCGGGGACCGGGACAAGCATAAGCATAAGCATAAAAAAGAGAGAGATGCCAACGACACATGGTTTTCCCAAGTGGTCACCCACCTAAGTACTAGCCATGCCCGATGTTGCTTAACTTCGGTGATCGGACGAGAACCGGTGTGTTCAACATGGTATGGTCGTTGACAAGCATCGCCTATGCTCGCACGCATTAAGAACCACCGTCGTCTGCAGCATCCGCCGAACAAAAAGGACATTCCACCCTTCTTCTCCCTCCTCCTACTCTCTGCCGATTGTCTAAAAATAGAACAAGGCTACGCGGCCCCCGACCACGAAGTGATGCCTCCGCCGGGGACCGGGAAAAGCATAAGCATAAGCATAAAAAAAGAGAGAGATGCCAACGACACATGGTTTTCCCAAGTGGTCACACCCACCTAAGTACTAGCCATGCCCGATGTTGCTTAACTTCGGTGATCGGACGAGAACCGGTGTGTTCAACATGGTATGGTCGTTGACAAGCATGGCCTATGCTCGCACGCATCAAGAACTACCGTCGTCTGCAGCATCCGCCGAACAAAAAGGACATTCCACCCTTCTTCTCCCTCCTCCTACTCTCTGCCGATTGTCTAAAAATAGAACAAGGCTACGCGGCCCCCGACCACGGAGTGATGCCTCCGCCGGGGACCGGGAAAAGCATAAGCATAAGCATAAAAAAAGAGAGAGATGCCAACGACACATGGTTTTCCCAAGTGGTCACACCCACCTAAGTACTAGCCATGCCCGATGTTGCTTAACTTCGGTGATCGGACGAGAACCGGTGTGTTCAACATGGTATGGTCGTTGACAAGCATGGCCTATGCTCGCACGCATCAAGAACTACCGTCGTCTGCAGCATCCGCCGAACAAAAAGGACATTCCACCCTTCTTCTCCCTCCTCCTACTCTCTGCCGATTGTCTAAAAATAGAACAAGGCTACGCGGCCCCCGACCACGAAGTGATGCCTCCGCCGGGGACCGGGAAAAGCATAAGCATAAGCATAAAAAAAGAGAGAGATGCCAACGACACATGGTTTTCCCAAGTGGTCACACCCACCTAAGTACTAGCCATGCCCGATGTTGCTTAACTTCGGTGATCGGACGAGAACCGGTGTGTTCAACATGGTATGGTCGTTGACAAGCATCGCCTATGCTCGCACGCATCAAGAACCACCGTCGTCTGCAGCATCCGCCGAGGAAAAAGGACATTCCACCCTTCTTCTCCCTCCTCCTACCCTCTGCCGAACGTCTAAAAATAGAACAAGGCTACGCGGCCCCCGACCACGGAGTGATGCCTCCGCCGGGGACCGGGAAAAGCATAAGCATAAGCATAAAAAAGAGAGAGATGCCAACGACACATGGTTTTCCCAAGTGGTCACCCACCTAAGTACTAGCTATGCCCGATGTTGCTTAACTTCGGTGATCGGACGAGAACCGGTGTGTTCAACATGGTATGGTCGTTGACAAGCATCGCCTATGCTCGCACGCATCAAGAACCACCGTCGTCTGCAGCATCCGCCGAGGAAAAAGGATATTCCACCCTTCTTCTCCCTCCTCCTACCCTCTGCCGAACGTCTAAAAATAGAACAAGGCTACGCGGCCCCCGACCACGGATTGATGACTCCGCCGGGGACCGGGAAAAGCATAAGCATAAGCATAAAAAAGAGAGAGATGCCAACGACACATGGTTTTCCCAAGTGGTCACCCACCTAAGTACTAGCCATGCCCGATGTTGCTTAACTTCGGTGATCGGACGAGAACCGGTGTGTTCAACATGGTATGGTCGTTGACAAGCATCGCCTATGCTCGCACGCATCAAGAACCACCGTCATCTGCAGCATCCGCCGAGGAAAAAGGACATTCCACCCTTCTTCTCCCTCCTCCCACCCTCTGCCGAACGTCTAAAAATAGAACAAGGCTACGCGGCCCCCGACCACGGAGTGATGCCTCCGCCGGGGACCGGGAAAAGCATAAGCATAAGCATAAAAAAGAGAGAGATGCCAACGACACATGGTTTTCCCAAGTGGTCACCCACCTAAGTACTAGCCATGCCCGATGTTGCTTAACTTCGGTGATCGGACGAGAACCGGTGTGTTCAACATGGTATGGTCGTTGACAAGCATCGCCTATGCTCGCACGCATCAAGAACCACCGTCGTCTGCAGCATCCGCCGAGGAAAAAGGACATTCCACCCTTCTTCTCCCTCCTCCTACCCTCTGCCGAACGTCTAAAAATAGAACAAGGCTACGCGGCCCTCGACCACGGAGTGATGCCTCCGCCGGGGACCGGGAAAAGCATAAGCATAAGCATAAAAAAGAGAGAGATGCCAACGACACATGGTTTTCCCAAGTGGTCACCCACCTAAGTACTAGCCATGCCCGATGTTGCTTAACTTCGGTGATCGGACGAGAACCGGTGTGTTCAACATGGTATGGTCGTTGACAAGCATGGCCTATGCTCGCACGCATCAAGAACCACCGTCGTCTGCAGCATCCGCCGAGGAAAAAGGATATTCCACCCTTCTTCTCCCTCCTCCTACCCTCTGCCGAACGTCTAAAAATAGAACAAGGCTACGCGGCCCCCGACCACGGATTGATGACTCCGCCGGGGACCGGGAAAAGCATAAGCATAAGCATAAAAAAGAGAGAGATGCCAACGACACATGGTTTTCCCAAGTGGTCACCCACCTAAGTACTAGCCATGCCCGATGTTGCTTAACTTCGGTGATCGGACGAGAACCGGTGTGTTCAACATGGTATGGTCGTTGACAAGCATCGCCTATGCTCGCACGCATCAAGAACCACCGTCATCTGCAGCATCCGCCGAGGAAAAAGGACATTCCACCCTTCTTCTCCCTCCTCCCACCCTCTGCCGAACGTCTAAAAATAGAACAAGGCTACGCGGCCCCCGACCACGGAGTGATGCCTCCGCCGGGGACCGGGAAAAGCATAAGCATAAGCATAAAAAAGAGAGAGATGCCAACGACACATGGTTTTCCCAAGTGGTCACCCACCTAAGTACTAGCCATGCCCGATGTTGCTTAACTTCGGTGATCGGACGAGAACCGGTGTGTTCAACATGGTATGGTCGTTGACAAGCATCGCCTATGCTCGCACGCATCAAGAACCACCGTCGTCTGCAGCATCCGCCGAGGAAAAAGGACATTCCACCCTTCTTCTCCCTCCTCCTACCCTCTGCCGAACGTCTAAAAATAGAACAAGGCTACGCGGCCCTCGACCACGGAGTGATGCCTCCGCCGGGGACCGGGAAAAGCATAAGCATAAGCATAAAAAAGAGAGAGATGCCAACGACACATGGTTTTCCCAAGTGGTCACCCACCTAAGTACTAGCCATGCCCGATGTTGCTTAACTTCGGTGATCGGACGAGAACCGGTGTGTTCAACATGGTATGGTCGTTGACAAGCATGGCCTATGCTCGCACGCATCAAGAACCACCGTCGTCTGCAGCATCCGCCGAGGAAAAAGGATATTCCACCCTTCTTCTCCCTCCTCCTACCCTCTGCCGAACGTCTAAAAATAGAACAAGGCTACGCGGCCCCCGACCACGGATTGATGACTCCGCCGGGGACCGGGAAAAGCATAAGCATAAGCATAAAAAAGAGAGAGATGCCAACGACACATGGTTTTCCCAAGTGGTCACCCACCTAAGTACTAGCCATGCCCGATGTTGCTTAACTTCGGTGATCGGACGAGAACCGGTGTGTTCAACATGGTATGGTCGTTGACAAGCATCGCCTATGCTCGCACGCATTAAGAACCACCGTCGTCTGCAGCATCCGCCGAGGAAAAAGGACATTCCACCCTTCTTCACCCTTCTCCCACCCTCTGCCGATTGTCTAAAAATAGAACAAGGCTACGCGGCCCCCGACCACGAAGTGATGCCTCCGCCGGGGACCGGGAAAAGCATAAGCATAAGCATAAAAAAAGAGAGAGATGCCAACGACACATGGTTTTCCCAAGTGGTCACCCACCTAAGTACTAGCCATGCCCGATGTTGCTTAACTTCGGTGATCGGACGAGAACCGGTGTGTTCAACATGGTATGGTCGTTGACAAGCATGGCCTATGCTCGCACGCATCAAGAACTACCGTCGTCTGCAGCATCCGCCGAACAAAAAGGACATTCCACCCTTCTTCTCCCTCCTCCTACTCTCTGCCGATTGTCTAAAAATAGAACAAGGCTACGCGGCCCCCGACCACGGAGTGATGCCTCCGCCGGGGACCGGGACAAGCATAAGCATAAGCATAAAAAAGAGAGAGATGCCAACGACACATGGTTTTCCCAAGTGGTCACCCACCTAAGTACTAGCCATGCCCGATGTTGCTTAACTTCGGTGATCGGACGAGAACCGGTGTGTTCAACATGGTATGGTCGTTGACAAGCATCGCCTATGCTCGCACGCATCAAGAACCACCGTCATCTGCAGCATCCGCCGAGGAAAAAGGACATTCCACCCTTCTTCTCCCTCCTCCCACCCTCTGCCGAACGTCTAAAAATAGAACAAGGCTACGCGGCCCCCGACCACGGAGTGATGCCTCCGCCGGGGACCGGGACAAGCATAAGCATAAGCATAAAAAAGAGAGAGATGCCAACGACACATGGTTTTCCCAAGTGGTCACCCACCTAAGTACTAGCCATGCCCGATGTTGCTTAACTTCGGTGATCGGACGAGAACCGGTGTGTTCAACATGGTATGGTCGTTGACAAGCATGGCCTATGCTCGCACGCATCAAGAACCACCGTCGTCTGCAGCATCCGCCGAGGAAAAAGGACATTCCACCCTTCTTCTCCCACCCTCTGCCGAACGTCTAAAAATAGAACAAGGCTACGCAGCCCCCGACCACGGAGTGATGCCTCCGCCGGGGACCGGGAAAAGCATAAGCATAAGCATAAAAAAGAGAGAGATGCCAACGACACATGGTTTTCCCAAGTGGTCACACCCACCTAAGTACTAGCCATGCCCGATGTTGCTTAACTTCGGTGATCGGACGAGAACCGGTGTGTTCAACATGGTATGGTCGTTGACAAGCATGGCCTATGCTCGCACGCATCAAGAACTACCGTCGTCTGCAGCATCCGCCGAACAAAAAGGACATTCCACCCTTCTTCTCCCTCCTCCTACTCTCTGCCGATTGTCTAAAAATAGAACAAGGCTACGCGGCCCCCGACCACGAAGTGATGCCTCCGCCGGGGACCGGGAAAAGCATAAGCATAAGCATAAAAAAAGAGAGAGATGCCAACGACACATGGTTTTCCCAAGTGGTCACACCCACCTAAGTACTAGCCATGCCCGATGTTGCTTAACTTCGGTGATCGGACGAGAACCGGTGTGTTCAACATGGTATGGTCGTTGACAAGCATGGCCTATGCTCGCACGCATCAAGAACTACCGTCGTCTGCAGCATCCGCCGAACAAAAAGGACATTCCACCCTTCTTCTCCCTCCTCCTACTCTCTGCCGATTGTCTAAAAATAGAACAAGGCTACGCGGCCCCCGACCACGGATTGATGACTCCGCCGGGGACCGGGAAAAGCATAAGCATAAGCATAAAAAAAGAGAGAGATGCCAACGACACATGGTTTTCCCAAGTGGTCACACCCACCTAAGTACTAGCCATGCCCGATGTTGCTTAACTTCGGTGATCGGACGAGAACCGGTGTGTTCAACATGGTATGGTCGTTGACAAGCATGGCCTATGCTCGCACGCATCAAGAACTACCGTCGTCTGCAGCATCCGCCGAACAAAAAGGACATTCCACCCTTCTTCTCCCTCCTCCTACTCTCTGCCGATTGTCTAAAAATAGAACAAGGCTACGCGGCCCCCGACCACGGAGTGATGCCTCCGCCGGGGACCGGGAAAAGCATAAGCATAAGCATAAAAAAGAGAGAGATGCCAACGACACATGGTTTTCCCAAGTGGTCACCCACCTAAGTACTAGCCATGCCCGATGTTGCTTAACTTCGGTGATCGGACGAGAACCGGTGTGTTCAACATGGTATGGTCGTTGACAAGCATCGCCTATGCTCGCACGCATCAAGAACCACCGTCGTCTGCAGCATCCGCCGAGGAAAAAGGATATTCCACCCTTCTTCTCCCTCCTCCTACCCTCTGCCGAACGTCTAAAAATAGAACAAGGCTACGCGGCCCTCGACCACGGAGTGATGCCTCCGCCGGGGACCGGGAAAAGCATAAGCATAAGCATAAAAAAGAGAGAGATGCCAACGACACATGGTTTTCCCAAGTGGTCACCCACCTAAGTACTAGCCATGCCCGATGTTGCTTAACTTCGGTGATCGGACGAGAACCGGTGTGTTCAACATGGTATGGTCGTTGACAAGCATCGCCTATGCTCGCACGCATCAAGAACCACCATTCCACCCTTCTTCTCCCTCCTCCTACCCTCTGCCGAACGTCTAAAAATAGAACAAGGCTACGCGGCCCCCGACCACGGAGTGATGCCTCCGCCGGGGACCGGGAAAAGCATAAGCATAAGCATAAAAAAGAGAGAGATGCCAACGACACATGGTTTTCCCAAGTGGTCACCCACCTAAGTACTAGCCATGCCCGATGTTGCTTAACTTCGGTGATCGGACGAGAACCGGTGTGTTCAACATGGTATGGTCGTTGACAAGCATCGCCTATGCTCGCACGCATCAAGAACCACCGTCATCTGCAGCATCCGCCGAGGAAAAAGGACATTCCACCCTTCTTCTCCCTCCTCCCACCCTCTGCCGAACGTCTAAAAATAGAACAAGGCTACGCGGCCCCCGACCACGGAGTGATGCCTCCGCCGGGGACCGGGACAAGCATAAGCATAAGCATAAAAAAGAGAGAGATGCCAACGACACATGGTTTTCCCAAGTGGTCACCCACCTAAGTACTAGCCATGCCCGATGTTGCTTAACTTCGGTGATCGGACGAGAACCGGTGTGTTCAACATGGTATGGTCGTTGACAAGCATGGCCTATGCTCGCACGCATCAAGAACCACCGTCGTCTGCAGCATCCGCCGAGGAAAAAGGACATTCCACCCTTCTTCTCCCACCCTCTGCCGAACGTCTAAAAATAGAACAAGGCTACGCAGCCCCCGACCACGGAGTGATGCCTCCGCCGGGGACCGGGAAAAGCATAAGCATAAGCATAAAAAAGAGAGAGATGCCAACGACACATGGTTTTCCCAAGTGGTCACCCACCTAAGTACTAGCCATGCCCGATGTTGCTTAACTTCGGTGATCGGACGAGAACCGGTGTGTTCAACATGGTATGGTCGTTGACAAGCATCGCCTATGCTCGCACGCATCAAGAACCACCGTCATCTGCAGCATCCGCCGAGGAAAAAGGACATTCCACCCTTCTTCTCCCTCCTCCCACCCTCTGCCGAACGTCTAAAAATAGAACAAGGCTACGCGGCCCCCGACCACGGAGTGATGCCTCCGCCGGGGACCGGGACAAGCATAAGCATAAGCATAAAAAAGAGAGAGATGCCAACGACACATGGTTTTCCCAAGTGGTCACCCACCTAAGTACTAGCCATGCCCGATGTTGCTTAACTTCGGTGATCGGACGAGAACCGGTGTGTTCAACATGGTATGGTCGTTGACAAGCATGGCCTATGCTCGCACGCATCAAGAACCACCGTCGTCTGCAGCATCCGCCGAGGAAAAAGGACATTCCACCCTTCTTCTCCCACCCTCTGCCGAACGTCTAAAAATAGAACAAGGCTACGCAGCCCCCGACCACGGAGTGATGCCTCCGCCGGGGACCGGGAAAAGCATAAGCATAAGCATAAAAAAGAGAGAGATGCCAACGACACATGGTTTTCCCAAGTGGTCACACCCACCTAAGTACTAGCCATGCCCGATGTTGCTTAACTTCGGTGATCGGACGAGAACCGGTGTGTTCAACATGGTATGGTCGTTGACAAGCATGGCCTATGCTCGCACGCATCAAGAACTACCGTCGTCTGCAGCATCCGCCGAGGAAAAAGGACATTCCACCCTTCTTCACCCTTCTCCTACCCTCTGCCGAACGTCTAAAAATAGAACAAGGCTACGCGGCCCCCGACCACGAAGTGATGCCTCCGCCGGGGACCGGGAAAAGCATAAGCATAAGCATAAAAAAAGAGAGAGATGCCAACGACACATGGTTTTCCCAAGTGGTCACACCCACCTAAGTACTAGCCATGCCCGATGTTGCTTAACTTCGGTGATCGGACGAGAACCGGTGTGTTCAACATGGTATGGTCGTTGACAAGCATCGCCTATGCTCGCACGCATCAAGAACCACCGTCGTCTGCAGCATCCGCCGAGGAAAAAGGACATTCCACCCTTCTTCTCCCTCCTCCCACCCTCTGCCGATTGTCTAAAAATAGAACAAGGCTACGCGGCCCCCGACCACGAAGTGATGCCTCCGCCGGGGACCGGGACAAGCATAAGCATAAGCATAAAAAAGAGAGAGATGCCAACGACACATGGTTTTCCCAAGTGGTCACCCACCTAAGTACTAGCCATGCCCGATGTTGCTTAACTTCGGTGATCGGACGAGAACCGGTGTGTTCAACATGGTATGGTCGTTGACAAGCATGGCCTATGCTCGCACGCATCAAGAACTACCGTCGTCTGCAGCATCCGCCGAGGAAAAAGGACATTCCACCCTTCTTCACCCTTCTCCTACTCTCTGCCGATTGTCTAAAAATAGAACAAGGCTACGCGGCCCCCGACCACGAAGTGATGCCTCCGCCGGGGACCGGGAAAAGCATAAGCATAAGCATAAAAAAAGAGAGAGATGCCAACGACACATGGTTTTCCCAAGTGGTCACACCCACCTAAGTACTAGCCATGCCCGATGTTGCTTAACTTCGGTGATCGGACGAGAACCGGTGTGTTCAACATGGTATGGTCGTTGACAAGCATGGCCTATGCTCGCACGCATCAAGAACTACCGTCGTCTGCAGCATCCGCCGAACAAAAAGGACATTCCACCCTTCTTCTCCCTCCTCCTACTCTCTGCCGATTGTCTAAAAATAGAACAAGGCTACGCGGCCCCCGACCACGGATTGATGACTCCGCCGGGGACCGGGAAAAGCATAAGCATAAGCATAAAAAAAGAGAGAGATGCCAACGACACATGGTTTTCCCAAGTGGTCACCCACCTAAGTACTAGCCATGCCCGATGTTGCTTAACTTCGGTGATCGGACGAGAACCGGTGTGTTCAACATGGTATGGTCGTTGACAAGCATCGCCTATGCTCGCACGCATCAAGAACCACCGTCGTCTGCAGCATCCGCCGAGGAAAAAGGACATTCCACCCTTCTTCTCCCTCCTCCCACCCTCTGCCGATTGTCTAAAAATAGAACAAGGCTACGCGGCCCCCGACCACGGATTGATGACTCCGCCGGGGACCGGGAAAAGCATAAGCATAAGCATAAAAAAAGAGAGAGATGCCAACGACACATGGTTTTCCCAAGTGGTCACACCCACCTAAGTACTAGCCATGCCCGATGTTGCTTAACTTCGGTGATCGGACGAGAACCGGTGTGTTCAACATGGTATGGTCGTTGACAAGCATCGCCTATGCTCGCACGCATCAAGAACCACCGTCGTCTGCAGCATCCGCCGAGGAAAAAGGACATTCCACCCTTCTTCTCCCTCCTCCCACCCTCTGCCGATTGTCTAAAAATAGAACAAGGCTACGCGGCCCCCGACCACGGATTGATGACTCCGCCGGGGACCGGGAAAAGCATAAGCATAAGCATAAAAAAAGAGAGAGATGCCAACGACACATGGTTTTCCCAAGTGGTCACCCACCTAAGTACTAGCCATGCCCGATGTTGCTTAACTTCGGTGATCGGACGAGAACCGGTGTGTTCAACATGGTATGGTCGTTGACAAGCATCGCCTATGCTCGCACGCATTAAGAACCACCGTCGTCTGCAGCATCCGCCGAGGAAAAAGGACATTCCACCCTTCTTCACCCTTCTCCCACCCTCTGCCGATTGTCTAAAAATAGAACAAGGCTACGCGGCCCCCGACCACGAAGTGATGCCTCCGCCGGGGACCGGGAAAAGCATAAGCATAAGCATAAAAAAAGAGAGAGATGCCAACGACACATGGTTTTCCCAAGTGGTCACCCACCTAAGTACTAGCCATGCCCGATGTTGCTTAACTTCGGTGATCGGACGAGAACCGGTGTGTTCAACATGGTATGGTCGTTGACAAGCATCGCCTATGCTCGCACGCATTAAGAACCACCGTCGTCTGCAGCATCCGCCGAGGAAAAAGGACATTCCACCCTTCTTCACCCTTCTCCTACCCTCTGCCGAACGTCTAAAAATAGAACAAGGCTACGCGGCCCCCGACCACGGATTGATGACTCCGCCGGGGACCGGGAAAAGCATAAGCATAAGCATAAAAAAGAGAGAGATGCCAACGACACATGGTTATCCCAAGTGGTCACCCACCTAAGTACTAGCCATGCCCGATGTTGCTTAACTTCGGTGATCGGACGAGAACCGGTGTGTTCAACATGGTATGGTCGTTGACAAGCATCGCCTATGCTCGCACGCATCAAGAACCACCGTCGTCTGCAGCATCCGCCGAGGAAAAAGGACATTCCACCCTTCTTCTCCCTCCTCCCACCCTCTGCCGATTGTCTAAAAATAGAACAAGGCTACGCGGCCCCCGACCACGAAGTGATGCCTCCGCCGGGGACCGGGACAAGCATAAGCATAAGCATAAAAAAGAGAGAGATGCCAACGACACATGGTTTTCCCAAGTGGTCACCCACCTAAGTACTAGCCATGCCCGATGTTGCTTAACTTCGGTGATCGGACGAGAACCGGTGTGTTCAACATGGTATGGTCGTTGACAAGCATCGCCTATGCTCGCACGCATCAAGAACCACCGTCGTCTGCAGCATCCGCCGAGGAAAAAGGACATTCCACCCTTCTTCACCCTTCTCCCACCCTCTGCCGAACGTCTAAAAATAGAACAAGGCTACGCGGCCCCCGACCACGGAGTGATGCCTCCGCCGGGGACCGGGAAAAGCATAAGCATAAGCATAAAAAAGAGAGAGATGCCAACGACACATGGTTTTCCCAAGTGGTCACCCACCTAAGTACTAGCCATGCCCGATGTTGCTTAACTTCGGTGATCGGACGAGAACCGGTGTGTTCAACATGGTATGGTCGTTGACAAGCATCGCCTATGCTCGCACGCATCAAGAACCACCGTCGTCTGCAGCATCCGCCGAGGAAAAAGGACATTCCACCCTTCTTCTCCCTCCTCCTACCCTCTGCCGAACGTCTAAAAATAGAACAAGGCTACGCGGCCCTCGACCACGGAGTGATGCCTCCGCCGGGGACCGGGAAAAGCATAAGCATAAGCATAAAAAAAGAGAGAGATGCCAACGACACATGGTTTTCCCAAGTGGTCACCCACCTAAGTACTAGCCATGCCCGATGTTGCTTAACTTCGGTGATCGGACGAGAACCGGTGTGTTCAACATGGTATGGTCGTTGACAAGCATCGCCTATGCTCGCACGCATCAAGAACCACCGTCGTCTGCAGCATCCGCCGAACAAAAAGGACATTCCACCCTTCTTTTCCCTCCTCCCACCCTCTGCCGAACGTCTAAAAATAGAACAAGGCTACGCGGCCCCCGACCACGGAGTGATGCCTCCGCCGGGGACCGGGAAAAGCATAAGCATAAAAAAGAGAGAGATGCCAACGACACATGGTTTTCCCAAGTGGTCACCCACCTAAGTACTAGCCATGCCCGATGTTGCTTAACTTCGGTGATCGGACGAGAACCGGTGTGTTCAACATGGTATGGTCGTTGACAAGCATCGCCTATGCTCGCACGCATCAAGAACCACCGTCGTCTGCAGCATCCGCCGAGGAAAAAGGACATTCCACCCTTCTTCACCCTTCTCCCACCCTCTGCCGATTGTCTAAAAATAGAACAAGGCTACGCGGCCCCCGACCACGAAGTGATGCCTCCGCCGGGGACCGGGAAAAGCATAAGCATAAGCATAAAAAAAGAGAGAGATGCCAACGACACATGGTTTTCCCAAGTGGTCACCCACCTAAGTACTAGCCATGCCCGATGTTGCTTAACTTCGGTGATCGGACGAGAACCGGTGTGTTCAACATGGTATGGTCGTTGACAAGCATCGCCTATGCTCGCACGCATCAAGAACCACCGTCGTCTGCAGCATCCGCCGAACAAAAAGGACATTCCACCCTTCTTTTCCCTCCTCCCACCCTCTGCCGAACGTCTAAAAATAGAACAAGGCTACGCGGCCCCCGACCACGGAGTGATGCCTCCGCCGGGGACCGGGAAAAGCATAAGCATAAAAAAGAGAGAGATGCCAACGACACATGGTTTTCCCAAGTGGTCACCCACCTAAGTACTAGCCATGCCCGATGTTGCTTAACTTCGGTGATCGGACGAGAACCGGTGTGTTCAACATGGTATGGTCGTTGACAAGCATCGCCTATGCTCGCACGCATCAAGAACCACCGTCGTCTGCAGAATCCGCCGAAGAAAACGGACATTCCACCCTTCTTCTCCCTCCTCCTACCCTCTGCCGAACGTCTAAAAATAGAACAAGGCTACGCGGCCCCCGACCACGGATTGATGACTCCGCCGGGGACCGGGAAAAGCATAAGCATAAGCATAAAAAAGAGAGAGATGCCAACGACACATGGTTATCCCAAGTGGTCACACCCACCTAAGTACTAGCCATGCCCGATGTTGCTTAACTTCGGTGATCGGACGAGAACCGGTGTGTTCAACATGGTATGGTCGTTGACAAGCATCGCCTATGCTCGCACGCATCAAGAACCACCGTCGTCTGCAGCATCCGCCGAGGAAAAAGGACATTCCACCCTTCTTCTCCCTCCTCCCACCCTCTGCCGATTGTCTAAAAATAGAACAAGGCTACGCGGCCCCCGACCACGAAGTGATGCCTCCGCCGGGGACCGGGACAAGCATAAGCATAAGCATAAAAAAGAGAGAGATGCCAACGACACATGGTTTTCCCAAGTGGTCACCCACCTAAGTACTAGCCATGCCCGATGTTGCTTAACTTCGGTGATCGGACGAGAACCGGTGTGTTCAACATGGTATGGTCGTTGACAAGCATCGCCTATGCTCGCACGCATCAAGAACCACCGTCGTCTGCAGCATCCGCCGAGGAAAAAGGACATTCCACCCTTCTTCACCCTTCTCCCACCCTCTGCCGAACGTCTAAAAATAGAACAAGGCTACGCGGCCCCCGACCACGGAGTGATGCCTCCGCCGGGGACCGGGAAAAGCATAAGCATAAGCATAAAAAAGAGAGAGATGCCAACGACACATGGTTTTCCCAAGTGGTCACCCACCTAAGTACTAGCCATGCCCGATGTTGCTTAACTTCGGTGATCGGACGAGAACCGGTGTGTTCAACATGGTATGGTCGTTGACAAGCATCGCCTATGCTCGCACGCATCAAGAACCACCGTCGTCTGCAGCATCCGCCGAGGAAAAAGGACATTCCACCCTTCTTCTCCCTCCTCCTACCCTCTGCCGAACGTCTAAAAATAGAACAAGGCTACGCGGCCCTCGACCACGGAGTGATGCCTCCGCCGGGGACCGGGAAAAGCATAAGCATAAGCATAAAAAAAGAGAGAGATGCCAACGACACATGGTTTTCCCAAGTGGTCACCCACCTAAGTACTAGCCATGCCCGATGTTGCTTAACTTCGGTGATCGGACGAGAACCGGTGTGTTCAACATGGTATGGTCGTTGACAAGCATCGCCTATGCTCGCACGCATCAAGAACCACCGTCGTCTGCAGCATCCGCCGAACAAAAAGGACATTCCACCCTTCTTTTCCCTCCTCCCACCCTCTGCCGAACGTCTAAAAATAGAACAAGGCTACGCGGCCCCCGACCACGGAGTGATGCCTCCGCCGGGGACCGGGAAAAGCATAAGCATAAAAAAGAGAGAGATGCCAACGACACATGGTTTTCCCAAGTGGTCACCCACCTAAGTACTAGCCATGCCCGATGTTGCTTAACTTCGGTGATCGGACGAGAACCGGTGTGTTCAACATGGTATGGTCGTTGACAAGCATCGCCTATGCTCGCACGCATCAAGAACCACCGTCGTCTGCAGCATCCGCCGAGGAAAAAGGACATTCCACCCTTCTTCACCCTTCTCCCACCCTCTGCCGATTGTCTAAAAATAGAACAAGGCTACGCGGCCCCCGACCACGAAGTGATGCCTCCGCCGGGGACCGGGAAAAGCATAAGCATAAGCATAAAAAAAGAGAGAGATGCCAACGACACATGGTTTTCCCAAGTGGTCACCCACCTAAGTACTAGCCATGCCCGATGTTGCTTAACTTCGGTGATCGGACGAGAACCGGTGTGTTCAACATGGTATGGTCGTTGACAAGCATCGCCTATGCTCGCACGCATCAAGAACCACCGTCGTCTGCAGCATCCGCCGAACAAAAAGGACATTCCACCCTTCTTTTCCCTCCTCCCACCCTCTGCCGAACGTCTAAAAATAGAACAAGGCTACGCGGCCCCCGACCACGGAGTGATGCCTCCGCCGGGGACCGGGAAAAGCATAAGCATAAAAAAGAGAGAGATGCCAACGACACATGGTTTTCCCAAGTGGTCACCCACCTAAGTACTAGCCATGCCCGATGTTGCTTAACTTCGGTGATCGGACGAGAACCGGTGTGTTCAACATGGTATGGTCGTTGACAAGCATCGCCTATGCTCGCACGCATCAAGAACCACCGTCGTCTGCAGAATCCGCCGAAGAAAACGGACATTCCACCCTTCTTCTCCCTCCTCCTACCCTCTGCCGAACGTCTAAAAATAGAACAAGGCTACGCGGCCCCCGACCACGGATTGATGACTCCGCCGGGGACCGGGAAAAGCATAAGCATAAGCATAAAAAAGAGAGAGATGCCAACGACACATGGTTTTCCCAAGTGGTCACCCACCTAAGTACTAGCCATGCCCGATGTTGCTTAACTTCAGTGATCGGACGAGAACCGGTGTGTTCAACATGGTATGGTCGTTGACAAGCATCGCCTATGCTCGCACGCATCAAGAACCACCGTCATCTGCAGCATCCGCCGAGGAAAAAGGACATTCCACCCTTCTTCTCCCTCCTCCCACCCTCTGCCGATTGTCTAAAAATAGAACAAGGCTACGCGGCCCCCGACCACGGATTGATGACTCCGCCGGGGACCGGGAAAAGCATAAGCATAAGCATAAAAAAAGAGAGAGATGCCAACGACACATGGTTTTCCCAAGTGGTCACCCACCTAAGTACTAGCCATGCCCGATGTTGCTTAACTTCGGTGATCGGACGAGAACCGGTGTGTTCAACATGGTATGGTCGTTGACAAGCATCGCCTATGCTCGCACGCATCAAGAACCACCGTCGTCTGCAGCATCCGCCGAGGAAAAAGGACATTCCACCCTTCTTCACCCTTCTCCCACCCTCTGCCGATTGTCTAAAAATAGAACAAGGCTACGCGGCCCCCGACCACGAAGTGATGCCTCCGCCGGGGACCGGGAAAAGCATAAGCATAAGCATAAAAAAAGAGAGAGATGCCAACGACACATGGTTTTCCCAAGTGGTCACCCACCTAAGTACTAGCCATGCCCGATGTTGCTTAACTTCGGTGATCGGACGAGAACCGGTGTGTTCAACATGGTATGGTCGTTGACAAGCATCGCCTATGCTCGCACGCATCAAGAACCACCGTCATCTGCAGCATCCGCCGAGGAAAAAGGACATTCCACCCTTCTTCTCCCTCCTCCCACCCTCTGCCGAACGTCTAAAAATAGAACAAGGCTACGCGGCCCCCGACCACGGAGTGATGCCTCCGCCGGGGACCGGGAAAAGCATAAGCATAAAAAAGAGAGAGATGCCAACGACACATGGTTTTCCCAAGTGGTCACCCACCTAAGTACTAGCCATGCCCGATGTTGCTTAACTTCGGTGATCGGACGAGAACCGGTGTGTTCAACATGGTATGGTCGTTGACAAGCATCGCCTATGCTCGCACGCATCAAGAACCACCATTACCTTGCCGTACACAAAACGAAACCAACTGTGTTTCCCTCACTCTTGTGTTTTCGCGTTCGTGTCTACGCACTCGGGAATCGAGTATTGTACAAAAACATAAAAGGGGAAGTTGAAGTCTAAACATAGAATGCCAGCATAGAAGGGGAAGTATCGATGGTCGAAAAGTTTTACTGGAATTTCTGTTGCGACGGTGCCAAGACGAGTACGTCATGTTTATGAAATACAACTTCACTAACCACTTTCGTTTACTAATGGATAGTAAATGGTTCTTAGGAGGAATATTTAGAATATGTAGAACGTTTTTCAACGTTTCAGTTTTCAAAGGATTTTGTTGAATTTTTTCTGTAATGTCACGCCAAATGACCAAAATTTCCACACTTCTCTTCCAGTGCCAGGATGAGCTAAGATGTATACATGTCCCATTTTTTATTTATTTTTTATCTGTGCTTATTGTCAGAATAACACAATCGCAATGTTTGAAAAATGTCCAGAATATTGTTTAGTTTTTTACATCCTTTATTCTCTCGCATATGCAAATCACAACCAGGTGCGATTTTGAATTCATTTTCCATTCGAGTATCTATATTCACCTTGAAGTCGGTTGAATGACGCAAAACGAACTGTCTACGAATCTTATGCAAGTCTTGTCAGTGGAAGCAAGGCAAAAAAAACACACAAGCAACAAGAGAAACTCCTCCGCATGCGAAAAAAAAGTATCATCAGCACGCGGGGAGGTAAAATAATAGCCTAATAGTGCATAGTTCCCGATTGGCCGCTGTTTGTTGCTCGTGTACTGAATTTCCGGAACTACTGTAGTTGGAAGAGCGAAGTGAAATAAAAGTGTTTTCCCCCGTGTGCGACAGAAGGTGTTTTGATGTGTTTTTGTTTTCACTACACCATTCCTCCGCGACTAACGACTGGAGCAGCTTCTGCGTACGCGAAGAGTACGTGGAACATCCGCGCAAGGCGAACGCATCAAGAGTAGAAGCAGCAGCAGCAGCAGTAGGGTACACAATCACACAAATCGCCAGTCTCCTCTGCTGATAGGTACGTCGGGGTCGTATTTCTTGATGTGTCGAATAAGGGCAGAACGTGAGCTAACAACAGTGTTGTGTGCGATTGAAGGTGGGTGATAGTGTTGATGAGCTTTTTTATTGACCAATGGAAACCCTCACCCTTTTCATAGTTTGCTACCTTTGCCACACTATCGGCGAGGTCAATGCGGAAAACCAGAAAGGGGAAAAGGTCTTTTCGGCCGTCTAAATTTATGCTCGGCGCACCGTCATCAGTGCCCATTCATCCGTAGCACAAGCTAAGGAATTGTGGCAATTGTGAACTTTTAAATACAATTTATTGATTATCTTCTTCAATAACACAAATGCGCAAAGGAAGCTTTGTAGGACGAACACGGGAAAAGTGCCAAAGGAGGTATGCCATGATGTGCGATTTTTTTTTCGCGATCGAAAGCTAAAGTAAGGAATGAGCAGGATGCAGAGGAAACGGCAGCAAGAAGCAGGGGAATTTGACCTTATGGTAAATTGAAAGTTATAGTACGTCCGTTTCGCTGGATTCGCTTGTTTTTTTGCAGCTTATTCTGCTGACATTGGGCTTGATATGGTACGTTCACTGCGAGACGTCTGGGTGACTGGGTGACTGCTGCACAGAACTTGGAACTGTGAAACCACCGGACCAGGCTGGGGCGAATATATCGGTAGCGTGAAGCCCGTTTCGAGACATTATCCTTCGTCAAACTGTGCGTAGTGTGTGCCTAGCGGTTTGACTGTTTCGCCACCAACGATGACGTCAGTGTGCGGGATCCTCAAGGAATTATCAAGATATTGGCCGTACGATGTGGGGAAACGCTGTCTTAACCGTCTGTAGCGTCCGGGTAGAACAACGCTGGATCTTTTTTTTTATTCAATTAAACAAATGTAATCTTACACCGATCACGTTCTGTCACAGCTACTGCAGTGTTGGTATTGTTGCGAACAACAATGTGTGTTGGTGCGCAACAACCACCGTCACCATCATGGCATGCCATGCCGTAGTCAAGGCATTTAATGTTGTCATCCCGTCGGTTCTTCGGCTTTAGCAATGCCTGTTTGATGACCGCCGTGTCTCATGTAGATGCAAACACGTGTTCAGATCGATGTGTTGCCATAGAATCGTCAACGCATTCGCCACGGATTGCTCCAGAATCGAGGATAGCCCGAGCGTTCCGGTGATGGCGAAAGTGTTCCTCACAAGTGATCGAAGGTGTGCAAGCAGTCGTATTTTTATAGGAGATTGTGTTTTGATACCGGTACATAAAAGGGCACAAGGACCTACGGCAGGTATGCTCCCAGTGCACACCAATCACAACTGGTTGAACGCGGCATAGTGTAGATATGAAGGCCGTCAGTAAATGGGGAAATGTCTATCAACCTGTTGAATTTATTGTTTTCTGTAATTGGGTAGGGATTTATGTGTCGTGTTGCAGCGCACAAAGCCCACAACACTGTGTCCTCCCTTTGCTGTCGTTCCCTACCACCGGTCACAATCCACAATTAAATCATTCATTTTTGTTCTTCTCTGCTTCTCGTTTCAGAATCCGGCACGTATTACCGTAATCAGCGTATGGTAATGTCGTGCCTGTTGCATTAGGAGCCGTAGGAAAAGGGTGTTTCGTTTGTGTGGTCGTCGTCTTGCTACGAATAATACTCGTCGTATTTTCGGGGTGGGGGTTGTACCGTGTCCTTGTGTATACCGTAGTGTATATATATATGTGTGTGTTTGTGTACGTGCGCATCTAATGTCGTGTTTTCTTACACCACGCGAAGGCCCTACAAACTAGCTGGCACACAATACTCCTTAGTGAAGCGCGAGATAAGAACCTGCTGCTGCTGTTATTAACATAACTTTTCCCAAAGAATCTCAATCGCGAAGGCGCTATCTCATTCGAACCAAGCAACAACGATCACCGGAACGTGTTTGTGTGTGTAATAACCCTGTAAGTCCGCCAAGATCCAATGGTGGTGCGGAATCCGTGGCGATTCAACGTGAAAAGTACCCTTGGAAGTGAGGGTTCTTAACGCGTGTCCGTTTTGCTAAAAGCCAATGCCTGCTTGGTAGATGGTAGTGCTGGGTAGGAAGCTGTAGTTGTAGTAGACGTAGAGTGATTGTATTCGTTACGGTTTGTGTGGCCGCTTCATTTGTAAAGGGAACGAACGTGGAGAGAACCGCTAAAAAGAAGCAGCTAAATTCAAAAGCGGTATTATTCCCCATCCCAGCAATACAACTGCTATACAGGCCAGTTCTTCAAAGACTTGTATTGTGATTGCCGCCGGCAATTCGAATCAGAAGGACACACCGCGGAATAGCTGCGTATCCATCGCTTCTTCACATCCCTCCCCCCCCCCAGCATCACAATGCCGCTGTTCGGAAAAAAAGATTCGGGCAAGAAAATACGCAAGGACGTGAAGGATGGATGCGAAAAGTTGCCCAGCATCGATGACAAGTACGTCATCAAGGAGCTGCTCGGGACCGGTGCGTTCTCGGAGGTGCGGCTGTGCGAGCACAAAGAAACGGCCCAGCAGTATGCCGTGAAGATTATCGACAAGAAAGCGCTCAAGGGTAAGGAAGATTCGCTGGAGAATGAGATCCGTGTGCTGAAGCGGTTCAGTGCCCGGAGAAGCGATGGGAGCGGTGTACAGAGTACGGGGCCACCGATCGGTGGTCCCCGGTTTGCGCACCCAAACATCGTGCAGCTGCTGGAAACGTTCGAGGATAAATCGAAGGTGTATCTGATCATGGAGCTGGTGACGGGCGGTGAACTGTTCGATCGTATTGTGGAAAAGGGTTCGTACACCGAGCGGGACGCGTCAAACCTGATCCGGCAGGTGCTGGAAGCGGTGGACTATATGCACGAGCAGGGCGTCGTGCATCGGGACCTTAAGCCGGAAAATCTGCTCTACTACAGCCCGGCGGAAGACAGCAAGATCATGATCAGTGATTTCGGGTTGTCGAAGATGGAGGATTCCGGGTTTATGGCGACGGCGTGCGGCACCCCTGGGTATGTGGCACCCGAAGTACTCGCCCAGAAACCGTACGGCAAGGCAGTAGATGTGTGGAGCATAGGCGTCATCTCGTACATACTGTTGTGCGGGTACCCACCGTTCTACGACGAGAACGATGCCAACCTGTTCGCCCAGATTTTGAAGGGCGAGTTCGAGTTTGATTCACCGTACTGGGACGAAATTAGTGATTCGGCGAAAGATTTCATCCGCAACCTAATGTGCGTGAATGTGGAGAGGCGGTTCACGTGCAAGCAGGCGCTCGCCCATCCGTGGATATCGGGCAATGCGGCAAGCAGCAAGAATATCCACGGTACCGTGTCCGAGCAGCTGAAGAAGAACTTTGCCAAATCGCGCTGGAAGCAGGCCTACCATGCGGCAACCGTTATACGGCAGATGCAACGAATGGCGCTAAGCAGTGGAGGCAGCGGTACGGGTAGTGGTGGTGGTGCGTACGGCCGCAGCTCGTCGCGGATAAGCAATGCACCGGTGGACGCTACTAATCCGGGTGCGGCCGATGAACGACCAGCCGGACAGGCGGACACTACTGCATCGAGCAGTAAGTAATAGTCGGTCGACCGTCGATCCGCATCTACTAGCTTAAATTGGAAGCGAAACGCGAACCTAGTAGCTAATAGTAGTAATGGCAAGATGGATGTGATTATGCAGAGCCCCGTTGTTGTTGTTCGCCTAATGCAATGTTTGCTTTCCATTTACTTGATGCTCCTTTTAATTATGTGTAACATTGTAGGGGAGGTTATCGTATGGTTAGGTGGTCAATCGTATATTAACAACTTTGCTTCAAATTTTGTCCACTTTCTATCAGTGTGTGTCTCTAGTTGTTTCGTTTTTTTGCATTATATCGAGCACAGACATGATGTTTTTTTAAATGTATGACAGTGTAACATTACAAAGTAAGGGGGAAAAGTTAATAGATTTGGCACACGGTGACATAGCAGGAGTATTTTTTGCATTTTGTAATGATAGGACGGTAGCTTAACGAAAGCACGATATGTTGTAAACCGTGTAGGCTCAATATTGCTACGTCTCGTTAAAAGGTCTTGGCCAAACATCCACCGACAACTGAGAGGACTGTGGTATATCTGTACATCAGCACCGTAATATCCTACCGACGCGCATGTTTATCTATAATCGGGGAATAGCACAGGATACGGTGCGAAATGAGCTTTGCCGAACACATCACGAAACAAAAATTGCTGCACCGGCAATGAAAATGTTGACGTTTATTGTTGTACCAAATTATATTGAATGTTAAATTTAATATAATCCACCAATAATGGGACGCGTTGTACTGAAAGATTAGTACAGCGTTTTCTGCGTTCTATACCGCCCTGAACATTCCAGCACGCGTTGCTTTATGTGGTTTTGATTTTTGTTATTGAAACATGTATTAAAAATGTTAACTTTTTCTAATAACTAACATGATTCGTGGACATCAGAATATTGGCCAGAAGTACTTGAATGTCTGTTCGTTTTTTTCCTCATACAAACATTAAACAACGAGCCAACCCTTACTTACTTAAGTCGGTTAAACTTGCGTGCTAGGGCATTTTTGTGCAAATTACTTATCCAATGCTACTTAAACATTCTTACGCTCCCAATAGGGATAGATTAGATTTTCTCCCACTAAGTCGCTGCGCGTTATGTAGATGGAAATAGTTGGTTTAATCGAAATTAAAATTAAAGTGAGGTTTTTTTTAACAACTACTAGGAAACATGAGATATGCATGGGTATCCATGTGTTGACATTGAATCCGTTCCTTTTCTAATAATAAATCTGTTGATCGTTTGTTCTTTCCATTAACGATAATATGCAAATTAGCTGGAGCGATATGGTACGACATAGTGACACCAGTTTGGATTAAAATTACGAAATTTTACCTTCTATTCCGTGCTTGTGAGTGCGAGAATTCTGTAGGTAGATTTGGTACATTCTCCGCATGACTAACTAACGAGGATACTTCGGTGTGCTCCGTCAGAAATTTGCATTCATTCCCAGACATTTGTGTCTATCTTGATGGTTCGATTAGCGGGACAGCCTCTAAGGATCCTTTTGAATCTTTCCCTTCTATTGCCACTATTTCGCTAATAACACTAGGGAATGAGTTTTGTAGCCTTTTGCTCTCTTTGAATTAAAAAAGAACAAATTGAATAGATGACGTTAAAAAATCAGTTTGACGCTGGAGGAGGGCAGTTTGTGTGAGTGTGTTTTGTTCGCCCTTTATTTTGATTGAAGGCGATAATCATTTTAGCAGCACGATTATTGCTTCTAACCTAACGCGAAGCAGCGTGCTTTCTGTGGCGATCAGTCAGTTATAACCCTCAAAAAACAATACGTGAAAGATTGTATGTGTTTGTTCTAAACAAGCAACTAAAACACAACTCATTAGCAGTGCCGTCGTGTTGCCAATTTTGAGTGTAATGATTAAAACTAACATCAAGCTTTTCGAAGTAGTCGAAGGTAGTAGCCAAACAAAGCATAGCAGCAAAAGAAGCTTTACGGGCCGGGCAGCGTATATGTACAAGTAATTACGAATCTACCCCGTTTTACAAGACGCATGAACATACGGTATAATCGGAGTTTTAATCAGTCCGCTTACAACATAATGTACTATTTAAGGCCCCGGTCGTGTCAACAAGGCAATGAAAAGAAAACAAAAAATCCAGCAAAAGTAGTGTAATTTGCTAATGAAACGGATCAGTAGATACTTTGAATCTCTTCAGTGCTGCTACAGGTAGCAATGCGACTGTGCGCTCTAATCGTATAGACGAACGAGGCACCTGTACACTGAATAACGAATCATATCATGCACATGACGTAACGATAAATTCTCTCTTGTACTTTGATTTTTGTTTTTGTACATTTACACTCCTTCTTCTGCGCCGTGTGTGATCTTATCCTATGTACTACCTGTGTTCTTTTTTTTTTTGGTTAGTTTATGTCCTTTCCCTGAAGAACGGCCAAAGGGGAGGTGGTTGTCACTGCGAGTGGGGATGTTCAATTGAACAGTTTGGCCCCTTACTGTGCATGGATAACGATCGCCAAATTCATGTTGCATGAGCCTAGAAACACACCCAGAGCACACGGTGGTGTTGCTTGTTATTAGTCTTAAAATGGGTAACCTAAACGAAGGAAATACGACTAAAGGAAGCTTAACTGCTTTACAGGATTTTATTTACAGTACAGTACAGCGCGAGACCTGCACCTGCAGTGGCAAAAGCAGACATAAATAAACAACTGTTCGCATAATATCTTAAGTTCCGACCATACACTACAACACACACCTCAATGTTTGTTAAACGGTAAAGTTATTGCTGCATTCTCTTGCAAATATTATTCACTAATCGTCGCCTTTTGAGCATGAAGAGTTTTGGTGCGGAGCAATGCAAAAGCAAAACAATTAAGGGCAAAGTGCGAGTTGGTGAAAGATTATACAGGCGGTCGGAAATCACAAATCAAACACTACCTACTCTTGCTGATGAAAGTTAAAGTAAAGAGACAGTAAACGCATTCGCAATAATTGTTGTACTAATTTGTTTTTAGTACAGCACTTAGTGGACGATGCCTGCAAGGGTGAACTTGAAGTGGCCACCAAAACATACTGCCGCTAACTCTGTACTTAACACAGCGCTTTGGTGGCAAAAGGTGGTGAGAGGATGTGTTTGTAAAATTTGGTAAAGGTTAAGAAGCAACAACTTTGTACAGTGGTGAAGAGGAGTAGCAACTTGTGGACAAGTAAAATCAGAAAGACTTAAGGGCGAAAAGGATAGAGCTTTTTATATACAATTTTATTTTCCACGTGTTTGCGAGTCGTGTAAAGAGACGCTGGTAAAGAACTTTTCAGATCGGTTGCCATGTATGGAAGGCAACATTACTACTACCACTACTACTACTACTAACATTCCATTTCTGCTGTACTAAAACAACAAGACTCGACGAACGCAAAAGCCACTTAGCACACTTAACGTTATTAGTACGGTTACGCTTGGCGCGCACTTCCGCTACAGAGGATGCGGCACAATTCTGTCCTCTCCATTCCGAATGCGGCCCCGTGTTTAATTGTGACAGGGAAAATGATTTCACCGTAAAGGGCGTATCTATTTCCTTAAACGTGGCTCAGTTTTCATCTCTTTCTGCGTGATCTTTTCTTTGAGTGATTGCGATTAAGCATTAAGTTCCTACAAACGCGGGGTACGAATCCCGCATGGGTTTCCGTTTGTTCAGCTACGACTTTAATAATGTTCCCGGTGCGGACTTTGGTCGCGGTACGTCCGCTTCCTAAACTGCGACTGATAAAGAAACTGCATGGATGAACCACACATAGTCACAACTG
Source organism: Anopheles moucheti (assembly GCF_943734755.1). Taxonomy (NCBI): domain Eukaryota; kingdom Metazoa; phylum Arthropoda; class Insecta; order Diptera; family Culicidae; genus Anopheles; species Anopheles moucheti. Next base: position 71,988,237 of record NC_069141.1, read on the forward strand.
GTGCCACCGGGTCACGGGATTGGTGACCTTTTTAAAAACGCGAGAGTACTTAGGGCAAAGTGGCATTGCTAAACGCAAAGAAATGGGGAAGAGACAAAAAAAAACACAAAAATACGGTACAAACAAATAAAACAAATAAATATCGCAAACAAACAAAGAAACAAAAAACAAGAATAACGCAACGCAAAGCAAAATCACCACAAAACCACACACGCGTAAAGTGAATCTCTCTTTAAATAATCTCTCGATGGTGTTCGCCGCGATCCAGGGGTGTCGGCCGTAGCGCAATGAAATATTTTAGAACATTTCTAACTTAGATTCGGTTTATTCGATATGTATGTATGTGTGTGTGTGGTGTGTGTGTATGTAAAAAATGTATGTGCGTAAATACATGCCCGATAGCCTGAAGAGAGGAGGGACGCGCGTTGTTTGCTTTTAGCACACAATTGGTAACCGAAAGCAACATTAAACCCGCGGAGGGGGGGGGAAAGAAATAAAATAAATCATAACATAATAATAATAAAACGATCCGTCGTCTTACGTCATCCATCGTCCAAACAATGCGAGTAGTTGTTGATTTGTTAAAATGTCGGTACTGTGAGCAAGACAAAAGAAAAGGGCAAAAACTATTGCAAAACAATATATAAATATAACAAACAAAAAAAAATGCTAGTAAATACAGAAAACACTGTAAAGTGGTGGAAAGGAGATAAACAAAGTGTATAAGTTGACATTCAAAAACAAAACAAAAAACACAACCAGTAAACATAGTTGAAAAGCAACCAGCGTTGATGTTGTAAGGGGCAGTATGTGTACCTTAATTATTACCATAAATATACATTATATACATACAAATACAATTGCATGTACGAATAAAGTGAAGCTAAATATTTTTAAAGCAAAACTTAACAGAAGAAAGATCACAATCACGAACGTGATCCGGCTGGAGTCCGGGTGAGGGAGACATATTTGTAGCGTGTGTAACCCTGCACTCCAGGAGGAGAATGGATGTGGTGTGGCAGTAGTTTGGTTATTTGTCCTTAACACTTTTAGAAAACGGGCAGAAACATGAAAATGATCCGAAACCCATGTGTGGTTAGGTTTGTTTGTTTTGTTATGTTTTTCGTTTTCTGTTTCCATGTTTCTGTGGTTAAATGGTGCGAGAAGCGAGAAATAAGTGTAAACAGGATAGTGAATGAATCTAGCAAAACAAAAAATGGGCAAAGAGAGGACAAGGACACAAAGTACCGAAATCTGTAAATGAATGTGTGATGACAGACAGGAACATAGGAATGAACACTATTTAAATACCGAAATGGGAAAGACCGGTTGGATTAGAACACGATAACGGTAACGATTGGATGCAGCGTTAATTGGAAGCAAAAAGAAGCAAAAAGAGGATGGGAATAGGAAATTCAACTAATACAATAATTTTATTATGTGGTCTATGAATGTGATCTATATTTAAAAAATCGAGAAAAAAAGGAAAAAGTAACAGCAAAAAACCTAGTACTGAATAAGTAGATGTTATTTTTAAGAGCGGCAATTCAAACAGAAGGTAAAGAGAAGTCGGTGCAGAAAAAAACATACCCCGTTCCCCATAACACACAACAAAACAAGGATAGTGGATGGGCAGAACAGCTGAACGTGAACGACAAAAACGCGGGCGGTTGAATATAAAAGAAGCGAAACACACACACACACACCCACCCACCCACACCCCCAACGCAGGCACGCAATAGTGCGTGTAATGGGCAAACCTTCTATATCATACTAACAAACTTACCATTTAACAACCATCAACAGTTGACGGGTTTTACATTTCAAAGGTGTTTCTAGAAGGTGGCCGATATGTGTGTAAATTGGCGAACCAGGCAGGCTTTAGCGAGAAGCGAAGGTGGAGTCGGAGACAGAACAAACAAAAAACGAACAATAGCGAAGCAAACAAAAGAACCTATACAAGTAACAAAACAATGTAAACTAAACAAAATGATGAAACAACAGCAACAAACAAACATATTAAATAATCTGGTTATACGAGATGCAGCTTGCTGAATAGCATTTAATAATCTCAATAAACTCGTTCATTGTGTAACTGAAAGCAGCCAAGCATATTTTAATGTGTTCTATCCGTTTACTTACTTTAGTTTGTTGTTTAGTGTTGTTGTGTACATGGTCATTATCTAATTTTTGTGGTAAAACATTTACGTTCTACTGAAATAAAAGTAGAAGTGCAGTATAAACCGCTCTACAATATCACCATCTTTCTGGCGGATGCATCAAAGCCATCACTGCATTTTGGGTCCTTCAAGCCCAGTGGCTCTGTCAATGTGCATGATATAAAAGGACTTTACTGGTTGGGTCACCCGGTACTATTCTCATCACGTGACTAGCTCGCCAGAGCCTGACGATTATAATTGGTTGTGTAACAATGAGTTCAACAATGAGATATTTGAAGTTGGGACAAAATGCCCTGGAATCGGCCAGTTTTGTTACTTGTGATGTTGTGGAAGTAACATATCTCACCATACATTTAATACAGCTTTTTTTTCACGCATAATGGCATTAATCACGTCTGCCTGTCGGTGCCACATTCCTATCATACGCATTAGAGTGAAGATGGAAAAGGTAAAACGGATCCTGCATCTCTTTCGTATTTTGCGCCGATCGCGTCCGTCAAAAACGCTTAGAAACGATGGAATTTTTGGTTTCTGACACCAAGAGAGCATGATCAACGAAGAGGCAGCACAAATTTCCGTACCACGTGGTAGCATTTCATTTAGCTGTACCCTTCCCTCTAGTGATCATAGCGCTTGATCCGTCAACTGATCTTTCATCTCTTTCCGTTCGTCCAAACAGGACAGTGCGTACCATAACTGTGCACAAGTTTATTTTTATGGAAATAACAATGTGGAATATTTATGGAATATATTTGTATATGGAATCCTTCTAAACCCCCGGACATTCCATGACGACAAAAGATATAATTATTGCGAAATAACCGAACAATAAACAATACATAATGTCTTCGGAAATAGTGGCACTCCATGTTTCCTACTCCAAATAATTAAAAAACTTACCGGCAGTACAGTTATGACACGCATTGTAGGAAATGGATGGATGAAACGAGACGGAGGATTCTCGCCACAGTAGCTGAGCTATTTACTCTATCGATCGCTCCCCGGAGAGGGCCCTTGTTTGATAGTATGTGTAACTAATAGCCAATAGTAGAAGATCTTTAATCGATCAATAGCATCACAGTGACTGATATCGTGAGCAAGCGTCATGTACAAACATGGCGGATCCTTGTGCGGATCAGATTGATGTTATCTCCTTTCGTGGATGCTCTCTTGGTGTCAGAAATCACAAAACCGGTCGCTTTTGGCGAGTACGATCGCATGGGCGGAGAGACTTCGACGAAAGGAAAAGCGCTTAAAAACAAAATGCAATGACGACTGAGATGATCGTGCGCTCCTCTAGCTCTTGTAAGCTGGACAATAAACTAACTAACGATGATTAATTCTTTCCATTTTGCTCTCGGTGGCCCCCAACAAAGATTGTCATCAAGAAGAAGAATAACCATGTGGGAATTCGCTACACTACCTTTACAAAACAGCAAAAATCATCCACTTACGCTGGCTACGCTTTCTTCTAAACGCTTTTACGTACATACGTGTTTATATGAAGTATTTTGTGGGCAGTGTTTTTGTGTGTTTATTAAAAGTTTATTTAATAGCTTGATCTTCGGATTCGTGGTTGAGTTGAGAAAAGGGATCAACGGCGGATCAAACGGTAGACGGAGTAGTTGGTCGCCGGTTTGCCTCATTTCAAGGGCCTCAATGCCCCCCAAATTCAACGTTTTGAAAATTAGAGGCCCCATTTATAATTCCGCCCTGGGCCTCCCAGGGGATTGATCCTCCACTGCAACTTACAATAGCAAATGTGTCGCTATCGTCATGAATAGCAAAATATTCCCCACACTATTGTACAACGAAACGTAAACAAAAATATCACCCCTAGTGTGATTATACACACACACACGTGTGAGCTCGCAGTGCTAAAGAGCTGAGAGCAAACATAATTTGTTTTCACGAAACATCATGCGTACCGCCGTTCGCGGTACACATATGGTCGCTAGAACGTGGGGTAATGGCGTTAGTAAAATAGGATTGCAAAGAGGATCAATTTAACACACTCTCTCACAGCTCCACACGAGTCTCTCGGTCGTGTCTGATGGAACTAACCGGCGTGTGGAAGGTTCATGCATGGATCGCTGCGTGAGCTATTTTCGGCCTCGGAGCATCTTGATTGAAACAACGAAGGCACATTATGCAATCGGGGAACGTTTAGACATCGAGATCAATGCCGACCAATGTCAACAGTTTTGTAGACGGTGATTTTTGGTGACCAATTGGCCACCCAATTAATTGATACACTTGAGATGAAAGAAAGGAGCGAGTGCGGGGTGATTTCAACATTCTTGATGCATAAAGCTCTGAGTAACACATAATTCTTTCTCTACATTACAAACCGACACCAAATCTTCCCCGTTTGATGAAATATAGGTAATATGGACAGTTTTGTCGTTTATTTGTACCTTAAGTATATAGACAGTGGATAGCGAGACAAGTTGGGTGTTAGATTTCTTTAGTTGTGTTATCGGTTGTACTTGCAAATGTCAGCAAAATGGCAATAAAAACGGGTCACACCTTATCTTTGCACATATAACTCGCAACGATTCGTCGTTTTTGTATTTCGTTCTTACTTTTGTAATCAAAAACAATCTATTTCTCTAGTTTAGCATATGATTTACGCAACTGTACGCTTCTGTTATACATGTCCCACTCCCCTAATCATGTTTCCCAAACAAAATGCTTCATTTGACGGGGTTTTTCTATCAAAGCATGCAATAACGCAGTTACACGTCAGTATTCAAGGAAAACACTTCGTAGCCTACTACGATTACTCAAACCGCGATGTATGATACAAAACTGCTCTTTCCGTTTTGTGGTTTGAAAAATATCCGTTGGAAACAATCACTTTGACAAGCCATGTTTAAGGGAGCGGGCTTTAGATCAGTTTGCAACCATAAAGGGATACTTGCAAGAAGGTTTTGATTCTTCTTTTAATTTTCATGGGTTAGTGCACGCCAAAATGTATTGTTACTTTCTATTTCATACAATTGCTGTTGTGTTTTTTTTTTCTTGTATTACACAGTTGTTTGACTAAATTTAATAATCCTTTTTTAGCTTCTTGCCTAATGAAAAAAACCGGATTAATGTTGATTTTTTTTTTGCTTTTCCGCGACTATTTTTCTCCTCATACCTCTATATTTCATCAGTTTCAATTGCAGTGCTACCATACAGTTAATAAAGTAAGGCCTGCGGAGCCACTTTCTCAATTAATACCTCTTAAGTTGTTAATCAGACCGCGGCACCTTAAAATGAATGGTGATGAAGGGCATGGAAATGGAAACCAATAAAATAAAGTACAGCAAAATCCTATCGCTTACTGAGGAGTTCTTATTCTACCTTGCTTTTCCACGATTGGTGATGGGGGAGAGGGGGAGGGGGGGGGGGGGATAGGTTGCACATCCTAACGCTAAAAACAATAAATCTTATGATACTAAAACGAAAAAGAGCGAAGAATACGATACATATTTTAACATAATTCGTTGTGTAACTATACAACAACAAAAAAAATCTATACGCAAATCATCCTTGTTACTAAATAAAGAGAAAAGGGAAAGCGGAAGGGCACCCTCCAGTTCAAGACGTTCAAGAAATGAGAACGCTTTCCGGGTTACGCATTCCGGACCCATTAAAGTGTTGTCAACTAGATCGAACGAACAAAAGGAAAAACCATTGCAACTCTTACAATCCGATTCTTACCGCACTAATGTTGAACATCGAGCTTTTTTTCTTCTTAGGTATTGTAAACAAACGTATTACACATAAATTATCCATTATCCACCATATATATGACTTCCCTCAGGCTCGACTCATTCTTTTTCCTTAAAATCGATATTCCGTGCACTCTTAAATTTATCTCACTACCATTGCCTAAACCTTTTGCGTGAGTAGTATGTCTCTTTGCCATCTTTACGGGCCGTGTGTGTGTGTTTTCTTGAGGATTTTAAATGTGCATAACGAACATTAAACATAACCAACTACAAGCGTTGTCGCGAATGAATGCATGTGTTGTCATGTGTGTATGTGTGGAAAAGCTGTACTAATTTATTTGTGTTTGTTGTGTGTATGTTAATGAAAGAAAAATTCATCTAACTTACTAAATTAATTTACACTACATTAAGGTTACGTCTCAGGTTCAATTAGTGTAGAAAGTAAAAAAAACATCTGTCTGAGAGCTGCGAAACGGAAGCAAGTCCCTATACCCCCGGTACCGGTAATCGCTTACGAATTGCTTCATCCCTTCGAATGATAGTTTCCGTACGATGAGGATTGATGCGCATTGTTCCCGTACTGATTCCACTGGGACGATGAGGTGGCGGTGGCGGCGCCAGCGGCAGATCCATCAGCCCCACCATTGCTACCGTTCGGTGCGAGCAGATCGTTCAGGTTGGACTGCAAAATACGAAAACGAGAAATGGTAAATAAACATTAATTGCAACACGGCACTGATCCATTTACGGTTAGATGATGTAAAAGTGAAGTACAAAAACAAAAAAGAACAAAGGATTGGATGAAAAATGTCTTCGTATGTTGCAAGGAAAGGTCATTTTAAGCCCAGTCTACCCCAGTACACAGTGTGAGAGAGCCAGAGCAGAGAGAACAGAGGAAGCAGCCACCATGTGTTTTCTTGAACCCTCATACTTCCCTATCCACACGCATAATATGATCGTTAAAGAATAGAATACATTTTAAAACATGTTACGAAGCATGAGCCCCTTTTGCGTAATCACTCTTTTAGCTAAAAAGAACAATCTTATGAAAAATGGAATGATTCGGTGAGGATTCGCTTAATGTAAATGGCAAAACAAAGTTAATGCTAATATACTAATGCTCGGACACGGATTTCGATGCTATTAAGCGAACCAATGAAAACAAGGGACATATCACGATGCACAAATTAAGCAAAACAGAAAACAAACAAACATTAAGATACTGGTAGGCACAACATGATCCTTACCTTTCCACTGTCACGGTGGACAGGAAGAAAGTTGGAGTCAGGTTGACACACATTTTCATTGGTGTGGTTGATGGTGGTGTGTGCGTACATTTTTACATTTTACACATTCTCTCATTTTGTTTTTGTTTTCGCTTTCGCTGCTTCTTCTTCTTCTTCTTCTTCGACTCAGATAAGAAATCGGTAGTCTTGCTCAAGCATCCGTTCATTCATTTAATAGGCGGCACGAAATCAATGCGACAGATCGAGATCGTACGATTGGAAGCGAGATGAATATGATGTGTGAAGGTTGTTATATGCGCTGATACTGACTGTAGAGAGAGAGCCTGTGTACGGGATGATGATGATCGTGACGATAACCATGATGATGGTGATATGGGATGATACGAAGCGGTTACGGTTGGTGTGCGTGCTCGTGCTCAGGCTGATTAATGGAACGCCCTTCTAACGTAGACTCATGGCGAACAGTTGGATGAACAAATCATAACTTTACAATGGAGGGGGGGTTGTTTTAAACATTGCCGAGTGTGCATTAGCGTATGTGTGTTTCTATGCTCTAACCTTCTTAACTTTAACCGGGGGGTCCGCATGTGTCGCGAAAACCCCACCACACACACGTTTCGTCACTATTGATCGAGGGATCCGGAAAAAAGAAAGATAAGGACGAGCTCTGAGCAGCATTTATTATTTTTTGTTCGTTCTGTCTCTCCCCCTCTCTCTCTCTCCCCCTCTTTTCTTTTGCTTTAAAAACAAATTGCAATCAGCGAATGCAATCATGTAAACACACCGCATCTACATCTACAAGTAAACACACACTAAAGTACGCTTCCATTCGCCGTCGGATCGGTGGTGGATAGGATCATTCATTCGCATTCAGTCAGTCAGTGTGTGTGGGGCTGTGTTACACTATATCTAATCCTCGGGAGGGGGAGTGGGCACAGTCAAAGCACTATGCGCGCGTTTGCCTTCCTTCAGTGGCGTTAATGATCCTAAATGCACAGCAACATAGAATGGACATTGTAGTACGCGCGTAAAATTTAACGTCATTTAACGGTTACGGTAAAGCTGACATGTTTGAGTGCACATACTAGCGATTGTGGTACGAAAGATTCAAGCCATGAGGGTTTTAAAGTGGCTTTTAGAGCCATCGAGCCATAAGTGTCCACACCGCCTTGCATGTACATCCAAACATTTGTGGTCAGCTGTCTAGGAAAGGAACGAAACGCGGAGCGTGTAATTTATGTCATTGAACAACTCACCTGCCACCATAAGTACCAGGATTCCGAGCTGCCCGATTTCGGGTAGCTATTGTTCCATTGCTGCGATTGCCCACCTTGTGTGTTCCATCCCGAACCATTGTTATATCCTGAAAAGCAAAACACAAAATCATAAATAAATTGTAACAAATAACACAAAAGCATTCATGGTGTGAAAAAATATTCGGAATAATTTATCCAACTACAATGTTGCACAGAACAACGGTTGATAAATTTGATTCTACGCTCTGTTTCTCTCGCTTATATCTCTAAAATATTGGAAATTCGACAATTTAGTAGATACAATGAAGCAATTTAGCAGAAGAAAAATTAGATTAATAGGTAGCCTTATTCTATTGTCAAACACTGCATATGGTTAAATTAAAGTAAAAAAACATGAAGAAATGACGCACCAAAACCGCTGCATTAAATGCAGCCGAAACTTACCCCGACGATCACGACGACGTGCATCATATCGATTACTGGAATGGTCCTGCTGCTGCTGATTATAACCACGGTTAGAATATCCACGATCGTTGTAATATCTATTAAAAACCAGGTAATCGCACCGATTAGTTGTCGTATCTTTTTTTCCCCTATCAGTTTTCTATTCTTACCCTCCACCGCCACCACCGCTGTTACGATTCCAGGAATCGTACCGGTTTCCACCGGAACCGTAACTTCCTCCACGATGATGATGATCGTCTCGGCGGCCGTATCCATTTCCGCTACGGTAATCCCCGGAACGATGGTGTCCATACTGACCAACGCTGTCGTTGGGTTTGTTTCCGTAACGGTTGTATCCGCCACTGCCACCGCCAGCATTGTTGCCGTACCGATTTTTGCCGTACTGCTGTCCTCCACCTTGCGGGCGGTTGTTGTGATTCCAGCGCGAGGTGTAGTTACTGTTGGCGTTGTTGTTATGCTTCTGTCTATTCGACTGATTAGCACGGTTTCTTCGCGGTGGCAGCAATTTACGACCCTCCTCGTTCATCTTCTTTATCATTTCCTGTGCTTCCGTTTCCGCGAGTTCGGTAAATACAATTTCCGTGTACCAGTTTTGTAATAGCGATGGTACAAAAATGTTTGCTACAAGTGCGAAAGGAAACAAATATAACGGTCAGTACAATGCAAACGAACCTCATCGTGTTGTACTTACCCTTCATAGTGTTAAGAGTCGTTTCAGGTACTTCCTTGCCGTATTTGGCAACTTTTAGTTCATACCGTCGGTTATACTCCTCCAGATTCGGTACCACCGCCACCGCACGGCGTGTCTTAAATCCTCCGAATCCTTTCAAACGTCGCTTTTGCTCCGATGCAAACACATTCGTCTGGAATATAATAATTCGATGCGTTATTGTTGTGGTGAATGGTTAACACGAAACTCACTACTTCGTCACACATACCTGATCAATGAGGATGTGCCTTCGGCGTTTGCATGCTATCTCGATTAACCGTGCCATATTACGCGACAGTTGCTCCACCACCTTCTGCCACTGTGGAGTATTCGAAGGATCCCGTGCCTTACCCAACACCTAGGATAGGAACAGTAGAACGGTAATCAACAAATCTCAAATGTATCAAGAGTTCACAGCTCACCTTCATATTCTGTAACAAACTATCGATACTCAGCAAAGTAAACGAACTGTCGGGATTTTCTTTCAGATAGTTTTGCACCCATGTGGTTTTGCCACTGCCAGGAAGTCCAATCATCATTACAAGCTATAATGGAAAGCGATCCAAATAGTACAAAAATGATACTTTCATACGCTAAACGGTTCCAAGCAGATGAACTCACCTCACAACTATCCCTAGCCGATGGTCCCTTCAAGCCGTTGACAACGCAAGTTTCATTCTCCTTGACGAAGCTGTTCAGGAATTTAAACTCCTCGTCAAAAGGTACTTTTTCAGCAACTGGTTCATCGGTTGAGGTTGTTGTGTTTTCCGCTTCCTCCATTTGTACAACTTCCTCCACCTTGCCGGTATCGTCCGATTTTGTTTCTTCCTTTGGAACAGAATCTTCGCCTTCCTTTGCATCATCTTCCTTTCCTTCCTCCTTGGTTGCGGTTGATTCGCTCGTTTGTTTCGCATCTTTGTCGCCCGTTTCGGTTGCCGGTTTGACCGTAGTAGCTGCTTTCTTCACCGTCAACGGAAAACCATCCTCCACCGTGCCAAAGTTTACTTTGAACGATAGATTTTTAGCGTATACATGCGGGAATAGAGCGTGGCCATTCAACGCTTCCTTTTCGAATTCGAATGCTGGCCCTTGTCGTATACGGTTAACCGTAAACTGCATTAGACATGGTGACGCTTCCATATCCAAGTAAACGCCAACGACGTCATTCTTCCCGTACGCTACACCGTACTGCTCGAAGTTGCCACCGGTTACCTTCTTTCCACAGCTAGAATATCCGTAGGAGAGTTCCGTCTCGCCAAGCTGCCGTTCGCTTTCCACCAACGTTGACCAGCCTATTCGCATTTCCGGTGTAGATGTTTCGCCTTCCGGCACCAACGGTGATTTGGTAGCGGGTTGCAACTCATCCGCTACTAATACTTCGTAGAACACCTTCCCGCCCGTGACACCGCGGCTAGCTCGAACTCCAGCCCACACTAGGCCAAATATGCCGTCCGAAAGAGGTTTTGCAGATAGCAAATCTTTATGGTCGATGGTTAAATTCAAATCAGAATCATCTGTAATAAGAGAATGGAACAATGTAATCTGTACGTAATGCGATGTAATGTAATCGTGTTGCTTACACCAGCTTAGCGTGAACGTATTTTCGGCTTCTGCGGGCAGCTGTGGCTCCACTTCTTCTGTCACGAACTCAACCGTATTATTCAGGGCTTGTTGTTGAGCGTTTGGCTTCTTTTCGGTTTTCGTTGCTCCGGCCTTTGATGTATCGCTTGTAACAGTTTCCGCGGCGCTAGTTGAAGCTGATGCAGGCTTAGCATCCGATTCGCTTGTTTCGGCAGGCTTGGTAGATTCTTCTTCAGCTTCAACCTGCTGATTATCTTCCTTCGAGTCTTGCTCTGTTCCGGGCTGGGTTGAAAGTTGTTCTGCCTCCAGCGCTGCCTCCGTCGATTCAGGCGTGGGCAAAGTAACCTCCTTTTTGACTGCATCACTCTGTTCAACCGTTTCAGCTGGTGCATTTGATTCCTCTTCCTCAACCTCCATTGCGGATGATGCAACTGCTGTCGGTACCGGATCCAGTGGTTCCGGTTCTTCGACAGGTTCCTCATATGATAGAGCTGGAGGTGCTTCTACGACAGGTGCCATGGTGGCGCTATCGTCGGGCGTAAGCGGAGTTGGTTCAGGCGTAGGTTCTGCTAATCGGTGCTCTGTCGTTTCCACCACTGGCTCCGGTTCCTCTTCTTGTACCGATGCAAGACATGGTGCTTCGCTGGTAAGTCGCTGAGGAGAAGGTGATTTTGTCATCGAACGCGATCGGCCCCTCTTCCGTGCGCTTCCCATTAGCGAGCCGTGAGGATTATCCGCGGAGCTGTTGGGCGGTGACGGCGATCGTGTCATGGAACGTCTGGTGCTTCGTCGCCGAACCGGTGTATCCACCCGCTTGCCTAAAATCAGAAATAATGTTGAATATTCAACTCACTAAACCATTTTTTTTAATCCGCGGTTTCATGTATTTTCATTCTTGCTCTTGACGCTTCTCATTCCAGAAGAAAAACTACACAACTAAAGTAAAGAAGAGCATAAACATAACACAACCAAAAGTTCATTACTCCATCCGCTACGATGAATTGTTTACAAGTTGTTCGATTTCCTGTTCCCGCAATATTCGTACATACCGCAAAATGAGCACAACCGTTGCCTACTTGCCACCAACAAAAAAAAAAAAACGAACCGTGTTTACGCACACTTTCTCCGGCGTCGAAAAACAGACACGACGGCGCTTTAAAAACGTGCGCTAGTGTGAGTGTGGAGTGAGTGCGAGCGAGAAAGGCGATTGGACGCGCAAGCGGGAACGAGTAACTTTTTCCCTTCACAAACAAAATGGCGCGCTATCCGCACTCACAGCTCTGATTACACACCAGGGAGCGAGAAATCGCGCTGAATATATTAGCTTGCTTCGCTATCGATCCAAATTCGACAACACAAATGCACTCACTTGACATGGACAAATCCTCTATCGCCTGCTCTTGGGGTAGCGGCTCAGCAACTATCGCATTTTGCTGCTGTAGTTGCTGATGCTGATGCTGCTGCTGCTGCTGCTGCTGCTGTTGCAGAAGTTGTTGCTGTTGAATAAAAAGTTGCTGCTGGGCGTGCAACTGCTGCTGCGCTTGCAATTGCTGCTGCGCCTGCAGCTGCTGTTGCAGCAGCAACTGTTGTTGATGCTGCTGCTGTGCTAGATACTGTTGTTGGCTGGTCAGGTCGACGTTGGCGGCCGCGTTGGTTTCGCGTTCGATCGCTTCCTTCAAGCGCTCCAGTAGCACCGCTTTCACGCCTTTGGTATCCAAATTTCTCGCCGCCAGCTCGGCCTTTAGGTCGGCCACCTTGAGTTTGGCAAGATCCATTGCTGGGCGTCTTTGTTCACGCGAATACTCGACACTGCACGGAAAACGAGGGAAAAGACACTCTCACGGGCAAAAAACTTGGCGCAGAAAATCTTGTTCGCAAATTTCCAAACCACGCACACTGATCAAAGTGTGTAGAACTGAACTTTTGTCTATTTTTTTTATGACAGATGCGATTGACGGCTGTCAGGAAGATGTGAGAGCGAATGGACAAAATAATCCCATAGTTCGTACTGGGGTGCGCGTCGAATGTCAAAATTCAAATTATGGCTGCGTCCGTCCCGTACCATGCAAGGAGCAAGGACATTCTTGCTTCTCAGCAAGAATTCCCAAAGTTCGTGGGCTAATACTTGACTAGATGTGATCAGAGACCATCGAGTGAGAAGAAGCTTCATTACGTTAAGTAGTATGTACTGTTCATCCGATTTTAAACAGACAACAGCAGTAGTACACAAAATGCCAGCAATACAAGTTATATGTTTGATGGCCTTATATTGAATTCGCCTTAATTCCATACCGCGTGTGTGGCGCCGTTAGCTGGGAGCTTTATTTCACGAGTTCACTAACTTGTGGTCAGTGAAAACACCATATGCAAAATAAGACACCTGCAAACTCAAATCCCAGCATCCCAGTTGGCAACGAGCACCCTAGTGCGTCTCTCAACATCAATCTTGTTACCGGTGCTCGCCTTTGAAGCGCCGACGCCCACCATTCCATAGTCCCGACCTTTCTGGTGGTCGCATCAACGCCATCACTTCATCTCAATTTGGGCCTACCATGTGGACGTCCTTTACGGGCTGGGTCGTCCTGTGTCACCGGAAACCTGGTGAGTCTAACAGTACGACAGTAAGTTTGTCGTAGAGCTTGCAGAACTCTTGAGACTATCGAGCTACGTGAAAATAACATCAAAGATAGGCAACAATGGCAGAACTAGACCTCTCCAGGAGGTTGTTGTGACGATAATGAAGGAGAAAAAAACTACTTACGTACCCCACGTTAGTGCGAAGACCCTATACACGAAAGGACTCGTTGGAAATACGTGCAGACGCATTGCAAACAGGTGGACCGTGCTAAAGCATCGCCATACAAATCTACAATTTTAATAAAGATCAGTATATTGCAGAGATAGAGGTCCGCGACATCTATCTAACAAGTAGACCGAAACATGTTGGAGATCGTATGTTACTACCTTACGTTAATAGAATTAAAATGAAACGCATATCGAAAATCAAGTTGAATAAACATGAACAAAATGCTCACACACGCAAAAAAACTCATACTGGCAGAGCTGTTAGTTTGTAAATATACCAAAAGCTTTATTAAAGCTTCAATTAACCTGTAACTGTGATTGCGCAAAACGAGCACGAGGAAGTGGAAGCAAAACAGTTTAATTGTGCCTATAAGACGATTCTTCACACAGCCAAAATAAGGACAATCTATCTTAAGAAGCATAGCAAAAAAAATGTGCACCTTACAAAATCCTGCCTAAAATGTGAAAACCAAAAAAAAAACAATAGACGTACATGTTCCACTACTACTATCCTGTCTGACTACTGTTTCGGCAAGCTGGGCTATGGCACACGGTTAGTAACGGGTCTCACCACTAGTGATTATCTCAACGATTTATTATTTGTTATTTGAAGCAAAATATAATTCATTGTTATTGTTAATTTTCCTACGGTTGCGTTTTTTTTCTTCTTTATATCTAGTGCACTTCAGTTAAGCGTCTATTCGATTCGTGTGTATTATTTGGTAAGCTAAGAGATATAGCTAAGAGAATTGGTATTTTGTTCTTGTTTTTTTTTTAGGGGGAGGTGTGTGTTTGTGTGTGTATATATATGGAATGCTGTCGTAAGAATAATATTCCCAAACCAATGCTTATCATGCAGTGTTTTGTCCACCTTCCCGTACAACCCCCATTTCGTGTCCCACTATCATGTCGATTGCTTGTTGCATACGCGCGATACGTTTTAAATTTCATATATAAGTATTTAGAGTGGAATGTAGCGCTTCCGCACCGCAGAGGCTTTTTTTTTGGATACAGGGGGCAATGGTACGCCCCAAAAAAAATACGGACACGAACCGTGGCGTTTCCGGTTCCTTTTTCGTCTCGATTGCCTAAAGTGTCTCCTTTCCTGTTGGCCATTTGTAATTTGTCCCTTTTGCCATTAATCGCTGCAGCTGTATGTACAGTATTATTCTCATCCTTTTTTGTTGTTGTATAGCTGTGTGTTACGTGTTGCTGTTTTGTTTTGGCTGTGCAGTTTCTCGATTCATGTCCGTCCATAAATTGCTGCCCTCTTCATATAATATCAATAATATAACGAATTTCGAAACGCTCGGACGCGTCCGCCCAGAATCATTTCTTGAGTTAAGCGTGCCGTCATAATAATCGCAATGGTCGTCTAGTCGCGCTCTAGTGCCCGGTATTTGCACCGGCTTTTCACATCACTTTACACTTTTCCTTCAGCGTGCCGCTACCTTCGCCGGCCGGTGCCTGCTCCTTCCCCTCCTTCCCTTTGTCCTTTTCCTTCGTTTGCTTTTCTTTGTCTTTGTCCTTCTCTTTGCCCTTTTCCTTTTCCCGTTGCATTTGCTTTTCCTTCTTCTCCTTCAGCAGCTTTTCCTCCTTCGCCTGCTCCTTCATCATTTTCTTTTTGTTCTTCTTCTTGTTCTTCCCGTCGAGCTGCAGCGATACGTTTCGGTTCTTTTCCATGTTGAGTAGTTCCTGGTGCGGAAGAAAGTTTCGAGTTAAAGCAAGCGTAAGCGTCGAGTTTTTCGGTTAGATTCTTGGCTTTGCGGTACCATTTACCTGGAACAGTTCGGTAACATTGTGGTTTTCTTTGGCAGACGTTTCCATGAACGATACACCCCAGGTAGCGGCTTCCGTTTGACCTTCGATGTTGGTCACCTCCCGTAAGTCTTCACTTTCATCACATTTGTTGCCGACCAGCATTACAGGTATCTGGGATATTTCTTCACCCTGGAAAAGGGAAACGGATAGAGTACGGAAGCATACACCGGCCAGGTGCCTTCCGGTCCACCACAGTAGCCCACTTTCTTACCTTCAGCTCCCGGATTAAGCTCCAAATTGGTCGGAGCTCCTCAAGGCTCTGCTTCGAACAGACGGAGTACACCAGTATGAATGCGTGACCCTTCGTGATGGACAGCCGCTGCATTGCCGGAAACTGATGCGAACCGGTCGTGTCGGTGATTTGCAGTGTGCATATGTTTTTATTGCAGCTTATCACCTGGAAATGTACAACATGGAATCAGTGACAACAGTGCGCATCGCAAGACAGGTTTCGCGCCCACAAGCAACTGCGTGCCGGCTGGGATCTTCTGCTGCTTTCCGCTTCCTTACCTGCCGATACGTGTCCTCGATGGTGGGGATGTAGCTTTCACGGAATGTTCCCTTGATGAATCGCAATACCAGCGAGCTTTTGCCAACACCTCCGGCACCGAACACCACCTCCAGGGATGCGCACAGCCGTCCAAGCGGGTCGGAACATGAAACGGAAAGGAACACACGCACACCCCCCACACACACACACACAAACAAACACACAACATTTGCTCTTAGTACATATGCGAACTAGGCACTTAAGGTTTTGCATGCAATCAGAAAGACCAACCGAAAAACGAAAAGATAAACCAAAATACTTTAAACATTGCCACTAGGTGCACCCCGCAGGACAGGAACGCTCCATGCCGCGCCTTCACGCCTCTAAAGGCGATGGGGGCGCACGGTATTGAGAACGCTACCCAGTGAGGAACACTAGGGTGGTTGGTTGGTTCGGGTTGGAGGCGGGAAAGAACACGGAATGGGTGGGGATGGAGAATTTATACATTACGGGCCGTACCACTCGGTAGTCATTGCTTTGCTCGGGCATTTTGATGTTTTGTAAAATTTTCTTGTTATTCCTATCCATTTCGCCCATCTTGGTGGATTTGTTTGTTGATTCGTTCGTTCGTTCGTTGGATTTGCAACAAACAAAAGTGTAGTTGTTGCTTGTTTGTTGCTTTCTCGTGGGGGGCTACTATTTCCAGTCACTGAAAACACTCGCGTGCACTTTCTTCCGGGGTGGGGAAAACTAGCGGGAGCAGGACACTGGTGCGTGCATATCCTAGTGCGTGTTTGGTGTGTGTTTGTGTGTGTATATATATATGTTATATATATGGTGTATACTGTTGTATGTATATAATATATAATAACTCTAACAAGAACTCGCTATCGCTTTAAGAACTGGCAACAAATCGCGACTTTCCCTGGTCTTCGTTCGTTCCTCCACGCCTACTGTGCTCACACTATCAACAACATTTGTACAAACACGACAAACATCACAATGCTTTTCGCAACGCGTGCAGCAACAACTATGGATAATATTAGCCAAAAAACAAAACAAGAAAATTCGATGTTTGTTTGAGGACGAACTGCGGTTTCGTTTACATTTGCCGTATCTCTAAACTTTATGCGTTTTCCCTCGCTAGTCGACTGTAGCGCCGCGACACAACCGTGGGTTTGCCACCTATTTTGCCTGTGTGTGCCTGCTTGGACCGTGTTTTTCCTACCTCACATTCCCATCCTGGCGTTTCGGATCGAATGCGTGTGTGTGTGTGTCACGGTACGTGCGTGCACGCTACTGTATGTGTACGTGCATATGGGTGTGTGTGTGTTTTGTTGGCCGAGTGGTCGAAAATGTGTGTTGGCTGGGCTAAACTTGGGGAGGAGGAGGGAAGTTTTTTGGGAAGCTGCTGCGAAACAAAACACCACACACAACGCACAGCTCACACGCTGGAAACCACACGCAAGAAAGCGCTTTTGCCTATATCCAGGCGTTCCTCGACGGAACGGAACGTTTATAGCGACAATGAATGCGCTCGGTGGAGCAAAAAAAAATGACAGCGTAGAATTTCACTCCCTGCTCTATTTACAGTTTGCCACCCTCCGAACTGTCTCCTGCATCTGTTCTCGCCCTTATTCGGGCGTGCGTCTTTCCCCAAACCAAACAAAATATACTCATTTGACAATTCTGCACGCAGGAGAAGCAATCGATGGTTAACGGGCGAGTATCCGCAGTTTTTCATCTGCGCTCACCAGGTCTATCCATCCATCACGCTCTTATCCGCGGGCCTGCAGTATAGCGACAGGGAAAGCGTTTTCCACACGCTACTAGGCGCTACTCTCGCACACGGTTGGGACGGTGGATAAGTCTCGCTGGATGCCGTGCTCTTATCTCTCCTGATAAAATAGGGGTACGCTGCGAGTATCTTCATGTTTGGGGAATTTTTGGTCCAAACGTCAAAACAGAACCGGATGCTCTTTTATGGCACTTTCGATTGTACAGTTTTGCAATGCCATAACAGCAATAAATAGGAAATACAGGATGTTTGTGTTAAAATATGTGTGTCCTCTTGGATACTTACCAACAAAACTAGTGTTGTGCTTGATGCATCTTTTGCGAAGCGTAATTCATATCTTTAGTGAGGAGTCATTCAAATCAGCTCGTTGATTCATGATTGATTCAGTTCAACATTCATGACATTCCCCCCGGATATCAATTGTAAAAACTAGGTCTAACAACCCGCTTTAGTTTATCCGCTCGGCATATTTATGAATCCTTTGCGAGTCCATTACTGATGATCGATGCAGATTCAAATAAATCACTCTTCTCAAAAGATTCTTTAATCGCTCTAAACACACTAGCCTAAACTCAAGACTGCACTTTTAATAGAATATGGCTACTTTAATCGTTCTTCTCCATAAATTTCACATCTCTATGCTGGCTATCATCTATGGAAGCAACCCTGACAGTGGTCATTTCACCCCCCTCTAGTTGCTGGCTACAAACAACATCCATCGGAGTGGTTCAGCGGACGGAACGCATGCGCGGCACGGGACGCCACGGTTTGCCAAATTCCATCCACACATACACGCGCTTCGTCCCTTCAGCCACACGCTGTTTGTTTCGCATTTTATTGATAAATCAATATCAGTCTGCCGAAATGTCAACGAGCGTTTGGTAGTGGCCAGGATCGCTAGTGTTGCAACACCCGAAACGGGAAAACCATGGGTGACCGTGGGGTGTAGTGCTGGGGACCGTATCAGCAAATGGCAAGACAACAAAACGGCAAGACTTCACAACTCCAGCGAGGACACGAGGAAACCGTTAGGACCAATTTTACACGTGAAGCAAGTGCAGTTCTCAACCGTTTAGTCGACATCCCGAGGGCGCATTCTTTGGTCCTCTCGTAATTTAAGGAACTGTGGAGCATTTCGGTGTGTGGCCTTCCCGCGAACAAGCGTGTACAAACGGGGGGCGTGTAGGAAAGTTGAAGTGTGCAACATCGCTGCGAAGGGATGTGAAAACAAGTGGAAAACAAAAGCGCGCACACACACACGCACACAACATCCTCACTATTCGATTCTATACACAGTACTTTTTACTGCTTACCATATCTAATACTCAACTTTTGGCTGTTTTGAACCGAAGATTTACCGCGTGTAGGAAGATTCACCTTTTACAACACTTTACTTGGGGCTGTTTAGTACCGGAAAAATCTCTACCTGTTGTGCTCTGTCCCTCAGTATTATTATCGAATTTAGAGCAAAAACGGGATATTGCGGCGCACCGTGCGTATATTTATCTTCCGACAAAACCGAATGCATATCAGTAGGTCATAGAGCGTTAGTGCCGTAGTAGTGATTGTTGAGAGTATCCGGAAGCATCCGGAAGTATTCGCCGCGAATTAGTTTTCCAATGTTTTGAACGGCCAGACATCGTGACGTGTGTTTATCAACAAGTGGAGCAGTGAGTAGCGCACACACATTGTGCTGACGCCATCGTACCTCGTGAATTCTCTGTTCGAAAAAGATAGTGTGGAGGATCTCCGGTATCCTTTCGTCGTCGTCGTCGTCGAAACCTTTAGTTGTTGTATTGGTTTGCATTACCTAAAAACAAATTCTTCCGACGACGTCTTCCGACGGTTGCTACATATCGCCACCGGTGTGCACGGCAGGCCGGTAAGTTAATCCCCATTACTTCATCAACATACGCCACGCACCCCAAAATGAAGCGCCGGAATGACTACAAGGTGGCGATGGCCGAAAGCGTCGAGCTGGAGCCGCTGGGCGGCATGGACAAACTTTCCGAGACGGACAGCAAAAAACGGAACGGGATAAATAAATTCGGTAAGCATGTGTCCCTACGAACTGGTGAGGTTGGAAGTTAGAATGCTGTTTCACCCTGAATAATGGGGCATCGAGTCATTTAATTACCATGCGCTCAGTAGTATTGTCACACTTCCGGCAGTATGCCGGAGGTTCTAAATTGGTGCCATTTCCTCATTAATGTCACTTCATTCCTATGATGCCTTGGCGAGTTGCCTCAATGTACGCCTTGTTGGACGAGCATCGCAACTTCGCCAATGTCGTCGAATACCTTGCCCCCCTCTCAAGAGTGATATAAAAATATGCGCTCTGCCTTTCACCAACACACCGACACATCGGCACGTTGTCCTTTTGTCACATTACAACGCACACAGGCATGCATGTGTGCGAGAGTGTGCGAGATTTACTTTCAGCAAGCACCACACAACCAGGCGCTCCGTAGCATGCCATGCAATGCTTCTCGGCTCCAACACCGTGCGCATGTCCAGTGGATGTGTAAATGTGAAAAAATATTGACAGATTCCCTATCATCATCATCAGTGAAGCCGTCCTCTGCAAATAAATGAAACGCTTCTCTCCAAGCGCTACACTTTCCGTCCTTCTATTTATACTGGGATGGCCGCTACTGGTCGTCGGTGTGCATCCCGACCCTCGCGAGCGCTGTGAATTGTGAATCCGGTGTGCGTTTTAGTAAATGGAGCGCATCCTGCTGAATTAGTAGTTACCTGTGACTGTTACCACACTGTCGGGCCGCAGACAGTGCAAAGCGAAAGGCGGAGAAAGAAATTAATCAGAAATACGCACGGCTAGTGTGTGAGGAGTTGGGCTGTGTGCCGTTTCAAGTAGACGTCCGTTTTCACCTTGCACGCTCTGATACGCGTGTGCTACGCCGATGCCTAACTGCAATGGCCGACCGATAAGCTTTGTACGGAGTGCTCCGGGTGGTGCTTGTTACATTTCGTAATTTCAACCACGCGCACATCCCCCGTCCGGGGATAGCAAAAGGCAATTTCATTTCAGTGCTCCGGTGGCACGATGCACTTGCAAGCATTGTGTTTGTTCTAGCCGTTCCAGGCTGGTGTTTAGCAGAGGCAGTGGGGAAGCAGGTGTACATCATAGCAGGCTGCACGCCATTTACTTGCGGAAGCTGTCACTTTGTAACGCAAGCGTTACTTTTTTCCTTCTTCGAAAAGCAATTTGGAAGTTGGCTGTGTATTCTTTCCGTTGTGTGTCAGGCAATCAGCATTGTGTTATTGTGCATAGTAGTAGTGTTAGTAGTGCTTGTACGCGGAATGTTTTTGCCGCAGTTAGTAGTCGCAATTCACCCCCTGAAAGTGGTGTAAACGATACGCGCCAATTCCTTTTGTTGTATTCGAAACATCATCCTTGCACGCTCTTGCAGTGGAATATATGAAGAGGCAGCTTGCATTACTGCCCATTAGCGTTAGTTCACGACAATCGCAAACCTGCCCATCTCGGCTAGTGGAGGCGCCTGCAGGGTAGTTGGTTTTTAATTTAAACTTCACCACCCCGTCACCGCACAGCAACCGCCTGTACCGGAAGCAGCCGCCGTATTGGCTGGCGAGCAAAGAAAGGGGGGCCCCGTCAAAGTATCGGTCGTTGGCAGTGGTGGCCCTAACAACAAACCGTGGCGAAGAGAACGCATCGGCATGACGGAGCCAGACTCTGACGACGATGCATTCCTTACAGGTAGAGACACGCACTAGGCAGTCATGTCGTGCAGGAGCCTTATATATTCTTGCTGTTGTCATCTAGCAATGTCCTCAAACCTCAACCTCTCTTCCTGATGTTGTCTAAATTACCATTATTTTTGTTATTGTTTTCAGGTGGCGACAGCTCCTCACGACCAGTGCGCGATGGCGTTGCCGTATGTTCACAGAAACGAGCACTATTTGTGACAGCAATAGTGTTGGGAACATTACTAGGTAATTATTGCTCTTGGGGACAAGGATGTCCCCACACAACCAGTCTCGTTTGCACAGTGTTCTAACGTTCAACATTTGCCTTTGAATAATATTGTAGCAACGGCCCTAGTGATAGCGTACGCCGGTCCACAAACAGGTAGGTCACGGTCACATGCGTGTCATGTATGAATCGAACCATTCAACACAAATATATTGAGTATTAACCATGGTGATTTTGGTTTGTTTTGCCTTTTTCCTCTCACTTCGGTATTATGTAGTTTGCCCATGTGCGGGGAAAATACCGCCCGGGTACGTGCCGGATGGTTACAACAGCTCGGAGCCGTTTCTACCAATTGCAACGAACGGCCAACCATTTCCGTGGCTGCTACCAACGTTACCGAACAATGTGAAACCAAATCGGTACATTCTAACAATACATCCCAATCTAACGACGCTAGACGTAAAAGGTAAATCGTCCGCGATTTCGGTTTTTTTTTCTCTCTCCAAACTATCAAATGGATTGCATTTATGATTTTTCATTCCATAATTTAACACCTTCACAATTCCGTTTTATGTTTCGGGTGGCGAAATCGGTACACCGGCAGGTCAAGTGTCGATAGAGCTGTACGTGGAGAAGGAGACAAACTTCGTGGTCTTGCACGCACAGGATCTCAACATTACCGAAAAGGTAGGTTCCATATCAATATTGAATTACGTTTGCTCAGTTTACCACCTCACAAAGAAAAGGACCCTTCGTCCCTACTGCCCGGTTCATAAGAAATGCATCATACATATTGAATCGTACTGTTTTTGCTTTGTCTTATAAATTACTCCACCCTACCCTCTCTCGCCCTTCTCTTAGGCATTGGTGGGACCGAAAGGATTTGCGTTGAAAATTCTCCGTATGCTTGAGTATACGCCGCGCCAACAGCTGTACATCGAGACACGGGAAAAGCTGCGGAAAAAGGCAAACTACACGCTCAGCATACGATGGCACTCGAAAATGATTCTGGATCAATTCGAAGGAGATTTCGATATGAAGAAGTATGAAAAGTTGGTTCATGGGAACTCATATTAAAGAGCCAGATTAATACTGTTTTGTTTTTCAATTCCTTAGGACATTAGCCGCCACGGTTCTAAAACCTGGCAGCACGAGGAAAGCGTTTCCTTGTTTCGATGAGCCACATTTGAGAGCAGCATTTAAAATCTCACTCTTCCGTGACCGGTTCCACATAGGCTTGTCTAACTCTATTGTACAGGATACGGACGATGTTGGCTTTTACATGGGAACGGGATTGGTAAGTGTGTAGAGCGGGTAGAGTCTTTGTGGGTAGGGTTGCGTCTACGATTTATGTTTGTCCGAATTGTCGCATAACTTGAATGTCCATCAAAACTCGCATTCATCCCTGTTTCTGTTAGAGATTTGAACCAATGTGCTAACGTTTATCAATTATTGCATCAACTTCCAGCTTAGAGACGATTTTGCCGAAACTCCACCACTTCCACCGGATTCGGTTTCATGGGTCATCAGTGACTTTAAGCGCGAATTGCTTGAACCATCTGCAAAATATCAAAAAGTGAACGCAAGTAGCAATGGTGCTACAGGTACGGCGGCTGGCAAACCATCTGTCGGCACAACTGGAGCTGGAGGGATGGGAAATGGAAAATCCACCCCCTCCAAGGTGGCCAAAACGGACAAAAAACCCTTCCGTCATCTGACTGCAGTGCTACTGTCGAAGAATTTGTTCAAGCTTACCAACCAACCGCCCACAAAAGAACCTTCGCAGAATGAAAGCAATATTACGATAAATGCGGCCGAGTCAACCACAATAGCGAAACCGAATGGAACCGTGGTGCAAGAGCAAGATGCGGTGTGGTCCGGCGACACTGCAATGATACGGACGGCACCGGCGTATTCATTCTACGCACCGGAAACTCACATCGCCAAGGGTTCGTTTATTCTGCACACCTCCCGGGATATTTTGGAGTATCTGCAGCAATGGCTCTCGGTGGCGTACCCTCTGTCAAAGCTGGACTTTGTTGCGCTACCCTCGCTGCTGGACGATTTGTCCAGCTCGCTGGGACTGATCGTATGTCGGACGTCCTTCCTGAACGAACCTACCGCCATTTCGTCTAAGGAGTACCACATGTCAGTGGTAAAAATTTCCGAAGGCATCGTGAAGCAATATTTCGGTGGACTCATCTCACCGAAGACCTGGAAGCACAAATGGCTGTGGGAGGGTCTGATACGGTACTTGAGCCGATTTCTGTTGGCCACCATTCAACCATTGTGGCCGATGAAGGAACTCTTTCTGATCGATACGCTAACGAAAGCGTTGGACATTGATGCGTTGCAGGGTTGGGAAAGTATCAGTGTCGGTGCGAGCGATTCCGGTAATAATGATCCATTCTACGTGGACAAATCGGCGGCCCTGATGTCGATGCTACAGTCTGCCATTGGCGAGCGAAATTTTCGGCAGTGTTTGGGCAAGTTTCTGAAAACCTACCAGTTTCAGACGGCTGAACCGAGCGACCTTTGGGCGATCTGTGCAAAACAAGTTAACAACAGCAAGTACGTGAAGGAAATGATGAACCAATGGACCAACACGGCCGCCTTCCCACTATTGAACGTGACGATGAACGGGACCAGTCTCATTGTGAGACAGACAGGATTCCGGCCGGCTGAGTACCTGGCAATCTATGACGAACCGACGGAAGAGATCGAGCTGGAAGGGGAGACTGCACGCACCACCACAACAACGGCGGCACCGGTCGATCCGACGGGCAAGGGTGCATCCGATGGTGGGTCACGGTGGATCTTTCCCATTCATTACATCACGGATGTGTTAAACACGAATGAAACATCTATCGAAAACAAGGAACAACAAAGTTTAATCATCTGGCTGAACTCGAGCGAAGGTATGTTCGCAATGCGAAACAAGAACTGTAGTTCTACTTCTTAGTGGCTCATTCCTTTTCTACTCTGGAATGTTATTGAAACTGCTAATGGTACAAATATTTATCATTCGTTTTGTGTTTAGTGATAATCACATTAAACCACACCGCACAATGGATCAAGCTAAATCACGGTCAAACGGGCTACTATCGTGTTCTATACGATGAAGCAAACTGGGCTAAACTGGTCGAACAGATGCAAATCAACAACGCTGTATTCAGTACACAGGTAAGCCAGATTTTAAGAAATTTTGAATCAGAAGTTCAAATTAGTCATGTTTTCAATCTCTTGCAGGACCGCGTCGGATTGGTTTCGGATATCTTCACCCTGTGTCACGCTAATCTCATACCATGCCACGCGGCAATGGAGCTGATATCGTATTTTCCGAAGGAAAAAGAATGGGGCCCAATCGTACTGGGCACTAGTCACCTTGAGAAGTGGCGCAAAATTCTTAAATACTCCGAGTGCTACCTTGTGCTGGCGGAATACGTGCGCCAAAATTTGGAGAAGTCGATTCAAGTGCTCGGTTGGGAAGATACGGGCGAAGATGAAACTAAGCTACTGCGCCCCGTCCTGATGCTCAGTGCGGCACTCTGGGAGGAAGCGGAAACGATCAAATTTGCCAAGGGGTTGGTGACCAACTTTACCACCCATTCGGTACCGATACCTCCCAACCTGCGCTCGGTAGCGTACATCGGTTCGGTGCTGTCGGGTGAATTCCAGTACTGGCAGTTCTGTTGGGATCGCTACATGGCCGTACGGCGCGAAAAGAGCTCAGTGTTGGAAGAGCGCATGGAGTTATTGCGTGCGCTCGGTGTTACGAAGGACGCTTGGCTGCAGAACCGATTGCTTTCGCACGTCATCACACTTCCGGTGTTCGAGATCGTACAAGTGTTGGACGCAATTGCCGGAACGCCGACTGGTGGTGCGATGGCGTGTCGGTTTTTGCAGGCGAAATGGTTCGATTTCCAGTCCAAGCTAGGCCGTGGCACGGTACAGTTCGCTCGGGTTATCTCCGCTATCACACAGTATGGTTCGACCAAGTTCGATTACGATGAGGTAGGTAAATCGTGCGTGACCAGCAAGGACTCTTTTCTAATCGCAACATTTCATTCCAACAGCTGAAATCATTGGTGGAACGGTTTGGAGACGGACCAGGCCTAAAGCTGCTTAACATGACGCTCAGTACGGTGGCAGCCAACGTGGAGTGGGTAAGCCGCTCCCAAGCATCCATATACAGCTGGATCGAGAGCAAATATCACTTTTGATTAGAGCACCGAGCAATAGAGGACGAGGAATAGATTTCGTTTCGCCCAACAATCCAAGATTTTCTCATCGATGCGCGGCATTCCATTTTTCCCCCTTTCTTCTACATTATTGATATATTTTGGATGCCTACTTTCAAGGTTTGACGCTCTAGGAGAAGAGATATAGAAACAAAATACGAACACAAAGATAGAGGAAAACGAAGGACAATTTCGAGGACAAGCAACAAAAACGCGGCAAGAATGCATTTATCGTAGTACAATCTCAAGACTCCTTTTATAGATACCAAGAGAGGACGGCGCGTGTAGGAGGCGAAGTGTTCTTCAATCTTCCACTGTCTACGTTTAGGTATATAGGTGTAAATATATATATATATTCTACAAACATATAAGTTACCAAAGAATGCAAAGAATAGTTTGTGTGATCGACAATTTATATCGTATATCTCGCCAGTAAATTAAGAAACATAGCGAAACAAAAAAAAAGACAACCAAAAACCATACCAAAAGGAAATCATACAAACACAGAAAACCGCAAAAACGATAGTGATTGAAGGATGCACAAATGCAACTGCAAAACCCCCCCAATGGTGTATGTGTGCATGTTGATTTGGTGCGTTTAGCTATTTAGGCTGTTTGGTGCTGAAAACGCCCGCCACGATGTGTGTGTGATGTGTGCATCCCTTCTAGAAATAGGAATCCGTAGGCCGGATTGTCCGTAGACAATCGTTCCGGTGGAGCAGTGCGGAAGTTTAACCAACCAAGAAGCCCATGAATGGGAAAGTACGGCTATTTAGTAATGAGTCATTAAGCAACAATCCTATGTTCCCGGTGTTCAGTGGGTATATTCGCCTGAATGTCGCCATTTTCGCAGCAGCCAGTGATTTACGTTGAATATATGAATAATCAGTGTTCAGTATTGATTTAGTGCATCTATCATCTCTCAGAAACGTGAAATTTCCTTTGCAAGTTAACCAAAACCAGAAACAAGCAAACACAAAACTGCATACCATGGAAGACAAACTAATTAAATGGTGCGTGAAAACGATACAATCGTTTGTTTGATTTTGTGCACGAAAGAAAGATGAACAATATACTTACAGAGTTCGCTCGATGACTAGCCCACTAGCTGCCGATCGCAGGGGCGGCTTGAACGCTCAGCGGATCCTGAGTGTCGCAAAGAGTTTAAATTAACAAACTTTTCAACAATCCAAGCATTTCCCCGGAGAAGAAGCAATAATTCCAATGCCCTAGTCGAGTCGGAGGATTATCTCGCAAAAGCATGTTGGATGGATATTGACAACTTATCTCCATGAACATAAGGCAAGTGTACTTAAAGAATTTGTTGTAAAACATTGGATTCAAGCGCGTTTGTTCTGATGTGGAGATATTCAAATTCTGGTGCGTTGAATGACACACTAGCTAGCTGGGCAAGTATTCGCCATCCTACTGTAAACAGCCTCGACCATGTTTGTTGTGTCGAACATTTCTAGCCGTGAATAACGTCATCGCACTTATCAAAGTTCCACTGTGTACGGAAAAGTATGATTAATTTCGTACTCGTGTGCCCGAAAAACCGACTTCAATTTGCACAACGTGTGTACATTCGCTTGTAACCGAGTACGTTCGTTCTATTGTTTCGCATATTACGCACACCAGCATTCTGCTGTAAGTATTTACACGCCTGCCAAGCCGTCGACGCGATCGAATTTCGCGTAAGCAACAGGTGAACCTTTTCGGTGATCAATTGAGGCAGCTCGTGCAGTGTCGCTTGCGTAAGGGTGTAGTAGTAGTGGTGGTGGTGGCGGCGGTGGCGGTGATGGTACCGAGATAATGCGCATCGCCCAAATGGCGGGATGCTTGACCAATGTTGTGTGTTTACCCCTTGTGTAAGCTGAAACAACTTTTTGTTCGCTCTTTTAGAACTCTTTTGACCGATGGCTGACTTTGATTTACCGCGCATGCAGTCGCTGGCACCGGAACAGGAACCGCTCTCGATTGCCTACAGCCACCGACCGATGGTCAACCAGCATCAGGTAATGTATCGCACATAGCCGCGTGCTGAACGTTTGCAGTTCGCGATGAGCACACCACATTCCATACTGATTCCATTTAGCTATCATTATGTAAACATACTAAACCTCCGCTAGCTGCTTTAACGTCTGTATCGCATCATGTATGTACTGGCCAAGCAAAATATTAGTGAATAAACCGACATTTAACATTACAAACTTAATCAATACATCATGTTC
The DNA here is from genome assembly GCF_943734755.1 of Anopheles moucheti. Classification (NCBI taxonomy): domain Eukaryota; kingdom Metazoa; phylum Arthropoda; class Insecta; order Diptera; family Culicidae; genus Anopheles; species Anopheles moucheti. The sequence goes on from NC_069141.1 coordinate 72,016,738, forward strand.
ATTATTCTCATCTGAACCATCTTTCCCCACACTAATAATCGAATCAAGCGGAGCGGAGTTTTCAGCACCGAAAAAAGGCAAAAACATCATCATCTTCTGTACCACCGCAGACATCCGGTAATGGGACATAGTTTTAGGATAATCAACCTACGACAAATGCCTTAACGTACCGATGATCTGTCGCATATCTCATCGTTCACGGTTGATGATCAACACGCATTCATTCCTTTTGTCAACAGCAGCAAAAAACTAACATGATCACAGAACTCATCTACAATAATTGGGGGCTTACGGATTGCATCATTATGTATAAGGCACACAACAACAAAAAAAGATAAGACAGAATCCGATGTTCTGATCTGGAACCGAACTAGTACGATGGTAGGGATCAGATGCGTGCTTTCCGTGTGTCGTCATTGGTGTTCTAATGTCAGTTTAGTTTGATTCCAAGTTGTTATGGAAATTGGGTCTATTTTGGGTATGCCATGGATTGCAGTAGAAAACGAAACGCAAATTTGAAGAATTTAACCAGTGCAAGCCGAATTAAATTTACGAGAAATACGCAAACGATACACGTTGAATGGAATCGGTATCGTGGTTGGGTGGTCAATGTCAACAATACGCATCGCCATTCGCCATCTCGTTTTCGTAGAACTTGAGCGGGGCTGTCACTGGGTTGACAGATTGCAACCGGCTTTGTTTACAGAACGGTACCACGGCGTAAAGTCTTTCGTTTTTCGCGTGCTGTTGCGTTGTTTCTGCAAGTAAAAGTACGATCATAAACATTATAGTGTGGATAAAACACCCTCAACCCTTACATTACCGTGCTGGAAGCATATACGGCCAGATTTGCGGTCAAAAAACGGATAGTCGTAGCCGTCTCCGTCACGTTCAAAACCACAAACGCTGATGCAATTCAGAGCCGTACATTCTGGAAGAATCTTCTGTGTATGAATCGCGGCGTTGATAGCGTTGGGGTTGTCGCTAGCATTATTGGTTGGTGCGTAAATTAAGCATCCTTCGCCGTTAGTAATTCACCGTTAGTAATTCACCGTTGAAGACAAAAACGACTTCTCCGCGATACGCTCTTCGCCAGGCTGGCTAGTATTTGACCGGGGCGTATAAACGTCGCTCTCCGTAGTGTGATGTATGCGGCGTAAAGTTGTGTGCGAGATGGGTCGTATGATAATTACGATTTCACCATACGGCGCCCCCTTCGGACGAGGGACACTAGCACGGTTGTGTATTTGCCTTTAATCTTTGTTTCCAAACCAAAACAGCCGTCCGTATTTTGGCATCCGCAACAGTAGCATATGAACATTCTGCTTGCGAACCGCCATTCGCCCTAGAGTCGCGAAACAGTTTCGTCGTCGTTGGCATCGCAGTTACGTCGCCCGTACCTGCATTACTTGCATTACTCACGCAATCGACGGCAAAGATCGTACCGTGTGTAGTGTACCGTTGTGACGGATGTGTGTTGGGGTTTTACAAAGGGAAGAAAAAGTTTCACTAACTTGATGTGTATATTTCCCTTTGCTTCGAGTGGTTGTTTGTGCAAATCGCTACGCAACGAAGACAGATTAACGGCTCCACACCTGGAGGATGCCGTCCTCGTTTGAGAGGTCATTTGGTGAAGTTTCGGTTCGGCTTTTGGTGCGTAAGTGCTAGCTAGGTATGGTGCAAGGTGCATAATTAAACTTCCCGATAAAGAGAGCACGTATAAACGGCAAGCGAACGGTCGACGGGACGGTGTACGAGTGTGAGGAGTATACGGGGTGAGATTGTGGTGAATCATACGCATCAGCCAAAACGCAGTGGTGTGTATGTACGCGGATTGGGCTGCGACAATACGCGGAACAAAAGTGTTTCTCGGTGGCTCAGTAAAGAGCGAATTCATTAACCGGTTGGTTTGCTGATGTTAAAGCGACGAACCTCTGCTTGCCCCCTGGACGAAGCAGAGACACAAAGTGCGTGTGCGTGTGTGTGTGTGCGCGTAGCGAAAGCTTTTTCGTCAGTGAGTTGTTGACATACAAATTAAGCAAAAACTAACAGGTATTTCACGTTGAAAAACAAGAAAAACACACAAACGGTGAGAGGATCCAAATATAGGCTGCTTCGTCTCGAGCGAGCAAAAAATAAAGGGAAGGTGCGTAGATTTGTTCGCGGAGTTCGATGTATGTGGTAGCAGGCTACGACTTGCCAACATCACCACCGTTGCTGACCGGCAATAGCAGCTATGCTCTCGACGAAGAAGTTGTTTACCGAGCACTTGCTGACGCTGGTGCTCACCCTCAGTCTGCTGCGAATCGATCCGGAAAACTACCTCGATCTGCAATGGGGCGGACGATTGGTGCGGGTAGGAGATGCGGGCGGCTGGCAGTTGGAGCTGTTGGCCGCCGGTCCGGACTATTCCAACCAGTCGTACGTGAATCGTAAGTTTTTGCCACCCATCATCGAGGATTTGTCACGGTTCGAGCAACCCTTCATCGAGCAGAACCATCGCGGACTGCAGACGTACCTGCTGAACGTGCTAGACTCCAACGATGACAGCACATCGGCCGGTACGATCGCGGAGGAACGACCATCATCGCCGGTGCCTTCTGTTGCGTCCGGTGGGGGTGGGACGGTACTGCCCGCTGCCCACAATGCCACAATGAACGCTCTGGCCAACTTCGACGTGGATGCAGAAGATATCTTCCTGAGTACGAATCTGTTCGAGGAAACAACTTCTGTGTTCGAGCAGAATATGGCCGATCTGAGCGAGTATGATACGATATTGTTGGAGAATCCGATGGTAAAGTTTGACGCTGCTGCTAGCATGCCCGATCTAGAGGGTACCATAATGAGGGCAAGATCATTAATGAACTCCGCCAACGAGCAGCAAGCGACCAAACGGTTGCAAGTGAAGGAAGAGGAGGAAGAGGAGGCCAAGGCTACGACCAGCACTTCGATGCACGGAGATACGAAAGGAATGGAGGCAACCAGGTCCAACAAGACACGTGCGTACGACGAAGAAGACGATGATGATGACGATCTGGAGGATGGACAGGATAATAAGGCAGCTATTCAGCGGCAGATTAAGGAGCAAGTGAACACGCAGCAAAAGCATCTAGTAAGCACGGATCTGGATATTGCCGAGGTGACAGTGAAAAAGGAGTCCGATTTAGCCAATGATACGACGGTTGCACCGCCTGCTGCGTCGCAGGATCTTACACAGGAGGTAAAGTTCAATCCGTTGTGGTGGTCCGTAGAAGAGCGAATAATTAACCCTTTGCGTTTTGTGAAACATCCGTCCAATAATCCGCTGTTGGCAGTGTTTGAAACACAAAGAAACCAATGATGCGTCAGGGACAGTGACACAGATGTACGAAGGAGGGGCGGAGGGTGTGGGCCCGGTATTTGTGGTGTACCGTGGGTGTGTATAAATTATTACATGACGCGCCCTATATTCTGACTGCGACGAGTCAGAGTCAGATGCTCGAGAGAATATACGGAGGTCGACGTATCGTCCTCACCCTCGAAGGAAAAGGTAAAAACACAAAGATCTCGTTGATCGCCGAGCTGTGCCGAATAGGATTCGCTGACCTTTTTTGGGGGGTTTGCTGGACGGTGGGGACAGTGTCACGAGTGACCGGTGCCGAGCGGCAACAATTTCAAGGCGTTTTCTTTCTTCGGTTCTTTCACCGGTGGATATAGATTATTTTTGCTTATTTTTGCAATCAGATCTTTACTACTGGCCGGCTGAAGATCATTGGACGGCAAGGGGTGTTTCTTTGTTTCGAACATTTCGAGTATACACCGAAAAAGCCGACGCAGTCGACCTCCTCCTCATTCGCGAACGAAAATAACGATGAGGACGGGTAAAAAAGAACCATGTACAAAACTGTATTTATTCAACAATTGTGGGGGAACCAAAAGGCGAAAGGCAAGTGCACGATGCTGCCTGCACCCGCTTTAAGATGCATATGCGTTTAACCGGTCTCTCTCTCTTTCTCTTTGTGTGCGGGAAGATGCGACCTGCGAAGATACATGCATATTTGGATGTAAACAAGCAGACCGACGACCGGCGGGTTAATGCGCATCTCAAAGGTAATCATGTTTGATAAACGGGTAACGAACAACCACCGCACACAAACGCACTCTGTGTCCTATTTTATCGATGCGAAATGTACCAGATGTTGTGATGGGGCAAACAATATTCGTCAAAGGGTCCCCACCCGAAACACAAAGATAGGAATGTGAATCAACACGTCAGACGGAAAAGGAAATGGGCAAAAAAGCGAAGGAAAAAACACACAAAACACATTTTAACACTTTCCCTCCAGATATGGCTGGTTTCAAAAAAGACAACAACGCACGCATAAACTGGTGCTGCCATCTATGTGCAGACACGCTGAAACTGGTGTGTTCTAAAAATGTGTACTAAAAAGTGTAAGGTACAAATTTAAAAGCTTCGCGTCGCTCTTGATGGAATTCACCTCACAAAAGCTTCTCTCGGAAATGGAGAAGGAGACAGTTGAATAGTGTTATCCTTTTTCAGCAAGGTACAATTTTAAACGCTATATAACAAACAGAACACAGGAGGAGCTTAGGAATGATGGATGGTTGCTTTTAAATTGGAAGTAAATAGGATTTTCTTTATATACCATCTACCGCACACATGCTACCAGCGTCAGCAGGCTGTGTGCGTGTGCTGAGGATCAGAAGCAATGTGATAAATTAATGATAATTCCTTTGGAATTATTAATTTTATCATCTGTGAAATGTGCCCACAAACATGCGTGTAAAGTTGTGATCCTTTTAAAGTTTGGAATTATGAGCGTCATCCTGAGGTGGAATAATGAATAATGATTAAGTTAATTAGATCATTTATTCGGTTTTGTTTTTAACGTATTGTTCCTAAAGAAGCTTATCGTGCTTATCTTTATGCTATAAGGAAGTTTTTGTTGATATGATGGGAATGTCGTATAAATCGTTGATTTGTTCACGTTTTGTACCGTTTCCCCTACACTATAGTGATATCTCGCCACGATCTTACGATGTCTTACGGGTACTATTTTAACACGATTGTTTAACTGTACGCTAACTCGTGATGGTACGCAACGTTGGCACAAGTGGCTTCGCAGTGGCTGCTTTATCTCAAAATTTGGTCGTTATCTTGCGCCTTTTTCGCTCGTTCGCTTAGCGATAACGCTCTTATCGACCCTGGTACACTGGTATGAAGGTAAACTGACCGTAGTGTAGCAAAAAAAGGTTGCCCTCTCCAATTAAGCCACAAAAGTACTGTGGGCTGGTGCGTACGGTTGTGGTGTGTAACGCACGCCAGGCATAGTTAACGCGCTTGTACGTTAGTTTTTGTATGTTTCTTTACAAACAAGTTGTTAATTTGCGTGTTAAATCATACGAAAGTTCAAAGCGGACCCGTGCACCGAAACGGTGGGAGTTTGGAGAAAAAAACGAACACAATGAAACACATTAAACAGGTCATTCTGAAAGTGTCTTATTGCAATTGTTTCTAATGTGTGCCTTGTCCAGAATTCATGGTCATCCGATAAATTGCCGTATGCAAACATGTGTTAATAATGTTCAAAAATAATCACGAAGTGTCGCTTTGTTTCCCTGGCTGTTTCTTTGTTTTAGGAAATGGATCTAATCGAAGTCCTCTGGAAGCAGGATGTCGATCTTGGGTTTACGCTCAGCAATGCAGCTCTTTCTTCCGCCCCGGAAGGCACCAGCACATCGGCAACGGAGGGCGCATCTGCCACCAACATCAAATGCGATACTGAGGACGATTTGGAAAAGCTGAAGGTGTTGCTTGAGATAAAAAATGATAAGGTACTGGTTACATTACAAAACCCCGTTAAACGCATTATACTCACTGTGACGCTATGCCTTGTAGAATGCCGACTATGAAAAGAATCCCGAGGCTTCGGATGAAAGCAGCCTGGTGGATCCTTGGGCAGGACTATCGTACACAATCGACACGGAAACAGGTGAGTGAAGGCGATAAGCTATTGATCTACACCACAAAACCAGTTGAATGGAAGCGTTAGGGCAGTGAATTAGGCGTATCATCTATAGCTCGCTTTGTTTTCATTCGTCAATAGCGGTTTGATTAAGCGCATTCAATGATATAATCACACAACAAACCTGTTTGTGCAGATTGAAACCTTTCACCCGACGTGAAATGAATAGCGCTTTGTACGAATAGCGTAGAATGGCCGGGCATATGTTTGCGCACGGCTGGCAGTGAAATTTATCCTGCCACCCAAACAAACGTCAAGCAGATAGCGGGGCCAAGGATCAATGGCGTATCATAAATTTGGGGCTCCATTAAATATTTAGATGGTTTCTCACAACGTAACCAAACAAAACATGGCTGGCGTTTATGAAGCTATAATGGGACCAGTCCGGACGTTGCTCTGGTCAACTTAGCATAACATATGAACGATGCCTATTTTACTTTATCACAGAACTGTTTTACGTTCTTTCAATTGGGGGCGTTGATTTTGTGACATGAGGTATGTTTTTTTTATTCATTTATTTATAATGAGCATTAATGAATGAACGTATTCGACCTAATTTAATTAAATTTTGAATTTCATAAATTGAGTACATTTTTATTATTGCAATAACATTTCTTGTGTGCTTACTTGCAGTTGAGTATTGCAATAAAATAATAGTCAAATAAATTCGAACAAACAAAACAAACAAATTCCATTAGATTTACCGCACTAAGAAGTTTAAGCAAAAATATTAAAACTACATAACTTAGTAAACTAAGGTTGGACAAGGAACCATTAACATAACCTAAAAATATGTTTATTTTTCGTTTGTTCGAGAAAGATGGCCAGGCTGTATTGCCGTATTAAAATTGGAACATGAAAGCACATAAATTGCTTTCATTTGAGATACCTTATCGTGGGTGTTTATAAAAGTTTCATTTATATCTGTTCAGACGGCGTACAATTAATGATTTAGAGCGTTGTAGAAGACAGTACGCGTATACAGAAAATGTGTAGAAACACAGACGCAAAATCCTCGCTTACTTAATTTCTGCTGGCGCACGCCACCAAAGCCACCGATTGTGGTTGGCTTCCAGCAGTTTTCCAATTCTGTAGCGTAAACAGCACCACCACTGTACCACTGTATGCCCGTTCCTAGCCATCAAGCTGTCATTGTGGGAGCAACATGATATTATTTGATGTGGTTCCATTGGTTCCACCGGCACTCCAACGCGCTCCCGTCGTTGTGGAGCGACGTCGGCATGTGCTATGCATGCCTGAAAGGAGAGGAAAAATGCGATAAAGAAAATAAAGCACAAACGAGAAAACGCACCGGGGGGAAACGATTCGATGGTTCTCGAATAAAGGGATCGTTGATTGCCGCTGAATTGTGTACACCCATCGTCATCAGTCTGTCAAACTTGCGTGCGGCGTCAGCGGTGGTGGTGGTAGAGGCAGCGCCGTCCGTTTCTGTATCAGCGGCCATATTAAGCTAAGGAAACACACCAGAGACCGTAGGGTGTCGCGTTCCGTCGTTACTAACACACACACACACACATCAGCCCGCTCGAGGGGCCGTATGTGCTCCTTGCGTCCTTTTGGGTAGGCCGCCGCCGCCGCCGTCTCCCAATAGGCCGAACGTACATGTGGCCGTATATATGGAGCAGCAATAAAGGAGATATATAATTCGGCTTTCCATTATTTTTTTCGGTGAAAACTGCAAGTTCATTTCACGTTCATTTTTCATTCCGTGCTTCGGCCGGACGCACAGCAATGCGGTCGGTACGGGACGGGTCGTTTTCGAACGGAACCGCGCAGTGATGGTTATGGTAGAAGGCTTTTCGCTCGTACATTCGCTCCCTCGCGTAGCCAGCATAACCGCCAAACGGCCAAAGACGGTGCTGGAGACGACGATGAAGATCGACCCGTCGCCGGCCATGTGGTGCGCGACTAAAAAATGAGTTTTCTGCTCGTTACTGTCGTGTACTGAGGAAACATGTTCTTATGTTTGCTATAGGGATGGAAAAGTCCATGGCAGCGTGGAAAAGTAACGATAATTTTGTAAGTTGTTTGCATAAAAACTGTTATACTTGAATCACATCCTTACAAATAATAATATGCTACATAATTAGATAAAATATCATAGACACAATTGACTACTGACTAAGTTTAGTCAGTGTGGATAGATTATCTGTTGTATTTACAATATTATTTTGTGTCTATGTGACATTTGCTGATGAAATTTATTCGGAGGGAAATCAAAAAGAGTCTTAAAGGATACATAAATCGATGATAATTCGTAAATAATTTCAACACCAAGTTTCTTAAATGACTTTAAAAAATCTTAATACATCGACCTTCAGAGTTGAAATCTCTAAAGTTCCTTTAATCTTCAAAGATTCATGAATTGTTAGTGATTCATAAATTCTTATTACTTAATTAATTTTTATGGAATCAATTCAAGATTTCAATAATTTTTCACTGATGATTCATACAAATAACTCTTCGGCAATACTTAATTCAGCCCAACACTAAAAATGTTTGAAGGTGTTCTATGAACTTTTCAAATAACCTCGTCCAACTCCCTTACATATCCAATGTGTGCAAAAGTGCCGGCAAGCCATCGCATAGTGGCTTAATAAAGCCCAACAAGAGAAAAGTAGTTCGGCCGTACGTGTGTGCTGTGCCGGACCGGGCACAAAGGAAAAGCCACGCGAGGGCGGGGCGGGTGTTATTAAATATATCATCTCGTGGGGCATTATCTGAACAACGAAACGCGACCGAAACGGAAACGTGGAGTCAACGTGGAAATCGTTTGGAAGACGGTGAAAAGCGTTGCCTTTGTTTCGCGGTATCATCAATCAGTAAAAGGACATGGTCCTACCATTTTGGTAAAGAGAAGCGATTGTGGAGGGTTTTTTTTGCAGGTGGTAAAGAAAGGAAAATGGCAGTAGTATTTATTCTAACCAAACATTGCCGCTTGCTGCTGGTAGGATTCGTTAAGGATAACTTTTTCGATATTTACTTGTATGAAGGGCGGTCGTTGAGTAAGATGGAAGATAGCTCGTACTGCCATTTGCTCAGGAAATGGATACAACTTCTTGCATCTAACAATATCCGTTCGTTTTTAGTGGGCAACGATGAGTTTGGTGAATGAAGGGCATATAAATCAAGTTGGAGCTCTGAGAGTGAAGGAAATTTATCATTTGTTTTATTTCTACATTAAATAATCGTTAGAAGAAACATAACATAACGAATTTAGGTTGCTCAGTCATGTGTTGTAATATAAGAATTTATTTCTCTTCTTCTGGTAACCTTTATGATGAAGCATTAAATATTCAAAACATTGTTATAAAATCCATCTTTCACCACATAAGTAGTCTGTCGATTGGTTACAGTCCTGTTTAAGGTACTTTTCATTAACTACAACACACTTCATTTATTCTTCTGTTTGTGTATATAGAAATTTTATTTAAAGCTGATTGAAAGTGAAATATTATAATTTAAATACAAGGAAACTTGTGTTTCTGTATAATTCAGAACTCTATTCTGATTGAATTTTTGTGGCTCATGAGAGAAAACTACCAAATGTTACTCATGCTGTGTCCCTCCGCTCACGTCTGAGAAGCTGTACATAAAGTAGTTATTGCTCAATCTATTGTACAGTTAGACTTTCGTTGATACGATCCGTTGAATACAGATGACGCTTAATTGGATTCTGATGAAGTACACTTAACCTTTGCCCTTGTAATTGGCTCTTAGTATTGAGAGAGTAAGTCAGATGACGAACTTAACTTATTTTGTTTTAACTAATTCTTTTTGGAGAGCGTCCATATGTCACTGAAGCGTGTAATAACACTATAAATAAAGATTTTTAATGAACAAAAGACCATATACGTATGTAAAACCCATTGAATGTTGGATTAAATGTGAACTATACACAGCTCCTGCAACTAATTTAATTAAATTTTTTAATTTATAATAGAAACCCTCAAGAACATTGCGTTCCTCTAATGACTTAGTTTAACATCATTCCACCTTGCTGGTTATATTCCTATAAGGCGCAGGAGTATAGTACATTGTATTTCATTTTATCTTTACATTTTTTTTATCGTCAATTCGAACACAATCTTTCCATTGTGCAGAAATGGAATGCTTTTGACCGATAAAAGCCTCATCTAAATGATTGTTATTTTGATTTATCAAGGATGGGGGAAAACAGTTTCTCAGACATTGATAAATTATGCTCATTGTGTTGGAAACAAAACAAACACACATACGCTGCTTCGTCAATGTAATGCGAAGAAAGTGTGCTATTACCATGCAGGACTTGGGGCGGGAAAAATTGCGCTGCAGCAAAAATTTTCCTTTCAACGTTTCTGCGCATGTGCTCTGCCGGGCAAATATGTGCGATGTATGAACACATACGCTTAGGGCGGTACTTGTGTGTATGTTGCATTTCGATAGTACCTCCTATTACTGAACTAAAAACAGTTAAGAGGTTAGGAATATTTGCCAGACTAATAAGTTTATAAACTTGCTGGTATTGAAGAGAAACAAAAACGTTTCGGAAAATGTGTCATTTGAAAACAATACAACTAGTGCGCGACCTCTCTCTCTCTCTCTCTCTCTCTCTCTGTATTCTTGGTGTAACGACCTAGTATGTCAGGCCTATTTTATTACTTTGTCAGATATTTGGTCTTAGCTGTTTTATCAATAGACATGTTAATCTTAAAATTCTCATATATATTGCACATGGAGAGTTGTAAGTTTTGTTTATGAAGTAGTAACGGCAAAGAATATTCATGAGATCCATATCAATCCATTTTGAATTCAATTACCCGATTGAAAATAAACTTCTTACGTTGTTTGCGAAAGTTACAATACTGTGGGTAACTTAGCAATAAATATTCACATTATATTTACATTTATTATTTTGATAAATTATCGTGTGTTTGTAAGTTTTCGTGTACTTTATTCCAAATAGTTACAATACATACATATAGTACATACATCTCGTGGTTGTTATTAATCTATTAGCTTCTTGCTTATATACATGGTATTTTCATGGAAATGCAGTACTATTGCATCGAAAACATTGAGCTTTTTATTTAAATTTAACTGACACTCTTGTAGTTTTCATTGGGAACTGTGTTTTATTACATTTTCATATATCTATATAATGCTTCAACTGTTTCAATGGTGTTCTGTTACGATATAGTTTTTACTTTATAGTTTACTTAAATTCAGCAGATTATAATTCAATTCAATTAAGATATTACTTGTTACACTTAAGGAAAATCAAGCTGATTCTCTAGTTTATTTGTAGAGCTTTTCCTTTTCCGGATTACATTTCTTCTTTAAATCATGTTATTATAATTAGTAAAAATTTTACCCTATGTACTATTAAATAATACAACATGAAGTGCTAAAAGATTTGTGAATGTTTATTTTATTCACTTTAATGTTCAACAATTTTGGTTCTTCATATTTGCTGTTTCAAATTTTATTTTGCTTATCAACAAACATTTTAAGACTGTAAATTTGTATAAAACACAAAATTATTGTGTAAAACTATACTAAAAAATGGTGCCAATTAAATTAGTTTACACAATGTGGCTATGCCATAAATTAAACCGTTTTGTTGTGCTTTTACATTGTTTACCATAATTACTGAATAGTAATGCACTTTTACTGGACTGTCGAACTTTCGTCTCTATTTAGAGTATCACAAAGAAAGTTGAAGATTAATATGACGGACACTTTTTTTTTTACCTTCGTCACGGTTGTGCTGCACAAAATTTGGATGATCTGCTACTTTTGTAAGCACTGAAGACTCTCCGTGAATGGACAAGTCTGTCCTGTAGTGTCGACCACTTGTCAGAAGTGGCTCTAAATCATGCTCTCCATTGCAATATTGGCCACAATGTTTACATAGTATCGTGTTGCACTGGGGGAAGGGAAAAGGAGCATGAAGCTAATTATGATACTAGAGCGAAAGATTGGACAAGTTGTGGTCAGGTATTTGGGCAGGTGGATGAATGAATTATTAGATTAACGAATATTTGAATGATAGTACCAATGATTGATGTAATTGGAATCCTATCAGTAATTTTTACCTTAATAAGTCAAGAAGTTTAGCTCTGTACAGCATCAAGTTCTTTAGTTCCCATATCTTCATTATGAGCTACAATAACTTGAATCATTCAGCAAAATTCCTGTTCTGGATTTTCAAAGCCAAAAGCCGATGCTTGGCTGTTTTGGACACCCTTTGGAGCTATCACATAATACGAACTTCATTAGCGGTTCCCATTCCCAGTGTGTGAATCTTGGAAACGATCGGAACGATTACGACCGATTCGCTACGGAGAACGCAACGTATTAACGAATCGAAAAACAAAAATCGTTCCCCCCGTGGATTATTTCCCATTATAAATTATGAGTCCTCCCCCCCATCGATATTTGTCGTGGAGTTCCCAATATTGTGAAATGGCTCGAACTCTGCGGGCACAAACCAAAATGTCGGAGCTCATGTCGTTTTTTCGATCCGAGCGAATTAAACACGCTCCCGTCTCGGTGGCTTCGCAGCTCGGCCGGGTATCCTTTTTGGCTCCACCATTTCGATCCCTCGGGGAGAGGCGCGCGCACCGTGTGTGGTGATCGATTTTGATAGCGTTGTTGCAGTCGTTTAGTGTAAAATAGCAGCGAGAGAATTCGTTGAAACACGAATAAAAGAAAATGTAACGACACATAATGGCGCACACCAGACTCTTCGTGTGTGTGTGTGTGTATGTGTGTGTGTTGTGCTTTGTGTAAATACAATAATAAATGGGTTTTTGAGATGAAAAAGAATTCCAAGATTAAAGGGGCAACACATAAAACAGACACTCACGCACACGCGCATAGCACCGCGCACACAAGCGCGAAACGAGTAAAACAAACCACGCCTTCTCTTTCGAGTGCGCGTTACGAATTTCCAACATGGCATGGCCAACGCGATGGTGTGTGGCACACAGCATGGCTGTCGCTTGTGCCTGCCAGTCGGGAGTTGCGTTACTGCGACGTCCTTATTTACCTTCATTTTCTCACATGATTAATATCTGCCAAGTGCAGAATTTAGTATAGCATTCTTCCCATATGCTGGAAGAACACATATTAGACATCAAACACAGCACCTTCGAGAGCTTTCGGACGCGAGTTTGTGCCAATGTGGTGCGAACAACACACGCTCGTTGAAGGTGATCGGTGAGTTTGTACTAAGAAAGGTTAACCGTCTCCTGTTGGGGCGGGCGAATGATATGTATTAGCGACATAAAAGACCCACACATACACAGCATACAGAGCTCAGACACAAACATATTTTATTCCGTTTTTGTGGTATGCGTATGCCACACGGGACGACACAACGGCGGTAGTTTAGTTAGTTTCTCGCCCTCGGTGCCCTTCTTATGCTTTTTGCCTGTGACCGGATAATATGTACTGATCATTGTAATACTGCCATACATAAGCACCACTCACCGATACACATACACACACACGCTCGGATGCCTGCTTGAATATGGCGGCGCGCGCGCGGCCCGCAAAGAAACACAAACCATTTACCACACGGTGGACCATACATGTGTGTGAGTGCGTTGGCAGGCAGTGCAGGTTTTTCTCTCCTTTTATATGATGCCTTGGAGGGTTGTTGTTGTTGTTGTTGTTCCTTCTTCTCTTGTTCCCTTGCACACACACGGATAATCAGAGCGTCTCCGCTTCCCGTCACCCTTTTGCATGGCCCTGTCCCGCATTATTAGACACATTCATGGGGTCATCTTTGTGCAGAACATTTTTCCTTGAGTCATTATTACATGGTGATTTATATTGTGTGGTTTGTTGTTTGGTGCGCGCTCTCTTCTAGTGCTGACTGTCCGTTCTAGTCGTTACTTCCTAGTTTCCCGTGTTGCGGCACTTGGAAAACAGGCGATATGGCGCTACCCAACTGTATGTGTGCGCTGGAGTTGGTGATTTTTCGCTGATGCAGCATTTTGATGCATTTTTGCTGCCGAGTGCTGCACGCGTTTTGGGTGCGAATGGTTCGGGAAATTTGACAAAACGGTCAGTGCGCTTCCAGTTGAGAATTTTACCGCCGTGAATGTACGCCCTGTTGATCGCGTTGTGCAAAAGTTTTCCCGCACGGAGCTGTGCATAGTTTGCACGTTGACAAAAATGTATGTTGATAAGGATGGAAAAGTGATGTAAAAAATTTTTCACCAGCAAAATATTCATTATTTGTGGTGTATGAAAGTGCTGCACCACCAGTGTTGTATCCGTCTAAAACATACTTAAAGCGAAGAAGTGTTTGATTATAAAGTTGAAACAGTGTAGTGAGATAGCAACAATTACAGCTAAACAAAGTCGCTGCACAAATTGCATCTTTCTACCGTGTAGTTCACTCTCGTCTAGTCAACTGTAAAACGAATCGAAAAGTGCAAAAATATACCAAACGAAAATCATTCTATTCATTGCCAGCACTCAATTAATACATGTTGAGCAAATTTTACGTGTGATTGTATGTGTGAGTGTGGTTATGGTTATGCAAATATTATAATATAGTTTGAGGTGTGTAACAGTCAACATCAAGGTCCATTGTTTGGAACAAACTATATTCGAATTGTAAAGGTACGTAGTATTGTTGCTAAATTGAAAAGGAAAATTTTAAAATGTTATTTAAATATGTTGTTTGAAGGATATGTCTATTTCAAACCTAAACGGACGATAAAATCGTTCCAATCGTTCCAAATGTATGACAGCATCGAATCAATTCCAGCAATTCCAAGAATTAAGTTTTAAATTGGAATAATGTTTTAAATAGTAATTATATTGGCGATCAAAATGTTATTTGAATTCAAGATTGTTATTTTTATTTTTCGGCGATCACCTGCGTGTAGAGATCGAGAACTTGTAAATCTTTGCATTACACCCAAGTTCTGTACTTGGATTTCCTATCTTTACACAAAATTACTATACAAGTTACTGAGTGGTCGATGGTTTCAGTACTAGTTTTGTTCGGATAATTGACGTGATCAAATTATCAAAATATGTCATCTTATGTTGCATTACATGCTGATGTAAATTTAACCAACGGATGTATAGGTAGCGGCATCGGTCTTCACCGGACATTACCGGCCCAAAATCCCATCCGGACTAGGAACTCCTGGACTTATTATTTCCTGCTATTAGTAAGTAAAGTAAAAATAAAGCCAGAAATGGCGGTCCTCAACTTTTGATTTTGGTGTGCCGATAAAGAAGCTGAAGAAGAATCTTATTTATATTTGATCTAATAGAATCTGAACTGAAGAATTCTGAATTCTCATAACAATTTGATTGGGTTTGATCACTTATTTTATTGAAAAAATCAATTCCATTAAAAAATTCCCTTCCTTCATGAAAGCAATCATTCAACTGACGAACGCGCTTTTCCTTCTTGATATTAATAAACTGACAGCGAAGAATTACATAAAAGTAATGCGGGAAAATGATACGAAGAATGGTCATTTTTGGTTAATTTTTTATTATGTTACCTTTAAAAACATCAAATTGTAATGATCTGCACTACTCTTTTTAATCAGAAGTTGCTATCAAATTCAATTTTGTTAGTTCGAAATTGGTTATTAATTGGCAAAGTTATGTCAAAATAACGCGTTCATTACAACATTCGTTTTATTAAACTATTATTTTAGTATTGGTTGGAAAATTATCAAACTTACAATTGTGAGGCATATTTGTAGTGTTAGCTTAGAGTTTTGGTGCCCGCAACGCAACTCACATAAATGGTTACTTGAACCATCATAGCACCTCAACATTGGTTTCTAGACCTGAATAATAATTAACTCGTAATAATAATAAACTAAGAATAAAAATATATTGGGCATAAGCTAACGATTCAGCTAAAGATAGGTGAAGAGAGTGAATACAGTTAACGAAAAGTAAATTCTTGGATGGAAAGAAGTATCATCTTTGAACTTAGTGCACAAATAACGGAAACAATTGAACTTTAAAGGCATTTCACATCTATTTCGAACAGTCATCCGTTTTTGTCGTATTAATTGAATTGTACAAATTAAACCGAGCAACCATTTTGAATAACAATGTACAGTTCATTTGTCATGTTTATGGGTGTACATGCGTGTGCTAGGCTGTTCCACACGTACCAAAGTCCTGTCCAACATATGCCCATACCGTGTCAATAGGGGCATCGTTTGTAAGGGTTCTATGGAAACTTTTCAACATTCTAAAGGTCTAATAATCCTGGTCACGTTTTCCCATTCCAATAACTGTATTAAGTGCACCCGGGGATGATAGGTATTCGCTCCCTGTGGCAGCTGTAGAGTGGCCATTTTTCCAACACTGCCGTACTACACTGCCGTTGGCTGCAACATCTCTATTCCCTGGAGGAAAATGGAGGCATTATTTATTATGCAGCAATGGAGAGTGGAGAAAAAAAGGCATAGAACGCTGCTGCACGACAATTGAAAGCGGAAACCTTGCAACAGAGCAAAACCGATACCGATGGTTGGCCCTTTTGATTTCATACGATGGCACGATGGAAACGAGAGTGGCCGGTTCATTAATTATGTTTCGGTTCGGCGATGGCTTCTCATTTATTTTCAATATTAAAAATATGTAATGGGAAAAAATCTAAAACCCCAGCAGTGGGAAAATAAAAAAAAAGGTCCTTTTATCGTCGTCTTCCTTCTTCGTGGTGGTGTTTAGTGCGTAAGTTCCCGTAAGGCTTCTTCGGATGCGTGTGCTTCTTTTTTTGTTGTTGTCCCGGGATCGCTACGAACGTGCATGTGTGTGTGTGTGTTTGTGCGGATCATTAATCAATTTTTCCTTATTCAAATCCCACACGAAGATTCCCCAGCTTTATTGAACTGTCGCACTGGACGCAACGGAAACCATTAGTCATATTTTTCTGACATCGCCCCGCTCACGGGGTAGGTCTCTGGTTCAGCACGGAAGTTTTGCGCATAAAAGTTAGACCAAAAAATAAGAAAAAGTAATACTAGAAGTTTTGATTGGCCCCAGTACAAAGTTTATCGCGAAACGCTCAAAATAAAATGGCGCCGCCGAGAGGTTTCCCGCGTGCGCAGCATCGAAGTCGTTCCGTGTTTAAACGTTTTCAACGTTTTATCGTTTGTTTTAGTGCTTTGAAATATTTGTATTATCATTTTTGAATACGTATTCATTTGTCAAACGTATAAAGAGAGCAATACAAGTTCGGACAGATCCGATTGAATGTTTATTAATGATGTGCATTAATCCGCCAAAACGTCGCTGCACTACATCCGTCGGTTTTAACCGCTTGATGTTATGATGATACAGCACCTCCGCATCCAAATTGCCAATAATCGAAACCAACGATGTTCACTTTTATTGGCCATTTCATTAACCACCGTCAGACTTCTGGCTAAATTTTACTTTCATTCGGCCACGTTTCGGCCCCTTTCCTTCACCCGGTTTTTCACCGTGGAGTGGTTTGGGGTGGAAAAAAAATGAAACTCTCTTGCCCACTCTGCTCTAATGAAAAGATTACCAAAATTGATCGCAACCCAATTCTCCAATTTCAGTTGAATAATAGTTTCGTGCGCAACAAACACAAAACGCCTCGGACGGCGCATCTCGGAAGGAAACTCTCGGACGGCAGGTGTGGAAGAGCGTTTGTAGTTGTGTATGCCTTCGGTGCGATGCTCAAGTACACTTGAGAGAACATGGGTGTATTGCATAGGTTTCTTCCCCCCGGTCATGTACACTGTGGCGCCCGAGAGTTCCAAGGGGCCGTTGAGAGGTTCCAGAGGGCCAAACTTAGCTTTTTTTTTTATTTACATTTGTTTCCCGATCAAAGACACTGCTCGGAATATTTGCGATTGTGTGCTAAAGTGTGTAATTGTAGCGCACCTTACATCTAGAACGCCGTACCTTGCACATCCTTTATGACGCAAAACAATCCAAATTGTAAAGACGGATGTAAAAAAAATGGGCTGTACAGTCAAGGCAACAGCCAGCTAAAGGAAATCCTAACTTACAGAACAATAACTTTAAAAGGACGGAGGGACGCAAAGGGAGCAAACCAAATTCCGGCGGGTTGAATGGGAGAAAAAGACTAATTTAAAAACATTTTGGTGTGTTTTTGAAGTTGAAGGTTATTTTTCATAATTGATTTCTATGTACAAGCAGCCGTTTATATACACCAGGCGACGGCGCGGTGCTTGCTAGGGGCTAGAGAAGTTTTTTGTGGCTTCTTCTTCCCCTTATTCAACAAAACACTAAACACACGCTCACGATCTCTACGAACGAGGATCGTTTATTTACGTACGCGGCAGCGACGGCGGCGGCGCCGGCTCGCGATCTGTGTGTGAGGAAACGAGAATGAAAGACACACACACACACATTCACATCCATCAAATCCAGAAGACTGCCAAAAGACACCACACCAAAAGCGGAGTAAAAGAGAGAGCGGAAAATTAGAGGAAGATTATACGAAAAGCAGAGCTTATGTACAATTATCTACAAAAAGCCGCGGCGAAAACAGCACGCCATCGTAAAACACATGGGGAATCGAACCGAGTTCGACTTCGCTTTTCGGGCGTTTGTTTTGCCGGGTTGTGTGTGTGTGTGCTGCTATCCAAGGGGGGGGAGAAGTTAGATACGCGTTTGATCATCCTCGCCGATGGTTGGCACGGTGAGCGCCACCGCAGACCAAGAAGCGAGGATCAAAACCGATAGAAGTTCACGATGGTGGTGCGTCGATTCGGCTAATTGGAAAATATAGATTTTTGGTGCTTATGTTTTGTCGAGCGATTCGAACAGCGTCGGTGTGCCATCGCCGCCCCGCTTTGGCCGGTGATTGGTAGTGTGGTTCACGCAAGGAAGCGCTATTGCGAATCTTTCCGTAACTAAGGCAGGTAATAAAACAGCAGAATCGAACAACAACTAGCGTATAAAATGGCGGCATGTTTTTTCGCAATTTCAGTGCATTTTTAAGCAATTTATTATTAATGTCATATTATTTGACTAGATTTCAATACGTTCATTGTTCATGGGCACAAGATCAATTTGACCAGCATAGCGTACAAAATTATTGAGTACATTTTTAGAAAATTCGAGAAACGAGAAATTCTGCGTAACCATTGGTCAAATGGAGTCCTACAAATCTCAAATATTTATAAATTATTTTTAGGTTTTCCAAGACATCGTATGTTACAAATTTAGATACAATCATTTTTCGAGTTACGCGACACTCGAGACACGCAAAACTGTGAAATTTTGACATTTCGTGTTATTTTGTATGTGGAATTCAACTTTTGTTTGTCAAATATCCCAAAAACATATTTCACTATTTAAAAAACTACTTCTAATAATATTTTACTCTATTTATCGAAATAAACGTAGAAGTAACAATTATTAACGTGATATATAAAGTAAAGAGAAGAAGTCGATCCCTGAATATTAGTATGTATAAACGATATTATAAAGTGAATTTGACTTACGCGAACATTTGATATACGCGAATTTCTCTGGTACGCATTATTCGCATAACTCGGGATATGACTGCCGAGCAACATTTGGCTACTAAATTTCTCTGATTTGTTTTCACACGTCACGAATTTGTCTACACAATTGCATGAAAGATATAAAGATTATAAAAATACACAGCAATTTATACTTGGAACTAATTCACAAACCATAAGTAATGAATGAAAATCCCATCCGGACTCAAGCCCCTGTACGCAGGAAAATAAGTCGATATGGTCTGGCCATCCCAGGGAGAACAATAAACATTCAGTTATCATTATTGGTAATGTAACCTGGATCAATTTTTAATATTCATTTAAAAACGTTTTATGATGCGCTAAGAGCCTATCAACCATTGTTTTCTAATATGTTGATGTATAAGTTTTGTCTTTTTGGAGGTTAAAACTATATGCAATCGTTGAGTGAAACGTTCATTCTATCCAATTATTTTTTATTTGATTATTAAACAAAGGAACATCGGATTTATTTATCGTTTAATTGTTCTTTAATGTACGGCCTGAAGATTGTACTTAAACTTTTGATAACTGCCTAGCTCAAAGTCACTACAAAAATAACACGCAGACGCTTCTGGACGTCTATGCACAAGTGATTATAATAATAGTAGAAAAAGTCTGTGGTGAACGAATTATCTACAAGATGGTGAATGGCGTACGATTTATCTAAAAGCTTGCAGACGGGCATAGAAGCACGGAAAGAAATTTTAAAATTGATCGGACCAGGCTAACATATAACATATATTTTCATGGCTATTTTTCAACAAATCCAACAAGTGTAGTAGAAGTTCAAAACAAATGTTTTGAGTAGGTCTAAGGAATTACTTCAGTTGGATAGAATTCTACAACTTCTATTCAACTACTCAACCTCTTCTTAAATGTTTGAAAGATGCTATTCTAAATTTTTAAGATCCTTTTCCAATAAGATCTAAGCTCTGATTTAGATTAATGCTCAGTTTGGCGCCTAGATAATTAAAGACAAAGGCCAATAAATAATTATTAATTAATCTTAAAACATTCTAATAGCAATGTGTGCCAGATTTTTGTTGTTTTACTTTATCAATTTATGCACGTTTTTTAGAAACATTTTGCAAAAAAAGAAATCCCATATTGAACAAGCGATCACTTCCAACCTGCCGCCGGAGTATTCCGCCAGGCAGGTCGATCAAGGACGAACAGTGGAGAACACTCGCATGCCCAAACCATCAGATCATTCGTTGCATTGTTCCGATAACTTTGTGACAGTAAACGTTCGCAAGAAATATCTAACAAACACCCGCACAAATGCAGCTGACTCATCCCCGATGTTGTGCGTATGTTGGTTTTCCGTCATCCGACAAACCCCAAATGCGCTGTTCACTATCACCGCAGGGTCAACCACAAGGGTGAGAGAGATAATCGTTTCGCTTTTCGCTGGCCGGGTTGGCGGAAAAGCGTAACAAATTGGGGCCTCTAACAAAACATGCACACATACATAAGGGGGAAGGGGGGAGGGGGTAGAGGGAAAAAACATTCCTTACCTTGAGTGGGGTGGTCACCATCGCCTAGTGTCCATCACATTCCCGGCGTCTCCATCGCAGCTGTTGCCTGTGTTGATGATTGCTTTTGCGAAGAAGGTTTTGTCAGGAGGGAATGAAAAAGAGAGCAGCACCAAGGGAAGGAGTACACGCCCGAAGACGACCACGGGCCAACGCTGAAGTTGAAAGACGAAATGCCGACAGCAATGTCGAATCTTCGACGATCTACGGCGCGTTCGTCCACCGCCCCCATCCCGGCTCATCCTCTCGGGCAATACTTCTCACATGGCTGGCGGTTCCAATCGATCGACGATCGGGTTCGACAAATCGTTCGAACAAATCGAGATCATGCGACGGTCTTCTTTTCCTATATCTTCTTCACTTTATCGTTCTTTCCATCTCTTTCTCTCTCTCTCTCTCTCTCTCTCTCTCTCTCTCTCTCTCTCAACCCTTAATATTTTCCACAACCTCAAACCATCAGGCATGGTCACCAAACCCTTCTCGTCTCGAGGTCGGGTGTCGACGTGCTGGAATGGCCAACACTTGGCCTCCTCGTCATCTCCTTACCTCCCTCGGACAAGAGGATGGAAAAAAGTGTATTACATATTTCGTCCACAAGTTAACTAATAATCAACCGATATCTCATGGATAAAATCAATAAGGAAAGAAATTAATAGCATTCCCGCGTGGATAGATTCCTACACCGTGCTGCCCCTTTCCCCTTCGCCTGACCCACACGGTTGGGCCACCAATCTACCTTGATGGTTTGGAAGTTTTGATGCCTTCGCCTTCCAGTTCGCCTTCTTGATTGAAGTGTTTCTTATGGTGCGTCGTCGTGGCCGTCGCGGTAAACATTTCCACCATCAAATGTGTTTCGGCGCGCACGTCCTCGCTCGATTGATGAAACTCACACACACACACACACACACACACACGCACAGAGTGTTATTTTAGGGGGTTGCACACGTTTGCCAGGGGAAATACAACAGGCGTACAAAATTAAAGTTGATGGAAAGACGCTCATTGCGCCGGAGAGTAGTGGTGAAGGGATTGTGCGATAGAATCGTGATGGAAAAGGGAATAATTTCAATCTTTTCTAATCAAAGGCACATCGTCCACCCCACCGACTCAGTTCAATTTGATCAAACAAATTTTACTCAAACGGGTTGTAATTTCATGAGTTAGTTTAAAAATTTAAGTATAAACTTAAATACTTATTTCTCATTGGCGTACCGATCTCGATGTTAACATCCTTATCTGATATTGCTGATGTGGCTAACGCTAATGTTAGCTATAAAAATTGATGCTATAAAACAATCGAATTTGTAGTTTCTAATATCAGTTTATAAAACTATAAATTTGTATTAGTTATTAAAAGAAACTTTAGTGTTTTGGGTTGTTGATATATATTGTTAAGCATGTTGTCATGCTGAACACAAACCTTCAAAGAACCTTTCAAAATGTAGGTCTAAGTGTATCTTTATATCAATTAATGGCAATTGAGGGCAAGCGTAGGCTGAGCTTATAGGGTAAATGTTTAACCTCTGTACGTTTGTAACGGCTGGTTCTATATTAACCTTTCTTTCCCCTTCCCATTCTTGCAATCTAGGCGAGTACGTTTTGAACAGTTCGGACATAGATAACAGTCTGCCACCACCGTTGGCAGACTTGTTTCTGGAGGAAGGCTTAACGCTACCGGATCTCGGCGAAACAGTGGTAAGCAAGAGCGCAGCAAGACGAAAGCACTCACGCCAACAGCCAACATTGGCAATCCAAACCATAATAACAATCGCCCGCGATCCACAGGTGGACACAATCGACGAAGTGAAGTTGGACGACAGCGAAAACGCTAGCAGCGAGAATCACGAAGAGCAGGAAATAGCCGAGGTGCAGCGCATCGAGCGTGAACTGCAGCAGGTGTCGGTGGATGAGATTTGTCTAGGTGGCGCTTCCGGTTCGACGAACGCCGCCGAGCACGGCAATTGTGACGATACCGGCGAGAACCTCGGCACGGTCAACGAAACGGTCGCGGACACGGCAACGTCCGACGAAGGTCTTGACGAAGTCGCACCGGTGACCGATGATCTAGAGGATCTGCTTTGCGACATGATGATACAAACGTCGTCCCACTTTCAGCACACGCGCCAGAACACACAAGGCTACGGCCATGGCGCTATGAGCAGCTTCCGGCAAACAACGACGGGGGGATCTGGTTACCATCACCATCATCACCACCATCACCATCATCATCAGGTAGGTAGAGGGGGAGACCGCGCATCCGTTTGCGAATTCGTGCTTGTAAAAAGCCCAATCCGGGGATCGGGGGTCTCCGGGCGAAATACTCGGCACAAAGAAGCAGACGCAGCGAGCTCGATCAAGCAATGGTTGAGATGGTTTTGGCAACTTATGCTTCAAAACTTGAGGACATTAAGGACATCACCCACCGTAATATTGATTGTTTATTTAATTTGGTTTTGATAGTTTAGAATAATGTTTTAAAGTTAAACTTTCAAATACTGATGTTGATAATGGACCGTTTCGGGTGTGATAACTGTAGTATTGCATCAAAAGGCTGCACTCAGATACGGAATCATTAATAGAATAACAATTTGTCTTACACTTTGACAACGATCCCATTAAAAGCTTGTCAAAATGTTAGATATGCCCATTAGGATGGTCCCTTCCCTTACCTCCCTCGATCGATTTATAGATCATCTCACCGATCCGTATGGGTCTCTGCCGTCGTTGGAATGTGTTACGGAACGATTTGTCTGCCTAATATTGACAGCTACAATGTGCGATCAAAAATTATCACTAAACAATGTTTTACCGTGTCCGCAAGCAGCAGAAGATACCCGCATCTAGCGTTCCAGACCGCCTAAGAAGACAAAACATGCCTTTCTTGTGCCCATCAACGCATGTTTAGCGTTGTGTTATTGATCGTTTTTTTTTTGGTATGTAGTCATTGTGTCGCTACCGATAAAAAATACCCGATCACCGCTAACATTTTGATGGTCGGTTCCTTTCTTTTTTCACCTTTCTTCAATATCCTCCTTACGATCGATTAGTGAACTCTACCGCCAAGCGGGAGTGAGAGAGTGTGTCGATGATCGATGAGGATTTGTGCGCCGTTGCGGAGCATCTATGAGCCGCACGGCTCGAAAGGTGGGTGGATATTGTCCCCGAGGAGAGAAAGGTAATAAATTATCTCGTTTTAAATATACCGCAAACCCGGGGTCCACCGTAGGATAGGTCCTTCGATGCATTCACTCGCTGCATGCTTTCTTCGGGATTGCAACCGCAACGCAAAACTCCTCTTGTCCGCCGGCGGCAGTGTAATCCTTTTATGCAGAAAAAAATGATGTGCCTTGACGTGTTTACAATTAATCATTAAATTGCCACTAAAAGCCAACCCAGCGCATCCATTCGGAACAGTGCACTGTTCGGCCGGTGCACTCCTACGCGTCGGTGTGTCCACACGGAAAACCGAAGGAACCAAACCAGAAAAAAGGGATGTTATCCGCAAATGTTATCTCCTGTTGTTGCGGTCCCGAAGACATCCCGGGGTGGCGGCTGTAAAGAGAAAGAGAGAGAGCTCTCACCGAACGAAAGCACTCTGGGTGCCGGGGCTACTGATGGCCCTTTTCTGTATGTGTGGATAATGTGTTTAATGCTTCTTTCTCTGCCTGGTCGCCTCGGAAGGGAAGACAAGTGGGCCCTGGGATGGAGTGAACGAAACCGGGTTGAAAGTGCTGCTGAGAATGGTATCGCAGGAGGGCAAACAAGTTGCGGACGATTGTGTTGCACTTGTGTTGCGGTTGTGTTGTGGTCCCGTTTCCCTTTGCTTTCGGGCATTTGCCGGCTCGGGGAATGGTGGTAATGGACGGGGAAGATGGACCTTTTCAGTCGGATGGGTAAGATTTAATCGATGTCAGCTTCCCGGGAAACTGCACGAACGCTTGAACCGGAACCACTGTTGTGTACCTGTTTCCTCCGGAGGTGGTGATGGTGGCTATCCTACCTATGCATATATACGGGGTGACATGTGCACAGAATGGGACAGACAATAAAACAATAAATGGGACCTAGCGGGGCTGTGTATTGCACCCGCCACAGTGTGGAAGCACCATGCATCATTCGATTATCACTCGGTGTGTGAAAATGGGTCCCATTCTAAGGCCAAAAGGTGGGAAAAAGGAACACAATTGGATGAATTATTGCCACTTGCTACTGGTTTTGTGGTTGGAGGGTTGGTTTATTGCTTGTGCTGCACAAGCGTGAGATGATAAACTGGAGCGTTGATAGGCGCTGGATTGCCTTTTGCCTGTATGTGTGTTTGGATAAGAAAGTTGTCATTAAGAGGACGTTTGCCATCTTTTGTTTTGTGTTTTCTAACTGTTTATTTGTCACCCAGACAGCAGTACAGTTACTCCTGTAGTTGAATGCTAGAAAATGTAGTTGTTTATCGCAGACCATTCTGAAGTGGTATTTAAAACAAAATGAGGCATTATAAAGGTAAAGTTTCAATTAACAAACATTGTTTACAACGAAAATGAAATGTTGTTTGAACATCAAAAGCTTATCATACAACTATACATTTTTGGTTATTATTTTTTAACGCTACAGCTGCTGCAAGGATCCTTTAAACTGCTCACGGTCGAGCGCCGTCGTCGTCGGCCAATCCGTTATCCCGATAATTCATCTCAATATCGGCCAACCACGCCTCCTCTGTCCATGTGGACGATCTAAAATGTCTTTACGGACAGGGTCGTCCGGAGTCATTCTCATGACGTGACTAGCCCACCGGAGCCTGGCGAGTCTAATACTGCTGTACGATAGTGAGTTCGTCGTAGCGGCTCTTCCATTGTCCTTCAACACATATGGGGCCAAAAATCCTTCTGGGCATCTTCGTCCCGATCGCTGCTTTGAGAGTTTTGTCAATTTTAGACATAAGTCAATGTTTTAGAGGTGTATGTGAGGAACTGGAACTATATAAGTTCTATATAATCCCAGCTTCGTTCGTCGCGACAGGTATTTTGGGTAGAGAAGATTCCTCAGACTATAGAATGACCAGTTGGCAGCCAGCACCCTAGCGCGTATCTCAACATCAATATATGGTCGGTGCTGACTTTTGATCCGAGACAGGTGAAATGTTGCACGACTTCGAAAATGCAGTCACTTTTCTGTAAGGCACCTCTGCGTAAGCTAGGATTTGTTATCATGACCGCTGCTGATGCCACCATCAACTTGGATTTTGCCTCGTTAATCTCCAACCCGAGGTGTTCCGCCCGGGAATGTTCATTGTTGTTCCGCCCGGAAAGGAGTGCAGTTGCTGCTCCGCCATATTCTCCTAGGTCCACCGCATGCAAAAGTTCTGATCATCTCAGTTCAGTCATCTGAATTGATAACTTACAGGGTTTTTGAATTAAGTATTTCGGCAAATGTTCTTGCAGTTGAGCTGGAATGCGTCGAGATAAATCTGGAATACTTCCCAAATCAAATTCATTGTGAAGAAGACCCAGAAAGTTGGAAGGGATATCCAGACATTGATGTTCGTCTTGAAAGAAACTCAGAAATGGATCCACCTTGAACACTTGATGCCGAAATTAATGTTATAAAATGGTGGATTCGTTATACCACCATTCCATTGCAGATTGGAAGTAATACAAAGGAAGAGCCAAGAAATCGTGCTAAAACCGGTGCAATCGTAATTTGCGTTCATTATCTTCAGCCTTTTGTCGTGTTTTAGGCAGGGGTTTTTTTTTGCTCTCCCTTATTCGTGGCACCATCTGCAAAGTGCAACAACTGAGCGTCTGAAACCCCCGCACGATGTTGCACCGTTGGTCCACCACTCGAACAAAAGGCGTTTGCTCGTAAGAAGGTTGATTTGTTTTTCTTTACTTTTTTACTTTTAGGGAAGAGAAGAATTTTAAGGAGGATAAGTTTTTTTTTAAAGTAACTGCCGCGCACATCGTCCCCGTTGGCAGCAATAGGCAACACTGGCTCTCGCTGTACGTTTCCGTCACCATAATTATGGTTGTTTCGTGCGCTTTTGAAACGTCCAGTGTCTGGGCGCGGGATGAATTGTTCGTTCGGTTGAGAGTTCTGAAAACTCTGGGCTCGTTCTTTTTCGTTCCCCCTCTGTGATTACGGAATGCCGGCGGTCCGCGCATCCCGGTTGCTTGCTCGCGCGTTTGCCCTAACCTGTCGAGAGGCCTAGAACGCGCGGGACACAACGATCGGGTGTACCGAAGAATAGCATTAATAATAGCACGGCCACCACAACCACCACCATCAGCATCGGGCGAAGTGGGAGCGAAGGCAAAAAGAATAACAAAAAATAGAGATGATTTCGATTGATTTTCAAAAACGCATTAAGTAAGAGGGTGCGTTGCGAAGAGCAGCGAGAAGTGGGTACAACACCCGCAAGGGTACCCCCTTAGCCATCGCACCTGAAAAGGGCCAATGAGAGCCGAGAAAGGAGATCACACCGGCCACTGGTCAAGAATGTATGAAGGAAAACTGGGAAGAAAACGCACCGGCCAGCGAGAACGAATGGTTTGAAAATGAAGGCGCAACAAGTACGTTTTGCGCGGGGTTCTGTTGTGCGCAAAAGGATCGATCGGGATCGATCGTTCGTTGCTATGGGGGCAATGTAAGCGCTGTGGCTGGTGTGTATTATTGTTACTTGGTTGTTTTGTTTTTCCACCGGGTTGACTTCCACCGTATGCCCTACATTATACGGGGAACCACAGGAAGACAGGGGAACGATACGATCGCTCGTGAAAGCAGTAATAACACAGAAGAAAAGTAAAAAAAAATTACCAAACCCCAGACAAATCTATCTCGCTCGCTCGTGCGGCCGAGTCTGCGGCGATCCTTAAGAAAGATGGAGACTCGATTCCGGCCGAAGCAGAAGCCGCACTTGGGTGCCGGTCAGCCGCGAATGCCCAGCCGCACACAAGTGTTGTTGTTTTTAAAGTAAACTTTCAAACTGTTTCTTGCCTTTGGGAGCGCAGTTTGCTGTGCTGTTATTTCTACGCAGCAGAGTTCTCGGTATGCCTTTTTGCGGATGTCCAGCAGGAAAGGAAGGATGTCAGTGCGAGAATGTCCTTTCGGGCAAGTGTTATTTTATCCCCTCGCTGTCGAAAGGAACATCACCGGTTTCGAGCTTAACAGCCGGGTTGAGACATCGAGATGCTCATGATCATGAGTTCTTGTAGTTCTTCTCCCTCTCGCTTCATCCTAATACCATCCTCTGGTGCTTTTGGACAATTTGGAGTGAAATTATGTGCCGGACGAGGAGGAGATGGGCAAGCTATTTCACAAGCACTTGAGTGCACTTGGTTATTTATTTATTTTATTTTTTCGCTCGGTTTTATCCGGTGTTCAATCCGGTGGTTATTCCACTTAAGCCGGTTATCCTTGCGTCCCATCGATGACGAGAACCACTTGCTCGAGCTTTGATGGGAGTTTTAAGAGAAAAAATGCTAAAAGAAACGATTCCTTCGCAACCAGAATAATTTTTAAAACCCAAAATTCGTACCCAATGAATTGTTAATTGAGATTTTGTTTGGTATCTGAGGGTATGTTGGCAGTATTTCGCAACATGATGTTATTTTGTTACAATAGATATTGCAAAGACTATTGCTATTGACCGCGGGGGTATATTATAGCATACAGTTTACAATAAAAGCACATATTTCTTTGTTTTTTGAGCGTTGCATGCTTTCCGTCATTCGTCCCCCTTTTCGGCAAAAAGAGGAACTTTTTGAGACGCAATTATACGGTGATCAATTTTATTTTTACACAACTGCGTCCTATCGACGACCCCTCTCCGCACGTCGTGGATGGATTGAGTGGTTTGACGTTAAACGCCATGTGCTACACAAAGTTCATCAGGAACGTGACC
This sequence comes from Anopheles moucheti, assembly GCF_943734755.1. Taxonomy (NCBI): domain Eukaryota; kingdom Metazoa; phylum Arthropoda; class Insecta; order Diptera; family Culicidae; genus Anopheles; species Anopheles moucheti. Next base: position 72,045,743 of record NC_069141.1, read on the forward strand.
GAAATTGGAACCTCTTCGCCATAATCAACCAGACACACACACACACATCCGTGACAACAAAGAGGTACAAACAGTTAAGCAAACAAAACAAATTGATTTCAATATGTTTTTTAACACGACCAAATGTGTGGCAATGTGAGTGTGTGTTTGTGGAGTATGTGTTTTTTTTTGCATCTTCTCTTGTCTCGTTGTGGAGAGACATAAAAAAGCATCCACGTATCGATCTTTGCAACAACAAAACACTAACAATTACCCCAGCATTGCCATCGATAATGTGACCGGTTCAACCTACCTCCCCCCAAACAAAAAAAATAAAAACAAAACAACAAGAAATGAAAAACTGAAACACAATTACAAATCAACGCCGGGTAAAAAACAAAACGCACATCCACCCCGGATCGACGAGACACGTCAAGTTCACGATCAAGTGGACCATCATGTGCGTACAGCACATTTATATCTCACAGCATGTACGTCCACCCCGCACATTCGTACGGAAGACTTGCGCGCAACGGCAAGCGACGAACGGGCCAGGGCAATGTGGTGCGGCAGAACGCGACTGTTAGAAAAGGATGGGATGCGTTCGGGGGTTATGGCGGGGGTTTGTAAAACATAAAAGGGAGATAGCACTGTTGATATGCAAACCGCGGGATTGCGCGATTGTGGCGTTCGAGTTTCGCGCAAAACCATTCCGCCTCTTGCTACGATCCAACCCGGTCCGGTACAGCATCATCACCACGCAAATGGAACTGAAATGTTTGTGGCTTCTGGGTGCGCAACAAACAACAAATGAAGAACAGGAAAAAAAGCCCACAAACGCACACACACAAACACACACACACACTGCCAGCAATGCGGCACGATCGCGTACGCAAGAACTGTACGATTTAGGAGGGAAGAGAAAGAGAGAGAGAGAACGCCTGGTATGACAACGGTGTACCACCTCACCGTGTTGTGTTGTGAAGTTGCTGATGAGAGTTTGGCAGTGCTGTTTAGTTGAATTTCGTCTTGTGTTCTGTTAACACAGTGTTGTTGTAGTACAACGTTTAGAATTGTTTTCGCTTTTCCCAGTAGTTGTTCCCTGTACAAGGGTGGGCAAGCAGTGCTGCACACGGCAGTTCCGAGCGGTTTTATCTCTTCTTTCATCTTGCTCTTGCGCAGAATGCCGATGGATCTAGCACGTGGACGAAGGTATTTGATCGCTACAAAACGTGGTCCTCCTCGGTTCTTTTAACTTCCAATGCATTACCTTGGGGAAAATTTGTTAACTTTTAATACAGCAACACTGCCTTAGTTCACCTTCGATCGATTATAAATCCCATTAGGGATGGTTTTTTTTTGTTGTAACGCGTTCCATACGTGAATTTTGCCGTAGTAAACCACCGTCCACCGAAGGCTTGACCTTTCCGCATCCTCTACACGATCGTGTGAGGGATTTTTTTGTTTTTGTGTTCTGTTGTTGTGGTCGCTTCGCCATTCTTGCTTCGAAAAATTCTGCACCGAAAAACCAAAAACCGATCGCACCATCATCATCACCATCGGTCGTGTCCGGCTTGTGTTTGGGTCTGTACGAGACCTGTCTTTCAATCGCAATTGTTGTTGTTGTTGTTCTCTGTGCCCTCATCTCACTACGCGATGCTGTCTCGATACAACACCCCGGAAGAAGGGGAGGAGGATTGTGTTCGAGTCAGAGTCAAAAAAACGTGGAGTACTGTGTGTGCGCAACAAGCAAAGCAAAAAAGGCTCACGATGGAAGATTATTTCTTAGACAATTTATTTGTTTTTTTTTTGCACATACAAACTAATCTTCACCTTGTACTGGTGCTGTATCTATACGGGAGGATGCTTTTACTCCCTTTTTTAAAAAGTCTAATGATTGACGAGTTTGACGTACTTCTCGCAAGGGAAAAAGTGAGTGTCTGTTATTAGTTTAAAATGGCTGTGTAGGAGTATACTTTGAGTTTGCATAGAAAAGCCCCCTGTGATACTAATAATCGTTGGATGAAGAATAATTGTCGCTCCAGGAGCAAATGAGTCGATAATGAACCTGGAGCAGCGCACGCAACTGCTGCTGGGCGGGCGGTGGAATCGATCTTGTAAATACTCCTTAAACAAACATGTTATCAATTCGTACGGTGCAAAACGATTGCATTTGCGTGTGTTTCGAAAACGCGGGCTCTAGCTCTAGCAGACACTGGCCTCCTACCGATGGACCACACAACTCCCTTACTAATGAGTGGCTAATTATAATGCTGTTATTGCAGTAATAGCAAAACCCGTACGCAGTGGAGGAGATTGAGTGGGGGGGAATAAACAGCGTGGCTATCGGCGACGGAACAGTCCGGCTAAACGCTTCCGATTCATGCGTACACCGAAGGTACTCGGTCAGCATCGTACAACTCTTTCACTACCCCATAATAAAGTGAAGCTCCCAACCACCGTCCCAACCCCGCCCAACAACATCAACCTTTTACGCGATGGAGTAAAGTGCAACCCTTTAGGCCCCATTCGGCGGGGGGAAGGGAGGCGGAAGAGATGCACATGAAGTGGCGTTTGGTCAAATTCGATTCCCTATTCGAATTTGACCTAACCATAGTGTGTGCGTTCCGCTGCTGCCCACCTTACCTACCCATGCCTGGGTGGATCTACCATCCAAGCCGACCGGCCCGATGTTGTATGTCGCTTGACATTGTAAATGTGTGACGTGACCTTGGCGGTAGCGTAAAATTAGTTGAGCAAATGATATACAATTAATTTGTTCTAATGTGGACCCGTTCGATTGACGGGGAGGTGCGGGGAGCTGGGACCATGCGAGGGAGCCCGCATTGTCGTGTATGTGTCGCGACCTGGTGGCATCCCTTTGACTGCTAATAGCTTCTTTTCTTGTTCGTTTTTTTTCGACTATCACAAGGGTTAAGTGCCGTCTAACCAAACAATGCCGTGCAAATGTACAGTTGCACCAAGGCTTCAAAGCTTTAACTTGGTGTATTAGACATGATTGTACGTTTTCCGTATCGTCCTATAGCTAAAACTTCTAACACATGGTTTAATTAGTGAAATTAACGAACCGTCTTTGTGTTCTTCTCTTACAGTCTCGTGTACCGTTGAGTCGAGCAGTTTCGATGGAACAGCGCTGGCAGGATTTGGCCAATCTGCTTAGTTTTCCACCCGGCATGGGAGTAGGCATGGGTGTTGCCGATATGCCACCGTCCCATCCGTCGCATGCGCACTACCCATCGCACTATCCATCGTATCAGGTAAGGGCGTCCATCCTGCGGATAACACAGCGACACTAATGACACTCGCGAACGTCCAACTGAACGACCCCGTACCTTTCTCTAATTTTAGCCGAGCGGTGCGATCGCGGGTCCGCAGCATGGTCAATATCACCATCCGTCGCACGCAGCCGTCCTGCAGAATGCATCGCTGGCCGATATTTCACCGGCCCAGCCACATTACGGTGCAAACCTTGGTTCGGCCGTCGCCACCAGCATGCACCTTACCAACTCGACGTCCGAAACGGATGCCGGCACGTCCGGGTACAAGATGGATCCCGAGATGATGTACTACTCGGTAAGTGGGTGCGCGGGGAAGGTCCCGAATGCCTGGAATGTTTGCGCCCCACCGGGGGTTGGCAGTAGTTATGGTCGCATTAGCTCACAACCACTCACAACCATCCCGCAATCATCGTCAATAATAACCACCCATCCACCACATCATCATTATTAGCTGTCTCGATCGATAAGTAATCGTGAGTCCTTTTCTATCATCCTGCCCATACCAGAACACATCGTCGGAAATGAATCACACCGATGGCTTTTTGAATTCCATTCTGAACGACGACGATTTGCAGCTGATGGATATCGCCGTCAACGAAGGTAAGTGCTGTGAAGGTTGCGATTGCCCACGGGACAGATCGGTCGATTGGGTGATTATATATGCAGTGCGTCCAATAATGTATAGCATGGTCGCCATAATGAAGGTCGCGCCTGCCCGGCTACCACGGTGTTCGGACCGTTTGGAAATGAATTTCGCCCGCCGGACGACGTGTTTGTACGCTGTGACATGAGAATTGATAAAAAAAAGAAGGCTTTATCTTACGGCCACAAGCTCCGTTTGTGTTAGAAGTGAACTGCCGCGATCAATATATTGCTTGCAAGATAAATGTGTCGCGTTGGCTTGGTCTCCGCACTTGGTCAATGAAAATGGGGTCTTATCTTATCCGCCGTTCCATTACGTTGCGAAAACCGGTGGTTTAAAAATGTGTAGTTACCTCAAAGGGGTACTGTATGTTGTGAGACGTTACTTGCGCTTTAAATGGAATTGTGTGTTCTAAATAATGACACTTCAAAATTGTTTTCTCTGTGCCACTTCATGCTGTTGAACCGTAAGTTGCGATGCAGCATAACGCATATTGTAATGGTCCGTTTGCAACGTTTGCCATACAAGCATACAGCATGTACTATGTGAGAAGAAGAATTATTTAGAATTCAGAAGAACTCAGAGTGTGGAGAGTGCACTGATATAGAGAAGAGGCTTTTTCAATTGATAGAATACATAGATGGATAGTATCAGAGAGGATTCCGGGTGGGTAAATCTAATCAGATCTGATCAGGTAATGTTGATCAGATCATCATTATGCATCACATTTTGGAGAAAATAGTGGAGCATCTCCCAAAAGTAACTCCCACCATTTGCAGCTTCTCTGACCGTTTGGAATCCCGGTCAAGGTTACCAGATTTGTAAGAATGAATATGATCTGCGTCCGATGCTAAGTCATCGCTCAGGTCTTGTATGGGTTCTTTGCTACTATTAGGTGTCTGTGCCAAGGAGATAGACTATCCTGTCTACTGTACATCCTAGCGGTAGAATGTGCCTTTCTGGACCCGGAAGTAGACACTAAAAGGGACTCTTTTTTATCAATCCAGAACCTGGCAGAGGCTGATGGCATAGACTTGATTGGATGACAGCTCTCCTAAATAGCAAATACCTACCAGAGGTTCATTAGGTGTTGTAGGGAAACCCCCAAACATGATATTGACTTAATCAGCGACATTTAATACAACGAAGAAACTATTACTTTTCGGTGATCACTATGAATTAAACTTGCTAAGCTCTGTTTGGTTATTATTGCAGTCTTCTGATGTCATTAGAAGACAAATAAGATAATAAGATATTAAATGCTGCATAGTTTATAAACCACATTATGAATTGCAATTCAATTCTTCAATTGAATTCAATTGAATTCAATTCTTTTTTCAAAATTAACTGCAGAAAGAACAAACAAACTGTTGTTCTATGTATGTTTAGGATACGACGAAAGGCGTCCCCTGGGTCACTATACAGGATTTGAATGGAACTTATATTACCTAACATTGGTACTATGCTAAAGTAAATTAAACTTTTATTCCAACAAATGATGCACATTTTGAATGTTTTTCCAGCGTGTCCGTTGCGGCACATCAGTTTAGACAGTTTTTCCCTAATTAAGTAAAAGATTAAAAGAAACCCAAAACAAACAAAACGGAGAGCAAAAATGATAATTTTTACCGACAAAGTCAAAATTTTTCCAATTACTAGCAACCATCGAAATTCCCCTCTGAGCATTCTACTGGAACGATCGACCGGAGGGTGGTTATAAAACTTCTTCCGTAGAAAGCTGTCTCTTAGGAACTTTGCGTGTATTGTGAGCGAATGGAAAATAGAACAAACTCCACACTCCGTGCGCGAGATGGTGCAGCATAATTAAACGTACCATCATACGTATATCGGACCAGTGAGGTACCCGTGTACGGTTTGTCAGATGAAAAATGAAACACACAAACGAAAGGTCCAAGTCATGGTTCGGGTCTCTCACCCTCGAAATTCCCCCCGCCGGCCAGCGCTCTTTGTTGCAACAGCGTTATGTGTGAAACCTGAAAGAACTAATTTTTCTATTCGGGGCTTCAATATTCCCATCACCACCACGCACACGTCCCATCATCACCAGCGTGTAGTCGTCGTCCCGTCGGATTTTCATACACCCCGAATAGGACAAACCGGAAAAGTGCCATCTCATTCGGTGCCGGTTCGGTGTTCTAGTGCTTTTTGAAACGAAATAGAACCATCCGGCGGTGAGCACAGGATATTATTGGAGACCGTTGCGCCACCATCCCGCTGCCACACGTGTCTCCCATCGTGTTGCCGCCGGTTGGTGGTGATGGTGGTACCAGCGCGATGAAAAGCGGTAGACAATGTTTTAATAGGCTTAAGAAGTAATCTAGAGCAGGAGCAAAAAAAATCGGAAACCCTCACCGGCCGGGGTCCTTCTTTCAAGCACGATACATGTATCTCTATTTCTTGGGCACCCTTAGCGTTCCTTTATTTTGTGAAAAATGAAATGTAAAAATCGTTTATTCGAAACTCTTGCATAGAAGAAAAAAGGAAAATGGCCCCCTATGACGCGCCTTTACCAACGAACCGAAGTAATGGAAATGTCGGGTGCTGACGTATTTGATCATTAATTTCGATCCGTTATCCTGCCTCGCTTTCAATGCGAATGTGCGGTACGTGACGAGAAAGATGTAAAAACTTTTCTAATCACACCATACGTACGTTTACTACCACTATCGGTGACTTTGACCCAACATAACGCGTCATTTCTCGTCATGTAACGCGTCTCCCGTTTGCGTTACGGGGAACGTTGCAGCAGGCAAAACACACCCAAACCTCCCCCTCGGTTTGTCATCCACCCGCACGGAAACATGTCCAATCTCGCTGGCTGTGCGTGTGTTTGTGTATGGTGTTGGTCAAAAGATAAGATAATGATAAGACACACGGCTTTACACTCTGGGGCCAACAACGCCTTGAATGATATCGTTAGAATAGGCACGATCGGCACGAAAATGGTGCTTTTTTGCGTATGTAGCAATGGTTTGATGAAAGTAAAATGGGACAAAACAGTACGCGAATGTCCGTTGGCCCGTGCGTGTGTGTGTGCATAAGTGGGCGGTGTGTGAAGGGCACACGTGTGTATACGTGTGTAGCGAGCCCGTGCGCGCGCTTTCCGGTCCGTTACGCACTGCGTTCATCCGTCCACTACTGTTAGCGCCCTCTAGGTGTGAATGTTACAAGCTAGCATAGATGTGCCGATCCACCGTAGCGGTGTGAGATCGTATTTTAAAATCTAAATAAACAAAAGAAATAATGCACCAGCAGTGCATTAATCGTTTAATCATTCGTGCATTAATCGTTTCGTGAAAAGTTTCAGTATACAGCCACAAACATCGTGCGCACTGTGTAACGCTAAACCAGGTGTGATCAAATCTAAACGTAAAAACTAGCTGAAAATAAGTCTGCTGGCCGTAAGGGGCTAGGCAATGGTGTGTACGCATCATCGGGAATGACTAAGCGTTTGTGTGTTGCCGGTTTGTTTCGCGATAGTCGGCATTACCGCGACCCACACACACTCACACTCGGCTCACACGTCTCTAGTGCACAACTCGGGGCCATGGTGTGATATCGCGTTACGTACGGCGACAACACGATAGATACGAATTGGCCAGTGTTCATTCTTGTGCGCCTTGTTTGCAGGAAGTCCCCTTTTCGCCCCTTTTCGCTTTAGTGCCCCAAAGGTGTGTGTGAATCACGGCGTGAAGGAGAAAACGGAACAGAGCGCAGGCAACAACACACAACGCGGAGATAGATAATCTTTGCCATTCCTTTCCCGGTCGTTGGGTGCGTGTGTGTTGATGGACGGACGTGGAGTTTCTTATCACCACGGTGTACGAAAAGGAGTGTGGATAGCGCGAATCGGTATTAGCCAAAAATATCCACCCGTGTGTTGAAACCCGACTCTAGCCCTAGCCCCCAGGCTGCAAGTCATCATTATTTACTACTCAGCATTATTAGCTCGTTCGGTGTTGCAGTGCGTTAAACGTTAAACCTAGCCGCCGACGGTAGCAACTATTCGGTAGGGGTAACCGCCCCAAATGTCCGTTTTTTTTGGGCAATGGAGTGATGTTTTTGTTTGTAAACTTCGATCTGACCAAGTACACCAACTCTCCCCAACGTTTCATGCGTTGCTGTTTCTACCGGTGAGCCGTAGTGAGCCGTAGTGAAGTAGTTTGTGACCAAAGGCAATCGTGCCGCGGCTAAGCCATGCTGTCACCGTACGCATTTCTTGGTAAATAAGGGCCAAATCGATGTTTGAGCTTAAGTGAATCGACGCATATCCTCTCGGGCTTACGTGACTGTGATGCCGGTACTTAATGCTGTGTCTGTTTTCTCTTCCCTTTCTGTAGGTATGTACACCATGCGAATGCTAGAGCACAATGGAACCGCCGGCAACAATGCGTCGGGAATGCTGGGTGTATCCGCCGGCGGTGCTTCGAATCTGGTGAATCATGGTGCCCATCCGCACCATCATCTGTCGCTTATGTCGTCCGCTAGCGCTACCGGTACCGTGGGTGCCGGTAATCTACACAATGCCATGAATGTCAGTGCACTAGTCAACGGATCGTCCTCGTCGTCCGCGTCATCCGGCGCATCGTCAGGTATCGCCGGCAGTGGTGGTGCAACCGGCGGCGGGGCCGGTGCATTGACCGGTTCCGGCACACCGGGCGATCGGCTGGACGCGTCCAGTGACAGTGCGGTCAGTTCGATGGGTTCGGAACGGGTCCCGTCGCTATCGGACGGTGAATGGGGCGACGGTGGCAGTGACAGCGCGCAGGAGTACCACAATGGCAAGTACGGTGGACCGTACGATTACAGCTACAACCAAACGAACGGCGGTGGCCCACCGAGCCGGATGGGTGAACACGGCACACGGCAGGCACCGCCCGTAGCGCAGAAGAAGCATCACATGTTTGCGAAGCGTTACTTCCAGGAGCAAAACACAACCACGGTACCGTCGATCCATCCTTCACCGAATGGGCCGGGCGTTGCGGCGGGTCCGAATGCGGCGGCGGCAGGTTCAGCTACGGGGCTTGATGGTAGTGCGCCTGGTGCGGGCGGTGGAGGTGGTGGTGGAGCCGCTGGGGGCGTTTTGTTGCCTACGGCGATCAAATACGAGTACGACTACATGAACGTGGTGGGACCGACAGCGGCAACGATCGGTGGCCCACTGGACGGGGCAGCAAAGCAGGAAGATCATCAATCGCATCTGCAGTCGCATCATCACAATGGCAGCCACCACGAGTCATCGGCGGCCGCAGCGGCTGCAGTCGCCCTTACCGACATGAAGTATCCGTACGGGCTCGATTTCCCGCGCAGCCATCACGCATCGACGATGGGCCGGACGCTGCAGCCCCAGGATATGATTCATCACAACCACACGTACACGCTGCCGTTCGCAACGCCGAACGGTGGGACGGCCCACCAAGGCCCGAAACCGCAAACGCGCGACAAAACACGATCACTGCATAGTCGCAAGGCGGAGGAAGAGCATCTAACGCGCGACGAGAAGCGTGCTCGTGCGCTGCAGATACCGATCCCGGTGCACGACATCATCAATCTGCCGATGGACGAGTTTAACGAGCGGCTCTCCAAGTACGATCTGAGCGAAACGCAACTTTCCCTCATCCGGGACATTCGAAGGAGGGGTAAGAACAAGGTGGCGGCCCAGAACTGTCGCAAGCGCAAGCTCGACCAGATCGTCTCGCTGGCGGATGAGGTGAAGGACATGAAGATGCGCAAGGAGCGGTTGATGCGCGACCGGGAGATGGTACTTTCCGAGCACAAAAAGATCCGGGACAAATTTTCCATGCTGTATCGGCACGTTTTTCAGGCAAGGATCGAACCTATTTCCAGACGATGTAATGGCCCGATGTCATTTTTAATGTTATTTGTTTGTCTTTTTTAGAACCTCCGTGACGCTGACGGTAATCCTTACTCGCAGGAACATTACAGCCTTCAGCAAAGTGCCGACGGTGCCGTGGTGCTTGTGCCGCGCAATTCCGAACGCCCGAATGGTGGCCCAAATCATCTTAACTCGGCCACGAACGGTACCGCAAACGGTGGTTTACATCCATCGCTACACCACTCGCTAACGTCGTCGGGCGGTCACGGGGCACACCATCACGGCCATCACCATCATCACCATCCAAATTTGCATCAACATCTGCAACATCACGGGCTGCTCGGAGGTTCGTCTTCGATGGTCGGTGGTGGCGGTACGATGAGCGGCAGTATGTCCGCCAGCAGCACCAACGGCAATAACAGCAGTAGTAGTGGTGGTAGTGGAACTGGTAGCGTATCGGCAGGAAGTAGTATGAATGGTACGGCGGCATCAACTGCTGCCGCTGTTGTGCATCAGCGCACGAAGGAGTAGTGTCTTCTCCTTCCGCCCGGGGCGTTGGAGAGATGTGCTACTTCAATTGGTTTGATTGCTTGCTTTTGCCCGCCCGGAAGTGATGCACAGTGCGGGAATTAAGGAGCAGGGATGGGTTTGCTTTTCTCTCTCCCTCTCTTTTACGCGGAATCCTGTGAGGATGATCCTATGCCAAGGAAGGTCGACAAGGTGGAGTTTTGGTAGACAATTTCGAACCTACAGTAGTAACCACGCGTGTATCATGTCGTACACTGGGCCGGGGTCGTACACTGGGTTTTAACGCTAAAAAACAACTAATCCCGGCCCAGATCTTCACCTTATCAGTCTGTGCTGTGCAGGATAGAGAGATGGTTCTGATTCTGTTTTAAAGAAGACACGGCATTTACATCGTTGATCGATGGAAGATGGAAAGAGACAGCGGTTACACCCAAAAACGATACATTTAAATGTAGTGCACGCACTATTTTTTTTCGCATGTGTCTCTTTCAAAGGATGCAAAGAAAATGACTTCTAGTGGATGTGGGGATATGTATAATTTTCACATCACTATTAGCCATATTAGCTAGCGCAAAAAAGGAGCATGGATACTTTCAATACCTTGGAAGTGCTTCTGCGTCCCCGGTTTACATCAGGTTAAATAAATCTGATGGGCCACACAGAACAACAGCAACGGGGTTGGTGCTAACAATAGCGTACTGAAAAACAAAGCAATGGTTAAATGTTTTTGTTGTTACGCGTACGCGAACACTTGGACGCAGAAAGAAGAAACAAAACGGCTGCTACTACACGGTTCTCCCGTAAGCCTATTTATCATCACGTTATTAATGTTATTAACAATGTATCGCTATTTATCAGCTTGTCAAAACTTGTACATACATTCCCCGTCTATTCCGCCGATGCACCGAAACATTGATTTGGAGTTCCTTCTGTCTATTTTCTGTCTATCCCTCCCAAAACAAACAAGAAACTTTATCGAGTTGATCTCAAGGGTCAACACATTGGTACATTCGGCACAACAACAACAGAAAAAGGGAGATAGAGTTGTACATTGTAGGATTTTGGTTTACGAAACGGGGTTAGACTGAAACAAAATAATCTAAAGAAAAGTTTAAAAACCAGTAAGAATGGCCCTCAGTACAATCGCTGTGGTAACGGTGCTTTATACTATGCTTACGATCTCGTAACGAATCGTAACGCAGCGCGAAATGATGAGTGCTTGATATTGGCAGGGCAGGAGTCTGTACCACCGCTATTTGCTTAGCAGCAAATTATAAGCATAACAAGCTCAAAACAATTCGTGTGCATACGTGCACAACTGGAAGCGTTGTTGTCGTGTTGGCAATGTGCAATGTGCAAAGTGCTGCTGCTACTGCTACGGGCACTAGCTCTATTTTAAGAATCCTTTTTCCTCCTAACCGTTAGTTAGCCTACTAGAACTAACGCTACTGCAACTACTACCTTTTTTTGATGCTGTTTTGCTGTATCGGTACCGAACACAGATGTGATGGATAGTTTTGTTTTCCCATGTTTTTTTTATTATTATTATTATTATAACTTGTAGGACTAGTTTAACGTATTTTGTAAATATACAACTATAGATTAACATACGGTGCAGTAAGTCAATACAAAAAAAAAAACACTTAGCTTTCCAATACAGTAGTAGCAGTAAGATAACTATTTGGGAGGAAAGCATACAGTATGCAAATTGCAAGGGGGAGAAAAACGAACGACAAGGGGTTATAAAATATCAAAAGAAAATTGTAAAATAAAAAAAAAACAACACAGACACAAAAGAAGAAAATAGCTGCAACAGAGCATACGAAAGTTGCTATTTACTAAATGCGGTGGGGTTTTTACTTTACGTAGAGCTTTAATAATTAAGCGAATGTTTGATAATGGATGGGCAATAGTAGGAGGAGCAGAATGTAATGTAGCGAGAAAGAGTACACACAGAAACAAAAAACCAGTAATAAGCAGCTTAGTAAGCCACGAGAGCATGTAAAAAACAACAGGATGATGCACCAATACTGTGTGTAGTTCGGTTTCACTTAAAAGGCAATAGCATGCGGTGCGTGTGTATGTATTTTTGCCAGCGAGCATAACTAAACACTGAACTGATTTTGTTTCGTTCGAAACAGTCCCGATGTTTACTGTTTTGCGATGTTGATGCACCTAGGGACATATGTATGCGGCATATATACATAGATACGGCCAGGGAGTCACAAAATCAACCAACAGGGCAGTGTTTGTGCCGATGCGTAACATCATCACCACCCCACGTGGATGATATGTGTGTAGAGTAAGCTTGGCTCATTACAACGAGTGAACCGCGTTGCAAATGCTTCCTCAGAACATATATACATATATACATAAAACATTAATATAGAAAGATGTCATCAGCAGCCACATCATCTTCGTCGTCACAAACAAACAAGGGTGGATGGATGTTACAAACTAGTTTGGTGTAAAATTTACCAAATGTGTATGTATGTGCTGCAAGGTGTGTGTACGTGTGATCCCCGATTTACGGGATCGCAATAGAATCGCGGCCACGACAGTAGCTTTGTTCTTTTTTTCTATTTTTGTATTGTTTCATCCTTAGGCTTTGGTTGGTCTTGTAAGCTTTGGATTGTGGTGAAAAACATTTTTAAAAACCCTATCTTTACGATAAGGTATGCTGAAGAAATCAGATTATCTTACTTTGTTGTGTACATAAGCAAAAACGGAAAAATAAAACACAAAACACAAAAAGAAAATAAAATCTTTGTACTATTGTTAACTATAAGCTCTAATGTACACCTGCTGAAATGTTGTATGGTGAACGATCCCACGTTACGGCATAGTAAGGTTCTTGAATTTAGCTAAATTTCGTGACGAAAGATGACTGATCGAGACGATCGTGACAGAAGATCTTCTACTACATTCGCTATCTCTTTCGCTTACTATCAAACACAGGATGTTGAAGGTTTAAGTAAGATAGACAAACCCAAAAGTATCCTGTGCCGTCCTTTGTACGGCATTTTCAAAGATGAAGGTAAAAGCAGAATGATCACATGCGAATCAGCTCAGCTGTATCATACACCAGAACGACCAACTTGCTCAACGACGGTAATAGTTACATTGGAAGAAATTAAGGATTCTCTACGCTTCTTACGATATACCTACATTCCGCATAGAGATTCCAAGGGACTTGACCGCTGCATGGGGAGTCTGTTATGTAAATGGCTTCGAAAATCTCAGCATCGAACACATATGTGCTCAACGGAGCAGCAATCAATAGTCAACGACGCAGATCCCAGTCATTCACGGACGACCACGGTCACTGGAATATTTCTCAACAGGATAAAATACGAATCTCACTTCCGCACCTAAGATTGTATAACATTTTATGGGGAATAGATATGAAACATAATTCACGCATCCTTGATGTCCTCCCTTCAGCTTAATTATATGGATTATCATGCACCGCTCTGCAAGCGAGCATGATTATGTATGGACAGATAGGGTAGCCCTACCCAGTACGAAGTAGTACCACGACCGTTGGCTTCAAAGTACTATTAATGTGGAGAAATATGTACTGCTGGGTAGCTATGTTAGGGAGGTATGAACTAGTTTTGTCTCAATCGATACAGTTCAAGGTTTCAAAATTATGTTGAATTTATTCCAAAGACAACTGTGAAATGATCGGAAGTGATTGAATCTTCTTTGACACTTTGAAAACTAATAAACGTCCATCCAATCCATTTCCTCGTTGCAACATAGGCCAACAAATCCTCCGGGGGAGGTTTAAAAACGAATCTCTATACTCTTCTCAATCACAATATTTTAGTAGATACAATACATTAATCGAAAACGCATGAAAATCGTCGCCAAACTAGTTTTGCGTTTGGTGGCTCGATTGAGAAGAGTTATTCGTATAAAGTTGCCATGAAGTCTTACGAACCATGAGTCGACTCGCATGAATCTCTGATGTCCCGGTAGCAGAACAAGCTCATTTACGGTTCAACGAAAACGGTTGATCGACAGAGAGCGCTGCTGGTACGTAGGCCACGGTCTTGGAAGATTCATAAATCTTTATCATATTGATGCAGAGTCATGTACTCAGGTTAAAGATTCATGAATCTGGATCAGGCTCAAACCCAACACTCAACTCAATACAGCTCCTCATCAGTGGAGTCAAATTCGGACAGTTCTTCGTAATCTAACTGCTCATCGCTCGCTGGTGTTCTAGCGGTGACGTCAAACTCATCCTCAGTCTTCTTCAGATCGCCGTGCGATTTCACCGTAATGTTCGTACCGGACAGCCCGTAGAAACTTTTGGGTAGAACGTTCTTCTTTTCCGCCACAAACTTCCAGCCAAGATGCTGCCGACAGTTCGCACACACCTGTTCAAGAATGTAAAGCGTGTGTTAATGCTTCCGGTGGTATCCTTACGTCGAGTATCATTCGGCCGACCGGAGAGTTGACGAGTATGGAGGTTGACTTTACTTACAATAATTTGCCAAGAGTAGCCCGGGAACCAGCTGAAGTTCGTTGAGGGCCGCTCAACGGGAAGCGTCGAATTTTCCTTCGTCTTGTGGACGGTGAGCGTGTCATGTACGTAACCGGACGGGTTGCAGTAGCTTGTTTGCACACCCTGCTTCGACATAGCGAACATATCATCATAATTAGCGATTTCGCTTTCGCAACGCTTGCAAATAAAATACCACATCTGTGAACAAAACACACACAAAACATTACGATCGTGCTGATAAGCTCAGGAACGCGAACTTATTCTTACGTGGTCGAGCGCCTTATTGATGATCAACATACGACGCAGTACAGAATCGGTGCAGAAGATCATCTTCCGATATTCCTCCGTCAGCGGAATATTTCGTGCCAACCAGAACGATAGCTTCACCTTATCGGTTTGCACGCTGGTAATTTTGAGTGATGAAAGAAACCGCTCAACCTTTGCCATCACCTCCTTCGTGTCATACTGATCGTACACGAACTGGGGCCAAACCGTCGTTTGCGTCAGCAACCGCTTAAAGCTCGTCAATCGGTCCTTCCGGCTGCTGTATGCATATCGTACCATGGCATTTGAGCAACAGCTGATAAGCGGATCGGGTAGTACGATTTCGGGAAGAATTTTTACGTCCGCCCTGGTGGAATAGAGAACAAAACAAACCCATACATTAATGCCAAGGCACTATGGCAACCGTGCAGAGCGACTACACATAGAAACCCTACGTTTGTTCATACCTTCGCTCCTGCGATTGTCGTACGATGTAGAACCGTTGCTGGGCAACCGTTTTTAGGAGAGCCGACAATCCTTCAGCACCACGCTCATACACCTGACACGTTACACCGTACACGCGTCCACTGGTGCTGTACTGGTTTTGAAATACCAGACCAAACTTCAGCCCATCGGAGGAGTCGCCCGAACCGCCGCTGTAAAAGTTTGAATCGTTTAGCATAAGTGGAACAATTTCGCCCGGATACACAATCGAATGGTGGCTGTATATGGGGAGGCGGTATGTTTTGCCCGGTTCCAGATAATCCACCCCTTCAACTCGCTCCATTTTGCCAAGGTACTGTGTTGTGTGGGAAAGAAAATAATATTTATCATAAACTTGCGAAAGGTTTCCTTCGCGTCGATCCTTTCTTACCGCGTGTTCCGTAGGAAGTTCTGTGTTGTAAATTTCCGTCGCAGCAGATTCACGTTCGCGGATGTAGTCTTCGAAAAGTCGTGCTGCTTCATCTTCTGGCAATTCCTCACCGTTGGGGCCATGCTCGGTAGTTGCGCTGTTTGGTGCCAAATCGTGTTGTCCGCTTCGCTCGTCTACTTCATTGTTGTTATCTTCCATATCGCTGAAGTTGCTGCTGCTACTGCTTCGACTACTGTCGTCTGTATCAATCGTACGTTGCGTTATGCGCATTAGACGATTTCTTCTGTTGGCGATGTCCCTTTCATTACTGCCACTCGGAATCGGACCACTGCCACTGCTTTGCTGCGGATTGGGTGAATTACTATCCATTCTTCGTTCATCCGGACCCCAAACTGGGTATGGGCGCAGGCTTTGGTGTACAGAAAATACTTTCGTTGCAATGCAATATTGGCACAATGTAATGTTTGGTGCCAATCACAACACTAAACTGAAGGAATCTTTTCTCCCTTCCGAGCAAGTGTTATGTTGCACTCTTTTTGTACGGAACCAAATACACATTGCTCCCCAACCGAAGGCAGTGAATTTTTGACCAATAAAAAATACACAATACACCAACACACACTCGCGTCAGCTGTGACAGCGCACCAAGGGGTACTTTTTGACCATAGCAATTGACATTTACTCGAAAATGTTTCTCATTCTGAAATTAATACATGAAGCATTCCTTAAGCTTTTACAGCGATGCTTTCGTTAACGTTAATATCAAACGAAGCAGTTATTATTTATTCTATCACGAATCATTCACCAAAAGGCGATTAGAATTCTTCAAATCCATATGAGTGCGCCACAGCAACATCCAATATTTGTTTGACATTTGCCAACTGAGCCAACTGTGATTTGCTAAACCACTGCCTAAGGACAACAGATCAGAAAAAATCAACACCAAGCTACGGCTAGTCAAAACACAGAACGAAATAAACAAAAAGCCTGTTCTCTCCGGAGAAAACGACCGAATCCTGCGTCCCCGTGTCAATTGAAGCTAAATCCATTGCAAAATGGCACAGGGAAGTCGAAATGAGGAGCAAACGTTCAATGAATTTTACACCGAGGTAAGCTACTGTATGATGTGTGCAATGTTGTGATGGAAGCGTATTAAACTTCCAACTCCGGCGGGTGTTCCGCCGTCTGTTCTTCTCGTAGGTTAAAGAAATAGAGAAGCGCGATTCGGTGCTTACATCCAAACAGCAGATCGATCGGTTATTGCGCCCGGGTGCAACCTACTTCAACCTGAACCCGTTCGAGGTGCTACAGCTCGATTGTGACACACCGTTGGAGCAGATAAAGAAGAAATATCGCAGCCTCTCGATACTGGTACATCCGGACAAGAACCCGGACAATCTCGATCGCGCACAGCAGGCATTCGAAATCATCAGCAAAGCTTACAAGACGCTCGAGAACGAAACAACGCGCAAAAAGTGTCTCGAGGTGTACGAAGAGGCGAAGGACCGCACCGATATGATGGTGAGTGCAGCACGAAATGAACTCGTGTGCGGGTGGCAATATTTGCATGGATTACTACCTTACACCTTTGACCATTTGTTCTAGATTGCCGAAAAGAAGAAAAAACTGAAGAAGGAAGGCAAGTACGACGGAGTGCCGGAGGACGATCCAGCCAAGTACAAACACGCCATCTACGTAATGGTGATGAAACTGTTCGCCGACATCGAAAGACGCCGACAGCAGCTAGAGGTGCGCGATATGGAAGAGCGTAAGCGCAAACGGGAGGCAGAGATCGAAGAGGAGGAGCAGCGTGATTTGCAGAAGGAATGGCAAAAGAACTTTGAAGAATCCCGCCAGAGTCGGGTCAATAGCTGGCACACGTTCCAGGCCGGTTCATCGTCGTCGTCGTCCTCGTCGTCCACCGCTGCGGCCGCTTCAACGGTGAAGAGCAAAAAATCGAAAAAAGCCAAGTACACCTCGTTCAACCCACCAAAAATCAAACCGGAGACCCGATAGATATAGAAGCGGAGCTTACCGAAACCACAGCAAATCGTTCGCGGCTTACGATGCTGATCCAGAAACAAGGAATTTAATTTTAATACTGCCTTTTTCACAAAATCACCTCACTGCATGTCCTGTTTTGGCGCGAACCTTGTCGTGATGGATGACCATTGGACGACAATTCCTTTAAACGTTCTTCTGGGTGGTAGTTCGGTACGTCCTTCTACAGAACTGTGACCAAATCGTGGTATACCGTTTCCGTTTGAAGGTAGATAAAAGGGACGTTTTTGCAAGGACATTTTGTAACCCCATCCCACTACATAGGTTATGCAAACATTGTTAAACGAAAGAGGAGCGAACAAGGGTTTGTTTGTCGAAAGAAAAAAAACAATTCAGCTTTTGTGACAAAATAAAACGTACATGTATCTTGACCATCCACATTAGAGATGTGCGCACTGAGTAAGAGTGAGTGAGTGAGTTGAAACCTTCGAGAGAGTGAATGAGTATAAATCAGCACGAAGAGTTTTTATGACTCCTTTAACCACTACTTAATACTTTTTATTAATCTCAAAAGAGTGAGTAAAGGTTTAAAATCTTTAAACCCACTCTTTGACGCTGCTTCAAATCATTGAAAAGAGTGATTATTCTCATCTCTACTATGGTCGAATGTAACCACACGATTAATTGGAACCAGAGCAATAATCGATTTTGACAGTCGGCGATTAATCTTTCTGTTAAAAAGATTAACCCTATTAATCTTTTTGACAGAAAGATTCATCAAAGATTAATCTTTTTGTCAGAAATATTAAACAAAGAATATTTTTGAGAATATTATTAATAGGTGCAGGGCCACGGGAGTTGACAAAATGCTAACAAATTGGTCAAGTGACGCAATCAGCTTGTCAATCTCGCTCCATCTCGCTCAAACTTTCCGTCGGCTGGTACGAAATTCCATACAAAACCAGCTGTTTTCCGATTCACGATACCAGGAAAGCATCCACGGAAGAGGTAGCACCTTGTACAGCAATTTTGGTCGAAAACCGCCGAAAGGTATGCAATATTTAAACACTAACTTTCCCGTTGGTCGAGTAAAATTATGCAGCAATTTTGATTAAAAACCGTTTCCTACCAGTTTCCGAATGTGTAGTACCAGGAGAGCATCCACGAAAGAGGTAGCACCTAGTACAGCAATTTTGCTCGAAAACCACCGAAAAACTGCTTCAAAAACTACCAGTTTTCAAATGTTTAGTACCAGGAGAGCATACCACGGAAGAGGTAGCTCCTGGTACTGCGCCGAAAGGTATGCAATGTTAATACACTTACTTTGCAACCAATTTTCCGCCGTAAGGTATGCAATGTTTATACACTATCTTTGCAACCAATTTCCGCCGTAGGGTATGCAACACTAAATTTTCATACAAACCAGCTGTTTTCAAATTTCCGATACCAGGAGAGCATGTACTTCAGGAGGTGACATCTTCCATCCCCCTCCCCCCTTCCCCCGCAAGGATGGCGACGAAGATGGCGGCCAAAATGGCGGCCAACATGGCGGACACAAGATGGCGGACAAGATGGCAGACACAAGATGGCGGCAAAGATGGCGGCCAAGATGGCGGACAAGATGGCGGCCAAGATGGCGGACACAAGATGGCGGCAAAGATGGCGGACAAGATGGCGGACACAAGATGGCGGACACAAGATGGCGGACAAGATGGCGGCCAAGATGGCGGTCAAGATGGAGGACAAGATGGCGGTCAAGATGGCGGCCAAAATGGCGGACACAAGATGGCGGATAAGATGGCGGACAAAATGGCGGCCAAGATGGCGGACAAGATGGCGGCCAAGATGGCGGTCAAGATGGCCGCCAAGATGGCGGACACAAGATGGCGGATAAGATGGCGGACAAGATGGCGGCCAAGATGGCGGACAAGATGGCGGCCAAGATGGCGGACAAGATGGCGGACACAAGATGGCGGCAAAGATGGCGGTCAAGATGGCGGCCAAGATGGCGGACAAGATGGCGGCCAAGATGGCGGTCAAGATGGCGGACACAAGATGGCGGACAAGATGGCGGCCAAGATGGCGGACAAGATGGCGGACAAGATGGCGGACAAGATGGCGGTCAAGATGGCGGACACAAGATGGCGGCCAAGATGGCGGACAAGATGGCGGACACAAGATGGCGGCCAAGATGGCGGACAAGATGGCGGACAAGATGGCGGACACAAGATGGCGGACAAGATGGCGGACACAAGATGGCGGTCAAGATGGCGGACAAGATGGCGGCCAAGATGGCGGCCAAGATGGCGGACACAAGATGGCGGACAAGATGGCGGACACAAGATGGCGGACAATATGGCGGACAAGATGGCGGTCAAGATGGCGGACACAAGATGGCGGCCAAGATGGCGGACAAGATGGAGGCCAAGATGGCGGACAAGATGGCGGATAAAATGGCGGCCAAGATGGCGGCCAAGATTACGGACAAGATGGCGGACACAAGATGGCGGACAAGATGGCGGACACAAGATGGCGGCCAAGATGGCGGACACAAGATGGCGGCCAAGATGGCGGACAAGATGGCGGCCAAGATGGCGAACAAGATGGCGGCCAAGATGGCGGCCAAGAAAGCGGCCAAGATGGCGGACAAGATGGCGGACACAAGATGGCGGCCAAGATGGCGGACAAGATGGCGGACACGATGGTTGACAAGATGGCGGACAATATGGAGGACAAGATGGCGGCCAAGATGGCGGACACAAGATGGCGGCAAAGATGGCGGATAAGATGGCGGACAAGATGGCGGACAAGATGGCGGCCAAGATGGTGGACACAAGATGGCGGACAAGATGGCGGCCAAGATGGCGGACATGATGGCGGACACAAGATGGCGGACAAGATGGCGGACAAGATGGCGGACACAAGATGGCAGACAAGATGGTGGACAAGATGGCGGACAAGATGGCGGCCAAGATGGCGGACAAGATGGCGGACACGAGATGGCGGCCAAGATGGCGGACAAGATGGCGGACAAGACGGTGGACAAGATGGCGGACAAGATGGCGGCCAAGATGGCGGCCAAGATGGCGGACAAGATGGCGGACAAGATGGCGGACACAAGATGGCGGCCAAGATGGCGGACAAGATGGCGGCCAAGATGGCGGCCAAGATGGCGGCCAAGATGGCGGACACAAGATGGCGGCCAAGATGGCGGACAAGATGGCGGCCAAGATGGCGGCCAAGATGGCGGACAAGATGGCGGACATGATGACGGCCAAGATGGCGGACACAAGATGGCGGCAAAGATGGCGGACACAAGATGGCGGCCAAGATGGCGGACAAGATGGCGGACAAGATGGCGGACAAGATGGTGGACACAAGATGGCGGACACAAGATGGCGGACAAGATGGCGGACACAAGATGGCGGTCAAGATGGCGGACAAGATGGCGGCCAAGATGGCGGCCAAGATGGCGGACACAAGATGGCGGACAAGATGGCGGACACAAGATGGCGGACAAGATGGCGGACAAGATGGCGGACAAGATGGCGGACACAAGATGGCGGCCAAGATGGCGGCCACGATGGCGGACAAGATGGCGGACAAGATGGCGGCCAAGATGGCGGACAATATGGCGGACACAATATGGCGGACAAGATGGCGGCCAAGATGGCGGCCAAGATGGCGGCCAAGATGGCGGACACAAGATGGCGGCCAAGATGGCGGACAAGATGGCGGCCAAGATGGCGGCCAAGATGGCGGACAAGATGGCGGACAAGATGGCGGCCAAGATGGCGGACACAAGATGGCGGCAAAGATGGCGGACACAAGATGGCGGCCAAGATGGCGGACAAGATGGCGGACAAGATGGCGGCCAAGATGGCGGACACAAGATGGCGGCAAAGATGGCGGACACAAGATGGCGGCCAAGATGGCGGCCAAGATGGCGGACAAGATGGCGGCCAAGATGGCGGACACAAGATGGCGGCCAAGATGGCGGCCAAGATGGCGGACAAGATGGCGGACACAAGATGGCGGACACAAGATGGCGGCCAAGATGGCGGACAAGATGGCGGCCAAGATGGCGGCCAAGATGGCGGCCAAGATGGCGGACACAAGATGGCGGCCAAGATGGCGGACAAGATGGCGGCCAAGATGGCGGCCAAGATGGCGGACAAGATGGCGGACAAGATGGCGGCCAAGATGGCGGACACAAGATGGCGGCAAAGATGGCGGACACAAGATGGCGGCCAAGATGGCGGACAAGATGGCGGACAAGATGGCGGCCAAGATGGCGGACACAAGATGGCGGCAAAGATGGCGGACACAAGATGGCGGCCAAGATGGCGGACAAGATGGCGGACAAGATGGCGGACAAGATGGCGGACACAAGATGGCGGACAAGATGGCGGCCAAGATGGCGGACAAGATGGCGGACAAGATGGCGGACACAAGATGGCGGACAAGATGGCGGACACAAGATGGCGGACAATATGGCGGACAAGATGGCGGACAAGATGGCGGTCAAGATGGCGGACACAAGATGGCGGCCAAGATGGCGGCCAAGATGGCGGCCAAGATGGCGGACACAAGATGGCGGACAAGATGGCGGACACAAGATGGCGGACAATATGGCGGACAAGATGGCGGTCAAGATGGCGGACACAAGATGGCGGCCAAGATGGCGGACAAGATGGAGGCCAAGATGGCGGACAAGATGGCGGATAAAATGGCGGCCAAGATGGCGGCCAAGATTACGGACAAGATGGCGGACACAAGATGGCGGACAAGATGGCGGACACAAGATGGCGGACAAGATGGCGGACACAAGATGGCGGCCAAGATGGCGGACAAGATGGCGGCCAAGATGGCGAACAAGATGGCGGCCAAGATGGCGGCCAAGAAAGCGGCCAAGATGGCGGACAAGATGGCGGACACAAGATGGCGGCCAAGATGGCGGACAAGATGGCGGACACGATGGTTGACAAGATGGCGGACAATATGGAGGACAAGATGGCGGCCAAGATGGCGGCCAAGATGGCGGACACAAGATGGCGGCAAAGATGGCGGATAAGATGGCGGACAAGATGGCGGACAAGATGGCGGACAAGATGGTGGACACAAGATGGCGGACAAGATGGCGGCCAAGATGGCGGACATGATGGCGGACACAAGATGGCGGACAAGATGGCGGACAAGATGGCGGACACAAGATGGCAGACAAGATGGTGGACAAGATGGCGGCCAAGATGGCGGACAAGATGGCGGACACAAGATGGCGGCAAAGATGGCGGATAAGATGGCGGACAAGATGGCGGACAAGATGGCGGACAAGATGGTGGACACAAGATGGCGGACAAGATGGCGGCCAAGATGGCGGACATGATGGCGGACACAAGATGGCGGCCAAGATGGCGGACAAGATGGCGGCCAAGATGGCGAACAAGATGGCGGCCAAGATGGCGGCCAAGAAAGCGGCCAAGATGGCGGACAAGATGGCGGACACAAGATGGCGGCCAAGATGGCGGACAAGATGGCGGACACGATGGTTGACAAGATGGCGGACAATATGGAGGACAAGATGGCGGCCAAGATGGCGGCCAAGATGGCGGACACAAGATGGCGGCAAAGATGGCGGATAAGATGGCGGACAAGATGGCGGACAAGATGGCGGCCAAGATGGTGGACACAAGATGGCGGACAAGATGGCGGCCAAGATGGCGGACATGATGGCGGACACAAGATGGCGGACAAGATGGCGGACAAGATGGCGGACACAAGATGGCAGACAAGATGGTGGACAAGATGGCGGACAAGATGGCGGCCAAGATGGCGGACAAGATGGCGGACACGAGATGGCGGCCAAGATGGCGGACAAGATGGCGGACAAGACGGTGGACAAGATGGCGGACAAGATGGCGGCAAAGATGGCGGCCAAGATGGCGGACAAGATGGCGGACAAGATGGCGGACACAAGATGGCGGCCAAGATGGCGGACAAGATGGCGGCCAAGATGGCGGCCAAGATGGCGGCCAAGATGGCGGACACAAGATGGCGGCCAAGATGGCGGACAAGATGGCGGCCAAGATGGCGGCCAAGATGGCGGACAAGATGGCGGACAAGATGGCGGCCAAGATGGCGGACACAAGATGGCGGCAAAGATGGCGGACACAAGATGGCGGACAAGATGGCGGACAAGATGGCGGACAAGATGGCGGACAAGATGGTGGACACAAGATGGCGGACACAAGATGGCGGACAAGATGGCGGACACAAGATGGCGGTCAAGATGGCGGACAAGATGGCGGCCAAGATGGCGGCCAAGATGGCGGACACAAGATGGCGGACAAGATGGCGGACACAAGATGGCGGACAAGATGGCGGACAAGATGGCGGACACAAGATGGCGGCCAAGATGGCGGCCAAGATGGCGGACAAGATGGCGGACAAGATGGCGGACACAAGATGGCGGACAAGATGGCGGACACAAGATGGCGGACAATATGGCGGACAATATGGCGGACAAGATGGCGGTCAAGATGGCGGACACAAGATGGCGGCCAAGATGGCGGATAAGATGGCGGCCAAGATGGCGGACAAAATGGCGGCCAAGATGGCGGACACAAGATGGTGGCCAAGATGGCGGACAAGATGGCGGTCAAGATGGCGGACACAAGATGGCGGCCAAGATGGCGGACAAGATGGCGGACAAGATGGCGAACAAGATGGCGGACACAAGATGGCGGACAAGATGGCGGACACAAGATGGCGGACAAGATGGCGGACACAAGATGGCGGCCAAGATGGCGGACAAGATGGCGGCCAAGATGGCGAACAAGATGGCGGCCAAGATGGCGGCCAAGAAAGCGGCCAAGATGGCGGACAAAATGGCGGACACAAGATGGCGGCCAAGATGGCGGACAAGATGGCGGACACGATGGTTGACAAGATGGCGGACAATATGGAGGACAAGATGGCGGCCAAGATGGCGGACACAAGATGGCGGCAAAGATGGCGGATAAGATGGCGGACAAGATGGCGGACAAGATGGCGGACAAGATGGTGGACACAAGATGGCGGACAAGATGGCGGCCAAGATGGCGGACATGATGGCGGACACAAGATGGCGGACAAGATGGCGGACAAGATGGCGGACACAAGATGGCAGACAAGATGGTGGACAAGATGGCGGACAAGATGGCGGACAAGATGGCGGACAAGATGGCGGACAAGATGGTGGACACAAGATGGCGGACACAAGATGGCGGACAAGATGGCGGACACAAGATGGCGGTCAAGATGGCGGACAAGATGGCGGCCAAGATGGCGGCCAAGATGGCGGACACAAGATGGCGGACAAGATGGCGGACACAAGATGGCGGACAAGATGGCGGACAAGATGGCGGACAAGATGGCGGACACAAGATGGCGGCCAAGATGGCGGCCAAGATGGCGGACAAGATGGCGGACAAGATGGCGGACACAAGATGGCGGACAAGATGGCGGACACAAGATGGCGGACAATATGGCGGACAATATGGCGGACAAGATGGCGGTCAAGATGGCGGACACAAGATGGCGGCCAAGATGGCGGCCAAGATGGCGGACACAAGATGGCGGACAAGATGGCGGACACAAGATGGCGGACAATATGGCGGACAAGATGGCGGTCAAGATGGTGGACACAAGATGGCGGACAAGATGGCGGCCAAGATGGCGGACATGATGGCGGACACAAGATGGCGGTCAAGATGGTGGACACAAGATGGCGGCCAAGATGGCGGATAAGATGGCGGCCAAGATGGCGGACAAAATGGCGGCCAAGATGGCGGACACAAGATGGTGGCCAAGATGGCGGACAAGATGGCGGTCAAGATGGCGGACACAAGATGGCGGCCAAGATGGCGGACAAGATGGCGGACAAGATGGCGGACACAAGATGGCGGACAAGATGGCGGACACAAGATGGCGGACAATATGGCGGTCAAGATGGCGGCCAAGATGGCGGACACAAGATGGCGACCAAGATGGTGGACAAGATGGCGGACACAAGATGGCGGCCAAGATGGCGGACAAGATGGCGGCCAAGATGGCGGCCAAGATGGCGGACAAGATGGCGGCCAAGATGGCAGACACAAGATGGCGACCAAGATGGCGGCCAAGATGGCGGACACAAGATGGCGGCCAAGATGGCGGACAAGATGGCGGACAAGATGGCGGACACAAGATGGCGGACAAGATGGCGGACAAGATGGTGGACAAGATGGCGGACACAAGATGGCGGACAAGATGGCGGCCAAGATGGCGGACAAAATGGCGGACAAGATGGCGGACACAAGATGGCGGACAAGATGGCGGACAAGATGGCGGACACAAGATGGCGGACAAGATGGCGGCCAAGATGGCGGACATGATGGCGGACAAAATGGCGGCCAAGATGGCGGACAAGATGGCGGACACAAGATGGCGGACAAGATGGCGGCCAAGATGGCGGACAAGATGGCGGACAAGATGGCGGACACAAGATGGCGGCCAAGATGGTGGACAAGATGGCGGACAAGATGGCGGCCAAGATGGCGGACAATATGGCGGACAATATGGCGGACAAGATGGCGGTCAAGATGGCGGACACAAGATGGCGGCCAAGATGGCGGATAAGATGGCGGCCAAGATGGCGGACAAAATGGCGGCCAAGATGGCGGACACAAGATGGTGGCCAAGATGGCGGACAAGATGGCGGCCAAGATGGCGGACAAGATGGCGGACAAGATGGCGGACACAAGATGGCGGCCAAGATGGCGGACACAAGATGGCGGCCAAGATGGCGGCCAAGATGGCGGACAAGATGGCGTCCAAGATGGCGGACAAGATGGTGGCCAAGATGGCGGACAAGATGGCGGCCAAGATGGCGGACAAGATGGCGGCCAAGATGGCGGCCAAGATGGCGGACACAAGATGGCGGCCAAGATGGCGGACAAGATGGCGGACACAAGATGGCGGACAAGATGGCGGCCAAGATGGCGGACAAGATGGCGGACAAGATGGCGGCTAAGATGGCGGTCAAGATGGCGGCCAAGATGGCGGCCAATATGGTGGACAAGATGGCGGACAAGATGGCGGACACAAGATGGCGGACAAGATGGCGGACAAGGTGGCGGACAAGATGGTGGACACAAGATGGCGGACACAAGATGGCGGACAAGATGGCGTACACAAGATGTCGGACAAGATGGCGGACAAGATGGCGGACACAAGATGGCGGACATAAGATGGCGGCCACGATGGTGGACAACATGGCGGACAAGATGGCGAACAAGATGGCGGACAAGATGGCGGCCAAGATGGCGGACAAGATGGCGGACACAAGATGGCGGACACAAGATGGCGGACACAAGATGGCGGCCAAGATGGCGGACACAAGATGGCGGACAAGATGGTGGCCAAGATGGCGGACAAGATGGCGGACACAAGATGGCGGCCAAGATGGCGGTCAAGATGGCGGACAAGATGGCGGACAAGATGGCGGACACGATGGTTGACAAGATGGCGGACAAGATGGCGGACAAGATGGCGGCCAAGATGGCGGTCAAGATGGCGGTCAAGATGGCGGCCAAGATGGCGGCCAAGATGGCGGACAAGATGGCGGCCAAGATGGCGGACACAAGATGGCGGCCAAGATGGCGGTCAAGATGGCGGCCAAGATGGCGGACAAGATGGCGGACAAGATGGCGGCCAAGATGGCGGACAAGATGGCGGCCAAGATGGCGGACAAGATGGCGGACAAGATGGCGGCCAAGATGGCGGTCAAGATGGCGGCCAAGATGGCGGACACAAGATGGCGGCCAAGATGGCGGACAAGATGGCGGCCAAGATGGCGGACAAGATGGCGGCCAATATGGCGGACAAAATGGCGGACAAGATGGCGGACACAAGATGGCGGTCAAGATGGCGGACACAAGATGGCGGACAAGATGGCGGACACAAGATGGCGGACAAGATGGCGGCCAATATGGCAGCCAAGATGGCGGACACAAGATGGCGGACAAGATGGACACAAAATGGCGGACAAGATGGCGGCCAAGATGGCGGACAAGATGGCGGACAAGATGGCGGCCAAGATGGCGGACACAAGATGGCGGCCAAGATGGCGGACAAAATGGCGGCCAAGATGGCGGACACAAGATGGCGGCCAAGATGGCGGACACAAGATGGCGGCCACGATGGCGGCCAAGATGGCGGCCAAGATGGCGGACACAAGATGGCGGGCAAGATGGCGGCCAAGATGGTGGACACAAGATGGCAGCCAAGATGGCGGCCAAGATGGCGGACAATATGGCGGCCAAGATGGCGGCAAGATGGCGGCCAAGATGGCGGACACAAGATGGCGGACACAAGATGGCGGACAAGATGGCGGCCAAGATGGCGGACAAGATGGCGGACACAAGATGGCGGCCAAGATGGCGGACAAGATGGTGGCCAAGATGGCGGACAAGATGGCGGCCAAGATGGCGGACAGGATGGCGGCCAAGATGGCGGACAAGATGGCGGCCAAGATGGCGGTCAAGATGGCGGCCAAGATGGCGGACACAAGATGGCGGCCAAGATGGCGGACAAGATGGCGGACAAGATGGCGGCCAAGATGGCGGACAAGATGGCGGCCAATATGGCGGACAAGATGGCGGCCAAGATGGCGAACAAGATGGCGGCCAAGATGGCGGACACAAGATGGCGGCCAAGATGGCAAACAAAATGGCGGCCAAGATGGCGAACACAAGATGGCGGCCAAAATGGCGGACAAGATGGCGGACACAAGATGGCGGACAATATGGCGGACAAGATGGCGGTCAAGATGGCGGCCAAGATGGCGGACAAGATGGCGGATAAGATGGCGGACAAAATGGCGGCCAAGATGGCGGACAAGATGGCGGACACAAGATGGAGGCCAAGATGGCGGCCAAGATGGCGGTCAAGATGGCGGACACAAGATGGCGGCCAAGATGGCGGACAAGATGGCGGACACAAGATGGCGGACACAAGATGGCGGTCAAGATGGCGGACACAAGATGGCGGCCAAGATGGCGGACAAGATGGCGGCCAAGATGGCGGACAAGATGACGGACACGAGATGGCGGACAAGATGGCGGACAAGATGGCGGACAAGATGGCGGACAAGATGGCGGCCAAGATGGCAGACAAGATGGCGGCCAAGATGGCGGACACAAGATGGCGGACACAAGATGGCGGACAAGATGGCGGCCAAGATGGCGGACAAGATGGCGGACAAGATGGCAGCCAAGATGGCGGACAAGATGACGGACACGAGATGGCGGAAAAGATGGCGGACAAGATGGCGGCCAAGATGGCGGCCAAGATGGCGGCCAAGATGGCAGACAAGATGGCGGCCAAGATGGCGGACACAAGATGGCGGACACAAGATGGCGGACAAGATGGCGGCCAAGATGGCGGACAAGATGGCGGACAAGATGGCAGCCAAGATGGCGGACAAGATGGCGGCCAAGATGGCGGCCAAGATGGCGGACAAGATGGCGGACAAGATGGCGGACACAAGATGGCGGACAAGATGGCGGCCAAGATGGCGGACAAGATGGCGGACACAAGATGGCGGCCAAGATGGCGGCCAAGATGGCGGACACAAGATGGCGGCAAAGATGGCGGACACAAGATGGCGGCCAAGATGGCGGACAAGATGGCGGACAAGATGGCGGACAAGATGGCGGACAAGATGGCGGACAAGATGGCGGACACAAGATGGCGGACAAGATGGCGGCCAAGATGGCGGACAAAATGGCGGACAAGATGGCGGACACAAGATGGCGGACACAAGATGGCGGACACAAGATGGCGGACAAGATGGCGGACAAGATGGCGGACACAAGATGGCGGACAAGATGGCGGCCAAGATGGCGGCCAAGATGGCGGACATGATGGCGGACAAAATGGCGGACACAAGATGGCGGACAAGATGGCGGCCAAGATGGCGGACAAGATGGCGGACAATATGGCGGACAAGATGGCGGTCAAGATGGCGGACACAAGATGGCGGCCAAGATGGCGGATAAGATGGCGGACAAAATGGCGGCCAAGATGGCGGACAAGATGGCGGACAAGATGGCGGACACAAGATGGAGGCCAAGATGGCGGCCAAGATGGCGGTCAAGATGGCGGACACAAGATGGCGGCCAAGATGGCGGACAAGATGGCGGACACAAGATGGCGGACACAAGATGGCGGACAAGATGGCGGACAAGATGGCGGACACAAGATGGCGGCCAAGATGGCGGACAAGATGGCGGACACAAGATGGCGGACAATATGGCGGACAAGATGGCGGACAAGATGGCGGTCAAGATGGCGGACACAAGATGGCGGTCAAGATGGCGGACACAAGATGGCGGCCAAGATGGTGGCCAAGATGGCGGACAAGATGGCGGCCAAGATGGCGGACAAGATGGCGGACACGAGATGGCGGCCAAGATGGCGGACAAGATGGCGGACAAGACGGTGGACAAGATGGCGGACAAGATGGCGGCCAAGATGGCGGCCAAGATGGCGGACAAGATGGCGGACACAAGATGGCGGACAAGATGGCGGACAAGATAGCAGCCAAGATGACGGACAAGATGGCGGCCAAGATGGCGAACAAGATGGCGGCCAAGATGGCGGACACAAGATGGCTGACAAGATGGCGGCCAAGATGGCGGACAAGATGGCGGACACAAGATGGCGGCCAAGATGGCGGACAAGATGGCGTCCAAGATGGCGGACAAGATGGTGGCCAAGATGGCGGACAAGATGGCGGCCAAGATGGCGGACAAGATGGCGGACAAGATGGCGGCCAAGATGGCGGACACAAGATGGCGGCCAAGATGGCGGACACAAGATGGCGGACAAGATGGCGGCCAAGATGGCGGACACAAGATGGCGGACAAGATGGCGGACAAGATGGCGGACACAAGATGGCGGACAAGATGGCGGCCAAGATGGCGGACATGATGGCGGACAAGATGGTGGACAAGATGGCGGACACAAGATGGCGGACAAGATGGCGGCCAAGATGGCGGACAAAATGGCGGACAAGATGGCGGACACAAGATGGCGGACAAGATGGCGGACAAGATGGCGGACACAAGATGGCGGACAAGATGGCGGCCAAGATGGCGGACATGATGGCGGACAAAATGGCGGCCAAGATGGCGGACAAGATGGCGGACACAAGATGGCGGCCAAGATGGTGGACAAGATGGCGGACAAGATGGCGGCCAAGATGGCGGACAATATGGCGGACAATATGGCGGACAAGATGGCGGTCAAGATGGCGGCCAAGATGGCGGACAAGATGGCGGACAAGATGGCGGACACAAGATGGCGGACACAAGATGGCGGACAAGATGGCGGACAAGATGACGGACACGAGATGGCGGACAAGATGGCGGACAAGATGGCGGACAAGATGGCGGACAAGATGGCGGCCAAGATGGCAGACAAGATGGCGGCCAAGATGGCGGACACAAGATGGCGGACACAAGATGGCGGACAAGATGGCGGCCAAGATGGCGGACAAGATGGCGGACAAGATGGCAGCCAAGATGGCGGACAAGATGACGGACACGAGATGGCGGACAAGATGGCGGACAAGATGGCGGCCAAGATGGCGGCCAAGATGGCGGCCAAGATGGCAGACAAGATGGCGGCCAAGATGGCGGACACAAGATGGCGGACACAAGATGGCGGACAAGATGGCGGCCAAGATGGCGGACAAGATGGCGGACAAGATGGCAGCCAAGGTGGCGGACAAGATGGCGGCCAAGATGGCGGCCAAGATGGCGGACAAGATGGCGGACAAGATGGCGGACACAAGATGGCGGACACAAGATGGCGGACAAGATGGCGGCCAAGATGGCGGACAAGATGGCGGACACAAGATGGCGGCCAAGATGGCGGCCAAGATGGCGGACACAAGATGGCGGCAAAGATGGCGGACACAAGATGGCGGCCAAGATGGCGGACAAGATGGCGGACAAGATGGCGGACAAGATGGCGGACAAGATGGCGGACACAAGATGGCGGACAAGATGGCGGCCAAGATGGCGGACAAAATGGCGGACAAGATGGCGGACACAAGATGGCGGACACAAGATGGCGGACACAAGATGGCGGACAAGATGGCGGACAAGATGGCGGACAAGATGGCGGACAAGATGGCGGACACAAGATGGCAGCCAAGATGGCGGCCAAGATGGCGGACAATATGGCGGCCAAGATGGCGGCAAGATGGCGGACAAGATGGCGGCCAAGATGGCGGACAAGATGGCGGACAAGATGGCGGACACAAGATGGCGGCCAAGATGGCGGACACAAGATGGCGGCCAAGATGGCGGCCAAGATGGCGGACAAGATGGCGTCCAAGATGGCGGACAAGATGGTGGCCAAGATGGCGGACAAGATGGCGGCCAAGATGGCGGACAAGATGGCGGACAAGATGGCGGCCAAGATGGCGGACACAAGATGGCGGCCAAGATGGCGGACAAGATGGCGGACACAAGATGGCGGACAAGATGGCGGCCAAGATGGCGGACAAGATGGCGGACAAGATGGCGGCTAAGATGGCGGTCAAGATGGCGGCCAAGATGGCGGCCAATATGGTGGACAAGATGGCGGACAAGATGGCGGACACAAGATGGCGGACAAGATGGCGGACAAGATGGCGGACAAGATGGTGGACAAGATGGTGGACACAAGATGGCGGACACAAGATGGCGGACAAGATGGCGTACACAAGATGTCGGACAAGATGGCGGACAAGATGGCGGACAAGATGGCGGTCAAGATGGCGGTCAAGATGGCGGCCAAGATGGCGGACACAAGATGGCGGCCAAGATGGCGGATAAGATGGCGGCCAAGATGGCGGACAAAATGGCGGCCAAGATGGCGGACACAAGATGGTGGCCAAGATGGCGGACAAGATGGCGGCCAAGATGGCGGTCAAGATGGCGGCCAAGATGGCGGACACAAGATGGCGGCCAAGATGGCGGACAAGATGGCGGCCAAGATGGCGGACAATATGGCGGACAATATGGCGGACAAGATGGCGGTCAAGATGGCGGACACAAGATGGCGGCCAAGATGGCGGATAAGATGGCGGCCAAGATGGCGGACAAAATGGCGGCCAAGATGGCGGACACAAGATGGTGGCCAAGATGGCGGACAAGATGGCGGCCAAGATGGCGGACAAGATGGCGGACAAGATGGCGGACACAAGATGGCGGCCAAGATGGCGGACACAAGATGGCGGCCAAGATGGCGGCCAAGATGGCGGACAAGATGGCGTCCAAGATGGCGGACAAGATGGTGGCCAAGATGGCGGACAAGATGGCGGCCAAGATGGCGGACAAGATGGCGGACAAGATGGCGGCCAAGATGGCGGACACAAGATGGCGGCCAAGATGGCGGACAAGATGGCGGACACAAGATGGCGGACAAGATGGCGGACAAGATGGCGGACAAGATGGCGGCCAAGATGGCGGTCAAGATGGCGGCCAAGATGGCGGACACAAGATGGCGGCCAAGATGGTGGACAAGATGGCGGACAAGATGGCGGCCAAGATGGCGGACAATATGGCGGACAATATGGCGGACAAGATGGCGGTCAAGATGGCGGACACAAGATGGCGGCCAAGATGGCGGATAAGATGGCGGCCAAGATGGCGGACAAAATGGCGGCCAAGATGGCGGACACAAGATGGTGGCCAAGATGGCGGACAAGATGGCGGCCAAGATGGCGGACAAGATGGCGGACAAGATGGCGGACAAGATGGCGGCCAAGATGGCGGACAAGATGGCGGACAAGATGGCGGACACAAGATGGCGGCCAAGATGGCGGACACAAGATGGCGGCCAAGATGGCGGCCAAGATGGCGGACAAGATGGCGTCCAAGATGGCGGACAAGATGGTGGCCAAGATGGCGGACAAGATGGCGGCCAAGATGGCGGACAAGATGGCGGACAAGATGGCGGCCAAGATGGCGGACACAAGATGGCGGCCAAGATGGCGGACAAGATGGCGGACACAAGATGGCGGACAAGATGGCGGCCAAGATGGCGGACAAGATGGCGGACAAGATGGCGGCTAAGATGGCGGTCAAGATGGCGGCCAAGATGGCGGCCAATATGGTGGACAAGATGGCGGACAAGATGGCGGACACAAGATGGCGGACAAGATGGCGGACAAGATGGCGGACAAGATGGTGGACAAGATGGTGGACACAAGATGGCGGACACAAGATGGCGGACAAGATGGCGTACACAAGATGTCGGACAAGATGGCGGACAAGATGGCGGACACAAGATGGCGGACATAAGATGGCGGCCACGATGGTGGACAACATGGCGGACAAGATGGCGAACAAGATGGCGGACAAGATGGCGGCCAAGATGGCGGACAAGATGGCGGACACAAGATGGCGGACACAAGATGGCGGACACAAGATGGCGGCCAAGATGGCGGACACAAGATGGCGGACAAGATGGTGGCCAAGATGGCGGACAAGATGGCGGACACAAGATGGCGGCCAAGATGGCGGTCAAGATGGCGGCCAAGATGGCGGACAAGATGGCGGACACGATGGTTGACAAGATGGCGGACAAGATGGCGGCCAAGATGGCGGCCAAGATGGCGGTCAAGATGGCGGTCAAGATGGCGGCCAAGATGGCGGCCAATATGGCGGACAAGATGGCGGCCAAGATGGCGGACACAAGATGGCGGCCAAGATGGCGGTCAAGATGGCGGCCAAGATAGCGGCCAAGATGGCGGACACAAGATGGCGGACAAGATGGCGGACACAAGATGGCGGCCAAGATGGCGGACAAGATGGCGGACAAGATGGCGGCCAAGATGGCGGTCAAGATGGCGGCCAAGATGGCGGACACAAGATGGCGGCCAAGATGGCGGACAAGATGGCGGCCAAGATGGCGGACAAGATGGCGGCCAATATGGCGGACAAAATGGCGGACAAGATGGCGGACACAAGATGGCGGTCAAGATGGCGGACACAAGATGGCGGACAAGATGGCGGACACAAGATGGCGGACAAGATGGCGGCCAAGATGGCGGCCAATATGGCAGCCAAGATGGCGGACACAAGATGGCGGACAAGATGGACACAAAATGGCGGACAAGATGGCGGCCAAGATGGCGGACAAGATGGCGGACAAGATGGCGGCCAAGATGGCGGACACAAGATGGCGGCCAAGATGGCGGACACAAGATGGCGGGCAAGATGGCGGCCAAGATGGTGGACACAAGATGGCAGCCAAGATGGCGGCCAAGATGGCGGACAATATGGCGGCCAAGATGGCGGCAAGATGGCGGCCAAGATGGCGGACACAAGATGGCGGACACAAGATGGCGGACAAGATGGCGGCCAAGATGGCGGCCAAGATGGCGGACAAGATGGCGGACACAAGATGGCGGCCAAGATGGCGGACAAGATGGTGGCCAAGATGGCGGACAAGATGGCGGCCAAGATGGCGGACAGGATGGCGGCCAAGATGGCGGACAAGATGGCGGCCAAGATGGCGGTCAAGATGGCGGCCAAGATGGCGGACACAAGATGGCGGCCAAGATGGCGGACAAGATGGCGGCCAAGATGGCGGCCAAGATGGCGGACAAGATGGCGGCCAATATGGCGGACAAGATGGCGGCCAAGATGGCGAACAAGATGGCGGCCAAGATGGCGGACACAAGATGGCGGCCAAGATGGCAAACAAAATGGCGGCCAAGATGGCGAACACAAGATGGCGGCCAAAATGGCGGACAAGATGGCGGACACAAGATGGCGGACAATATGGCGGACAAGATGGCGGTCAAGATGGCGGCCAAGATGGCGGACAAGATGGCGGATAAGATGGCGGACAAAATGGCGGCCAAGATGGCGGACAAGATGGCGGACACAAGATGGAGGCCAAGATGGCGGCCAAGATGGCGGTCAAGATGGCGGACACAAGATGGCGGCCAAGATGGCGGACAAGATGGCGGACACAAGATGGCG
Organism: Anopheles moucheti; assembly: GCF_943734755.1. Taxonomy (NCBI): domain Eukaryota; kingdom Metazoa; phylum Arthropoda; class Insecta; order Diptera; family Culicidae; genus Anopheles; species Anopheles moucheti. The sequence continues at coordinate 72,081,772 of NC_069141.1, forward strand.
GACACAAGATGGCGGTCAAGATGGCGGACACAAGATGGCGGCCAAGATGGCGGACAAGATGGCGGCCAAGATGGCGGACAAGATGACGGACACGAGATGGCGGACAAGATGGCGGACAAGATGGCGGACAAGATGGCGGACAAGATGGCGGCCAAGATGGCAGACAAGATGGCGGCCAAGATGGCGGACACAAGATGGCGGACACAAGATGGCGGACAAGATGGCGGCCAAGATGGCGGACAAGATGGCGGACAAGATGGCAGCCAAGATGGCGGACAAGATGACGGACACGAGATGGCGGACAAGATGGCGGACAAGATGGCGGCCAAGATGGCGGCCAAGATGGCGGCCAAGATGGCAGACAAGATGGCGGCCAAGATGGCGGACACAAGATGGCGGACACAAGATGGCGGACAAGATGGCGGCCAAGATGGCGGACAAGATGGCGGACAAGATGGCAGCCAAGATGGCGGACAAGATGGCGGCCAAGATGGCGGCCAAGATGGCGGACAAGATGGCGGCCAAGATGGCGGACACAAGATGGCGGACACAAGATGGCGGACAAGATGGCGGCCAAGATGGCGGACAAGATGGCGGACACAAGATGGCGGCCAAGATGGCGGCCAAGATGGCGGACACAAGATGGCGGCAAAGATGGCGGACACAAGATGGCGGCCAAGATGGCGGACAAGATGGCGGACAAGATGGCGGACAAGATGGCGGACAAGATGGCGGACAAGATGGCGGACACAAGATGGCGGACAAGATGGCGGCCAAGATGGCGGACAAAATGGCGGACAAGATGGCGGACACAAGATGGCGGACACAAGATGGCGGACAAGATGGCGGACAAGATGGCGGACACAAGATGGCGGACAAGATGGCGGCCAAGATGGCGGACATGATGGCGGACAAAATGGCGGCCAAGATGGCGGACACAAGATGGCGGACAAGATGGCGGACAAGATGGCGGACAATATGGCGGACAAGATGGCGGTCAAGATGGCGGACACAAGATGGCGGCCAAGATGGCGGATAAGATGGCGGACAAAATGGCGGCCAAGATGGCGGACAAGATGGCGGACACAAGATGGAGGCCAAGATGGCGGCCAAGATGGCGGTCAAGATGGCGGACACAAGATGGCGGCCAAGATGGCGGACAAGATGGCGGACACAAGATGGCGGACACAAGATGGCGGACAAGATGGCGGACAAGATGGCGGACACAAGATGGCGGCCAAGATGGCGGACACAAGATGGCGGACACAAGATGGCGGACAATATGGCGGACAAGATGGCGGACACGATGGCGGTCAAGATGGCGGACACAAGATGGCGGTCAAGATGGCGGACACAAGATGGTGGACAAGATGGCGGACAAGATGGCGGCCAAGATGGCGGACAAGATGGCGGACACGAGATGGCGGCCAAGATGGCGGACAAGATGGCGGACAAGATGGCGGACAAGACGGTGGACAAGATGGCGGACAAGATGGCGGCCAAGATGGCGGCCAAGATGGCGGACAAGATGGCGGACACAAGATGGCGGACAAGATGGCGGACAAGATGGCAGCCAAGATGGCGGACAAGATGGCGGCCAAGATGGCGGCCAAGATGGCGAACAAGATGGCGGCCAAGATGGCGGACACAAGATGGCTGACAAGATGGCGGCCAAGATGGCGGACAAGATGGCGGACACAAGATGGCGGCCAAGATGGCGGCCAAGATGGCGGACAAGATGGCGGCCAAGATGGCGGACAAGATGGCGGACAAGATGGCGGCCAAGATGGCGGACACAAGATGGCGGCCAAGATGGCGGACACAAGATGGCTGACAAGATGGCGGCCACGATGGCGGACAAGATGGCGGACACAAGATGGCGGCCAAGATGGTGGCCAAGATGGCGGACAAGATGGCGGCCAAGATGGCGGACAAGATGGCGGACAAGATGGCGGCCAAGATGGCGGACACAAGATGGCGGCCAAGATGGCGGACACAAGATGGCGGACAAGATGGCGGCCAAGATGGCGGACAAGATGGCGGACAAGATGGCGGCTAAGATGGCGGTCAAGATGGCGGCCAAGATGGCGGCCAAGATGGCGAACAAGATGGCGGCCAAGATGGCGGACACAAGATGGCTGACAAGATGGCGGCCAAGATGGCGGACAAGATGGCGGACACAAGATGGCGGCCAAGATGGCGGCCAAGATGGCGGACAAGATGGCGGCCAAGATGGCGGACAAGATGGCGGATAAGATGGCGGCCAAGATGGCGGACACAAGATGGCGGCCAAGATGGCGGACACAAGATGGCTGACAAGATGGCGGCCAAGATGGCGGACAAGATGGCGGACACAAGATGGCGGCCAAGATGGTGGCCAAGATGGCGGACAAGATGGCGGCCAAGATGGCGGACAAGATGGCGGACAAGATGGCGGCCAAGATGGCGGACACAAGATGGCGGCCAAGATGGCGGACACAAGATGGCGGACAAGATGGCGGCCAAGATGGCGGACAAGATGGCGGACAAGATGGCGGCTAAGATGGCGGTCAAGATGGCGGCCAAGATGGCGGCCAATATGGTGGACAAGATGGCGGACAAGATGGCGGACACAAGATGTCGGACAAGATGGCGGACAAGATGGTGGACACAAGATGGCGGACACAAGATGGCGGACAAGATGGCGTACACAAGATGTCGGACAAGATGGCGGACAAGATGGCGGACACAAGATGGCGGACACAAGATGGCGGCCAAGATGGTGGACAACATGGCGGACAAGATGGCGGCCACAAGATGGCGGACAAGATGGCGGCCAAGATGGCGGACAAGATGGCGGACACAAGATGGCGGACACAAGATGGCGGACACAAGATGGCGGCCAAGATGGCGGACACAAGATGGCGGACACAAGATGGCGGACAAGATGGTGGCCAAGATGGCGGACAAGATGGCGGACACAAGATGGCGGCCAAGATGGCGGTCAAGATGGCGGCCAAGATGGCGGACAAGATGGCGGACACGATGGTTGACAAGATGGCGGACAAGATGGCGGCCAAGATGGCGGCCAAGATGGCGGTCAAGATGGCGGTCAAGATGGCGGCCAAGATGGCGGCCAATATGGCGGACAAGATGGCGGCCAAGATGGCGGACACAAGATGGCGGCCAAGATGGCGGTCAAGATGGCGGCCAAGATGGCGGACAAGATGGCGGACAAGATGGCGGCCAAGATGGCGGACAAGATGGCGGACAAGATGGCGGACAAGATGGCGGACAAGATGGCGGCCAAGATGGCGGTCAAGATGGCGGCCAAGATGGCGGACACAAGATGGCGGCCAAGATGGCGGCCAAGATGGCGGACAAGATGGCGGCCAATATGGCGGACAAAATGGCGGACAAGCTGGCGGACACAAGATGGCGGTCAAGATGGCGGACACAAGATGGCGGACAAGATGGCGGACAAGATGGCGGACACAAGATGGCGGACAAGATGGCGAACAAGATGGCGGCCAAGATGGCAGCCAAGATGGCGGACACAAGATGGCGGACAAGATGGCGGACAAAATGGCGGCCAAGATGGCGGACACAAGATGGCGGCCAAGATGGCGGCCAAGATGGCGGACACAAGATGGCGGCCAAGATGGCGGACAAGATGGCGGACACAAGATGGCGGACAAGATGGCGGACAAGATGGCAGCCAAGATGGCGGACAAGATGGCGGCCAAGATGGCGGCCAAGATGGCGAACAAGATGGCGGCCAAGATGGCGGACACAAGATGGCTGACAAGATGGCGGCCAAGATGGCGGACAAGATGGCGGTCAAGATGGCGGACACAAGATGGCGGACAAGATGGCGGACAAGATGGCGGACACAAGATGGCGGACAAGATGGCGAACAAGATGGCGGCCAATATGGCGGACAAGATGGCGGACACGAGATGGCGGCCAAGATGGCGGACAAGATGGCGGACAAGATGGCGGACAAGACGGTGGACAAGATGGCGGACAAGATGGCGGCCAAGATGGCGGCCAAGATGGCGGACAAGATGGCGGACACAAGATGGCGGACAAGATGGCGGACAAGATGGCAGCCAAGATGGCGGACAAGATGGCGGCCAAGATGGCGGCCAAGATGGCGAACAAGATGGCGGCCAAGATGGCGGACACAAGATGGCTGACAAGATGGCGGCCAAGATGGCGGACAAGATGGCGGACACAAGATGGCGGCCAAGATGGCGGCCAAGATGGCGGACAAGATGGCGGCCAAGATGGCGGACAAGATGGCGGACAAGATGGCGGCCAAGATGGCGGACACAAGATGGCGGCCAAGATGGCGGACACAAGATGGCTGACAAGATGGCGGCCAAGATGGCGGACAAGATGGCGGACACAAGATGGCGGCCAAGATGGTGGCCAAGATGGCGGACAAGATGGCGGCCAAGATGGCGGACAAGATGGCGGACAAGATGGCGGCCAAGATGGCGGACACAAGATGGCGGCCAAGATGGCGGACACAAGATGGCGGACAAGATGGCGGCCAAGATGGCGGACAAGATGGCGGACAAGATGGCGGCTAAGATGGCGGTCAAGATGGCGGCCAAGATGGCGGCCAAGATGGCGAACAAGATGGCGGCCAAGATGGCGGACACAAGATGGCTGACAAGATGGCGGCCAAGATGGCGGACAAGATGGCGGACACAAGATGGCGGCCAAGATGGCGGCCAAGATGGCGGACAAGATGGCGGCCAAGATGGCGGACAAGATGGCGGACAAGATGGCGGCCAAGATGGCGGACACAAGATGGCGGCCAAGATGGCGGACACAAGATGGCTGACAAGATGGCGGCCAAGATGGCGGACAAGATGGCGGACACAAGATGGCGGCCAAGATGGTGGCCAAGATGGCGGACAAGATGGCGGCCAAGATGGCGGACAAGATGGCGGACAAGATGGCGGCCAAGATGGCGGACACAAGATGGCGGCCAAGATGGCGGACACAAGATGGCGGACAAGATGGCGGCCAAGATGGCGGACAAGATGGCGGACAAGATGGCGGCTAAGATGGCGGACAAGATGTAGGCCAAGATGGCGAACAAGATGGCGGCCAAGATGGCGGACACAAGATGGCTGACAAGATGGCGGCCAAGATGGCGGACAAGATGGCGGACACAAGATGGCGGCCAAGATGGCGGCCAAGATGGCGGACAAGATGGCGGCCAATATGGCGGACAAAATGGCGGACAAGATGGCGGACACAAGATGGCGGTCAAGATGGCGGACACAAGATGGCGGACAAGATGGCGGACAAGATGGCGGACACAAGATGGCGGACAAGATGGCGAACAAGATGGCGGCCAATATGGCAGCCAAGATGGCGGACACAAGATGGCGGACAAGATGGACACAAAATGGCGGACAAGATGGCGGCCAAGATGGCGGACAAGATGGCGGACAAGATGGCGGCCAATATGGCAGCCAAGATGGCGGACACAAGATGGCGGACAAGATGGACACAAAATGGCGGACAAGATGGCGGCCAAGATGGCGGACAAGATGGCGGACAAGATGGCGGCCAAGATGGCGGACACAAGATGGCGGCCAAGATGGCGGACAAAATGGCGGCCAAGATGGCGGACACAAGATGGCGGCCAAGATGGCGGCCAAGATGGCGGACACAAGATGGCGGCCACGATGGCGGCCAAGATGGCGGCCAAGATGGCGGACACAAGATGGCGGGCAAGATGGCGGACAAGATGGCAGCCAAGATGGCGGCCAAGATGGCGGACAATATGGCGGCCAAGATGGCGGCAAGATGGCGGCCAAGATGGCGGACAAGATGGCGGCCAAGATGGCGGACAAGATGGCGGACACAAGATGGCGGCCAAGATGGCGGACAAGATGGTGGACACAAGATGGTGGCCAAGATGGCGGCCAAGATGGCGGACACAAGATGGCGGCCAAGATGGCGGTCAAGATGGCGGCCAAGATGGCGGACAAGATGGCGGACAAGATGGCGGCCAAGATGGCGGACAAGATGGCGGACAAGATGGCGGACAAGATGGCGGACAAGATGGCGGCCAAGATGGCGGTCAAGATGGCGGCCAAGATGGCGGACACAAGATGGCGGCCAAGATGGCGGCCAAGATGGCGGACAAGATGGCGGCCAATATGGCGGACAAAATGGCGGACAAGATGGCGGACACAAGATGGCGGTCAAGATGGCGGACACAAGATGGCGGACAAGATGGCGGACAAGATGGCGGACACAAGATGGCGGACAAGATGGCGAACAAGATGGCGGCCAATATGGCAGCCAAGATGGCGGACACAAGATGGCGGACAAGATGGACACAAAATGGCGGACAAGATGGCGGCCAAGATGGCGGACAAGATGGCGGACAAGATGGCGGCCAAGATGGCGGACACAAGATGGCGGCCAAGATGGCGGACAAAATGGCGGCCAAGATGGCGGACACAAGATGGCGGCCAAGATGGCGGCCAAGATGGCGGACACAAGATGGCGGCCACGATGGCGGCCAAGATGGCGGCCAAGATGGCGGACACAAGATGGCGGGCAAGATGGCGGACAAGATGGCAGCCAAGATGGCGGCCAAGATGGCGGACAATATGGCGGCCAAGATGGCGGCAAGATGGCGGCCAAGATGGCGGACAAGATGGCGGCCAAGATGGCGGATAAGATGGCGGACACAAGATGGCGGCCAAGATGGCGGACAAGATGGTGGACACAAGATGGTGGCCAAGATGGCGGCCAAGATGGCGGACAAGATGGCGGACACAAGATGGCGGACAAGATGGCGAACAAGATGGCGGCCAAGATGGCGGCCAAGATGGCGGCAAGGATGGTGGACAAGATGGCGTACACAAGATGGCGGCCAAGATGGCGGACAAGATGGCGGACACAAGATGGCGGACAAGATGGCGGCCAAGATGGCGGACAAGATGGCGGCCAAGATGGCGGACACAGGATGGCGGACAAGATGGCGGACAAAATGGCGGACACAAGATGGCGGACACAAGATGTTGGACAAGATGGCGGACAAGATGGCGGCCAATATGGCGGACACAAGATGACGGACAAAATGGCGGACCAAATGGCGGCCAAAATGGCGGACAAGATGTAGGCCAAGATGGCGGACAAGATGGCGGACAAGATGGCGGCCACAAGATGGCGGCCAAGATGGCGGACACAAGATGGCGGCCAAGATGGCGGACAAGATGGCGGCCAAGAATGTGGCCAAGATGGCGGACACAAGATGGCGGCCACGATGGCGGACAAGATGGCGGCCAAGATGGCGGACAAGATGGCGGACACAAGATGGCGGACAAGATGGCGGCCACAAGATGGCGGTCAAGATGGCGGCCAAGATGGCGGACAAGATGGCGGACACAAGATGGCGGCCAAGATGGCGGACACAAGATGGCGGCCACGATGGTTGACAAGATGGCGGATAATATGGAGGACAAGATGGCGGTCAAGATGGCGGCCAAAATGGCGGACACAAGATGGCAGCCAAAATGGCGGCCAAGATGGCGGACAAGATGGAGGCCAAGATGGCGGACAAGATGGCGGACAAGATGGCGGACAAGATGGCGGCCAAGATGGCGGTCAAGATGGCGGCTAAGATGGCGGACACAAGATGGCGGCCAAGATGGCGGACAAGATGGCGGCCAAGATGGCGGACAAGATGGCGGATAAGATGGCGGCCAAGATGGCGGCCAAGATGGTGGACAAGATGGCGGCCAAGATGGCGGCCAAGATGGCGGACAAAATGGTGGCCAAGATGGCGGACAAGATGGCGGACACAAGATGGCGGCCAAGATGGTGGACAAGATGGCGGCCAAGATGGCGGTCAAGATGGCGGACAAGATGGCGGACACAAGATGGCGAACAAGATGGCGGACACAAGATGGCGGCCAAGATGGCGGACAAGATGGCGGCCAAGATGGCGGCCAAGATGGCGGACAAGATGGCGGACAATATGGCGGCAAAGATGGCGGACAAGATGGCGGACACAAGATGGTGGCCAAGATGGCGGACAAGATGGCGGACACAAGATGGCGGCCAAGATGGCGAACAAGATGGCGGCCAAGATGGCGGCCAAGATGGCGGACAAGATGGCGGACAAGATGGCGGACAAGATGGCGGACACAAGATGTCGGACAAGATGGCGGCCAAGATGGCGGACAAGATGGCGCCTCTTGAGGTCACCTCTTGAAAAACATGCTCTCCTGGTATCGGAAATCTGACAGCTGGGTTTGTATGGAATTTCGTACCAGTCGATGGAAAGTTTGAGCGAGAGAGATGAGAGATACTTCCCATTTCATCCATCTCACTTGCATTGGCGATCTCACGTGTGTGATAGTATGCAATAGCAATAGTGATGGGCAAATTTGTCCCAAGTTACAGATGTAAATTTATCCCAAGCTGACACAATATTGACACAAATTGCGTTTATAAACTCGGGTTAGGATCGTGCGTAGAGCGCAATAGTGCTGTCAGGGAGATTAATCTTTTGACAAAAATGATTAATCAAAGATTAATATTATTCACAATATTAATCGTGTCTAGACGTACAGTTAATGCGGTGTAATATTTTTTAATGAATCTGAGTAAAGGTTTCAAATCTTTAAACCAACTCTGATTCAAATCATTGAAAAGAGTGATTATTCTCTACTTTAATCCACATGCTTCAGAGATCATCATTATTATCCGAAAAAAATACTTTAGCTGGATGCAAATCAGATGTGTTTATTGCATTTACGCTTGCAAGATTTCATAATACACAGATTCAGCGGCCAACCACGTTAATCACGCGTTCTGAGACCCCAGATCGAAGTTCTTTTGCTGCCGACCGTAGGCCGTGCAACAGCACTGTGATAATACTTATTGATTCCAACGTCACTCAACGAGTGCCTCAGTGCTTCGATCATTTGGTCAGAACCTAGTCCAAATACATCCAAATACTTTAGCGTTTCTAGTTCCGACAGATACCTGCGATACCAAAGATAGATTACTATCAAGCATGTAATGATCGGGCATATCTACTTACAAATACGACGGTAAAGGAATATTGTAACACCGCGACACCGACAGGTACTCTATCTTTCGTGCTCTGCATAGCGTTTTTATTGACCCATCCGTTAGCAGTGTGCAATCGGAAAGATCCAACGCGACTAGTCTTGGACAGCGTTTAAGTAAAACTGCCACCGCTAGAAAAATATTAAAATAATTAAAGATGCATACTGACGTCGTCCCCCATTTTAACGCACCGCATACTTACCCTCATCATGCAATGTACTTCTGCATCCCGCTATGTTAAGATGCATAATCTGTGGTGTTAGATTTTCTACCAGTACCTGTACTGCTTCGGTGCTCAAGTTCGTCCAACTTACGTTCAGATTGAGCAGTTTCGTTAGCGCCGTTGCCATCAGGTGCATTCCACCCGTATCAATGCCTGAGCACATGGTGAGATTCAACGTATCTAGCCGCCGATTTTCGGCTATTGCTGCACAGATTCCGCCATCCAGGGGAACGTTCTCTAGGCTAAGCTTTACCAGAGCCCGACAATTCGCTAGCAGCGTGCGCAGTATTGGTTTACTGATAGTGCACATGCTGAGATCCAAAAACTGCACCTTTAACCCGGGGGGAATGTTCAGACAGTTGTCCGGAATAGGGTCAACGATGTGTGTGTGTGCAAAGCGCAGCACAACGACACCACGAATAAGCACCTCCACCAGCCCATGGTGCTGAAGCGTTCGATTGCTGAGATCTAACCTATACCAAAGCGTTTCGTCCTTTGTCACGCGATTGAACCGACGATTCACTAGGGCACAAGCAAGCAGTGTCTTTTTCGGAAGCCATTTCAATATCTGCAGCAAAACTTCGTCTGATAGTAGATTGAAAAGATCTGCAAAGAAAGGTATGTTACATGTTATTCCTCTTGTTACCAACGACGATGATGTACGGTACTCACTGCCATCTACTTGTTCGGTTCCTCTATGTTGATCCATTCGGTGCATGAAGAAAATTTCTTCGCTACCGTGGGCCATCGTTTTCCTTAGTTCTTCCGTAGGGGCATCGCATTCTTTGCTGGCTTTACATGATCGTGGATGGACATTGTTGGAAACGTTTGTTAGCGGGAGCCTTTCTTTACTCAATGGTGGATCCATTTTAACGTAGTAGGTACAAGGTAAATATTCTAAATGCAGTACACCAAACCGCAGCAGGACAGAACCAACTGGTGGTAATTTATTTTCGACGATCCGTGCTCAACACTCGTGTTCCGTTCGATGAAAATACACAGCGATTGGTTTGTTTACACCGTACTGCCGCGCTTTGTGACGTTTCTTGGATAATACCGAGCACAAGGTTGTCACAACAAAAGTATGCTGAACACTCAAAGGCAACGTTTGAAAGTTTAACATTTTGAAAAAACAAGTCGAAATGTATTTCATCATTATTCTTTTTATGCATGCGGATGATGATTAATTAGCTAACCTATTTGATAAATTGAGTCACATTATCATAAAATGAACTCCTGCAAGTGCGAGAGGAAAACCATTACATTACCAAAGCGACAACAAATCAGAAACAGAAAAATCAGTGGACTCCATTATTTTATCACTGATTTTATTTTATTGCTGATAACGAGTCTTATTTACACACCTTTAGCATACGAAACTACCACCGGTTTGTCTTTTAAAATGTATCCGTTAACTGTGCTCAGTGCACGCTCAACACATTGCCGAAATCTACTGCTACCAGTCGTATCTTCATCCTCCTCAAGAGGAACAAAGGTAACAAATGCTTGGCCCTTCATTCTTCCCGTCTTCATCAACCTCACGTCGATTGTTTTAAGCAATTTGGCTTGGAAGAATACGCCGAACAGTGCTATAAGGTCCAGTTCCGTAACTTGTTTGGCAAGATTCTTAATATACAACTTGTTGGTCGGTTCTCCTGGACAGTAGTTTTGGAAAACGTGCAATGTGTTTCGTTGCTCGTCGGGAATTCGATTGGATAAAATATCTTCTATCGATAGTGTGGGAGCCTCTTCCAGTGTGGATGGTATGTTTTCCGTTGTTCCTGGGACAGTATTGTTCCCATGAGATGCTGGTTGTGATGCCGTCAATAACGCTCCAGAAATGTTTATTTCAAGTTTCGCCTTTTTCGGTGGCTTTTGGGTAGTTTGTAACTCTACTGAAGAAGGCTCATAGTTGACTACCTTCATAGTACGCTTTAATAAGTTATTGGATGTATTTGTCTTTCTAGTACTGTTTACTTCCGAATCCGATTCAAGTTCCGATTCCTCTTCCGACAAACTAGCTGGATGCGATTGGGAACTTTCTTCCGGTGCGTTCGGTGTGATTGTATTCTCTTTCTGCCGACTTTCAAACGGTGGTTTCAGATTCATTTTGTTCATCAAATGCAGCGTTTGATAGTAGAGCGCACTGTTCGAAGCTAGCTCTTTGGTGATGTTTTCCAGTATTTCCGGCGAAGATTTGGGATATCGGTACGCAAGATGCGGCGGTGGAAATCCTTCAAATCCGAGCGGAAAACACCTTTGTTCAGGCATGCCAACGGTTTTATGTTTTGTAGCTTCTTTCCCGGCGAATGAGGCAGGTTCGTTTTCATTCGAATACTCTACTTTTAATCTGTGTGTTTTGATCAGCAGCTGGTGTAAGCGCGCAATCACTAGCCGTGCTTCCGACTCGTTGTCTACACTCACAATCGCACCGTCAGCATTTCTCCGCTTGATAAAACGAACTGTTTCCAATCCGAAGAGGTGTAAAAATTCCCGCACATCGACACTGTTAAACATTGGTGGAAAATTGAATACTCTTAACGCAATCGACGACATGGTGGGCGCGTTTTGATCACGCAAAAGCGTCGAAAGCAATGTAAACAATTTAGTAACATCAATAGCAACAAGACGCAGGAGCAGCTGACTGTCAAACGCGATTACCGCACATTGTTTACCTTGATTTGTTCTGACAGCGAAATGTTATGCCATATTCACGCAATACAAGTTTGCGGCTATTTTCGGTTCGTTCCGTGACCGGGTTGAATTTAAAATATTCTACTAATTAGCAGATATGTTTCTAACGAGACATCTACGATTGACGACGGCCGTCTTGAAGCATCCGGCACGACTAGGCTTCCCAATCCGACAGTGCGGCACACAATCAAAAGAAGGACCGGCCGACAATGGTAAACCGGACGATAAGAAAAACTTAATCCTCCGCACGAATCTATTCGAATCGGCGGCCAAAAAGGACAAACAGACTTACATAGAGATGGTGAAGATATTTGAAAAGCGTAGCGTCCATCGGCGAAATCACGTCGAGTTCATTTACGCTGCCTTGCGTCACATGGAAGAGTTTGGCGTGAACAAGGATATCGCCGTGTACAAGGCGCTGATCGACGTGATGCCGAAGGGCAAGTTCATACCGACGAACATATTTCAGGCAGAGTTTATGCACTATCCGCGCCAACAGCAATGTATCATAGATCTGCTGGAACAGATGGAGGACAATGGTGTGATGCCCGATTACGAGATGGAAGCGATGTTGATCAACGTATTTGGCAAGAAGGGCCATCCGGTGCGAAAGTACTGGCGCATGATGTACTGGATGCCAAAGTTTAAAAATCTCTCGCCTTGGCTACTGCCTAACCCGGTCCCAGACGACACATTGGAGCTGGCTCGGTTAGCAGTGGAGCGCATGTGTTCAATCGATCCGCGCAGTAAAATTGACGTATTCGATACGAAAGCGGTCGAGAATGCACTCGATCATACGTGGGTCGTTAGTGGACAGAGTGTCGAACAGTCGGAATTGTTGGAGGCTCATAGCAAGCAGGAACCGGTCTACATCGAGGGTCCATTTGTGATATGGTTGCGAAATCGTTGCATCAACTATTTCGTGCTTAAAAGTGCTCCGAAACCGTTGGCACCGATTAAACAAACGGAAGATCCAGATGGTACGGAAGAAGACACACAGAATTTGACGCTTGTTTGTACTCACTAATTATGTCTTTTGTTAATCCAGATGTTAGCAATCTGCACAACCCCTACATTGGACTCGATTTGCGTTTTCGCAAGGGCCATCGGACAGGATCTGCAGTGAGCACTAGTCGACGGTCAGTTCACGAACAAGATGACGGCATCATCTATGGAATCTGTTGTACTGGATCTTCCACAAAGGATTCGCTACTGTCTTGGATCCGGTTGCTAGAGAAAGAGAAGGGCAACGCAGCACTATCCTCGCTTGCTGTGCTGTTCAAATTTACTTCTCCCACAACTGAAGTGACCATTCGGGACGGGGATTCCAACACTGTACAACACTAGCTGTATACATACAAATCGTTGCCTATAGAATCAAAGTAAACCACTGAAAGCACCTGACGGTGGTAGAAGCTAATTTAAACCCCGAAGACAACCAGCCAGTGGTAACCATGTGTAAAATCACAGAAATTTTATTTCCATTTAAATCGTCACGCTAGGTACAGGCTAATTCATACGTCAATTTATACACATTCATGCAATTGTAACGTTCGTTACATGTCGGGCATTAGGTTCAGTTGCACAGCCCTAGCCGGTGGTGGTGTTGAGCGTTTTCTTCAGCGGAAATACCTGCGTTACCTTCCCAATACCCTTGCTAGTACCTTCGCGGAAGAGGATTCGCATCCCGGGACGCACGTACTCCGGATGGCGCACGAACCGAAACAGTACCGAGGCGGATTGGTTTGTACCGATGCCGGTGTCTCCGGCACCCATGATACCCTCGATGATGGCGGTCTGTCGAATGCTACCGATGTGTACGGTAGTCTGAAATCCTTTGAAGATACGTGTCGCGTGAAACAGCACGGACACTTGTGCCTGCGAGAGGAAGCAAGAAGCAAATGTTCTATTAGCTTTGCTGTTATCAGCAACAACGACGCTCGTTCAATACCTGAAAGAAGTAGCACCCGCAAGCAACATCGTTGCTTTCATAGTCGGGCAGTATTACCATTCCGCTGCGCAACGCAGGCATCGGTTCGATCGTGCTAAAGGACAGTGAAGCACTTTGCCCCGCGCGCACCACCCGGCACGGTGCTTTGTTGCGATGAATCGTTTGGACGGTGACCGAAAAGAACGATCCGTCCTGCAGTGGGCCCACCTTCACCTGACTGTTCTCGGTGAGTACTCCCTTGCAGAGTAATCCACCGGCCACGGTTCCCACCTCGGACACGCGAAATATCTCATCGATCTGAAACTCGATCGGTTGCTGTTCGAGCCGTTCCTTCTCCGCGTTGCTGATGCCCGGTGACAGCACGTACAGATACTGGATGAGCAAATCCAACCCTGCGCCGGTCACGTTCGACACGCAAAAGATGGGCACGATCTGTTCCACATTCTGGTGCGCGTTCGCGTTCAGCACATCGTCCTGGTTGCTAATTAAGTACGGTACCTTCCGATAGCCGATCGAGGTGAGCAAATTCTTCAGCTCGAACAGAATCGGTTCGGGCGGTGCGAGATCAATCTTCGTGACGATGATCGAGAACGAGATGTCCAGCGCGTGGATGATCGCTAGATGCTCGCGCGTCATATTGCTAATGTTGCCTGCCGCTATCACAATCAGAGCATGGTGCGGACAGTATCCGGACAGGGCCTGGACGGTCGTTTTCAGATAGCGTCGGTGCCCAGCCAGATCCATGAAGGTGACTAGCTTCGTCGACCGGTCGCTAATCTCTTCCGCCGTCATCATCTCATTGTACTTGTAGTTAATCACGCTGCCTTCCGCATCGAAGCCGAGCGTTTCGTGTGATATGCAGGACGTGCGGCCCGTCTGTATTTCGTGCATGTGTCGGAACATGTTTAACCGGGCCAGTCCGCGTCCATTGTCAAACTCGCCCTGCGTCAGCACACCTAGCAGGGTGGACTTGCCCGCATCGGCACCACCCAGTACGGCGACCCGCACCTCAATGTTGTGCTGATCGTCGGGAATCTTGCGCACCAACACCTCCACGACGCTCCGCTGGTCGGCGAGACTCTTCCGCCGCAGGATGCTCGTCGATGCATCCAGCTTGCGGGCCATCTGATTGAGCGTGTGCAATGACACCGTCATATCTTCGTCATTCAGTCCATGCAGATGGCCCGAATCGGAGACACCGATTTCGTAGATCGCTTCACCATTGCCTTCCCGCAAACGCCATTTCATCTGTGTCACCAGATGTTCGAACCGTTGCTTCGAAGGATTGATCAGCTTTAGTTTGTACTCAATGTTGCCGAGCTGCGGCTCGGGCGGCAGGAAGCCACGGTTGAAGTCGATGCCCTTCAGCTCCAAGTCGTTGCTGCTGTATATGATGGTGTCGATCCGCTCGTTACTGTCGTCATCATTCCCGTTCCGGAGGTCCGTGTCGCTGCTCGAACCCGATGACGTTGGTGACGGGCCGAAAAGGTCAAAAAATGAAGAGTCCATTTGGGGAACTGTTGGAGAGCATGTGTAGTAGTGGTTCCATCGCGAGTCGTCGTTAGCGCAAAATGATTCGTTTTTTTTTGCCACCGCCAGTTCCAAGAATAGGCAAAACCGCAATGAGAATACAAGAGAACCAAACGTGGTTAGGTTAGTAAGGGAAAATAACACACATAAGGAGTCGGGACGAGAAATACAAGCGCAACACATAAATAAAACTTATTGTTACGCGAGATAAAACACCTCGGACGACCTTCAGCGCAAGAATAAGAGACCCTCAGCTGCTGCACTGCATATGCTTTCACTGTTGCAACGCACTGAATCACTTTGCATCAGCGTTGCAGATCGATTTCATCATCATTATTTATCAACAAGCACGATGGCACGTTCACTTTTGGTTGCGACGGCCAAGCCTTCACAGAAACGCGTTTTGCTCCCCCGCCTAAAAGCACACACAACACAGAGCGTTCGCTTCTAAGCCCAAGGCAAGGCGTTATTTCACAACGGCGCCGTTTCTTCAGAAAGTGTAGCAAGAAGCCCAAGAAGAAACCAAACGTACCAAAATAGAAAATTTTCTTTGTTGATAAACAGACGGGATGAAATTAAAACATCAACAACACAATGAAACACCACCCCGAGAGTCAATGCACCTTCAAATATTGTACATCTGCAGTATGCCTTTGCGCGGAAACCAATAGTTGCGGCTAGAATGGTACAAATCGTTCGAAGAAATATGCACAATTCGGGTATTGAATTCACCTACCCTATTTTGTGTGCTCTCCACACGTATGCGATATTTTTATACTTGATATTTCTTTCTTCCAAGTGTGTAGAGAAGGAGGTATATTTTGACCAACATATCGATACGCGTTTCCACCACCAACACTACTGCACGCTTGCTGACAATTTGCTGTCAAACTTCGGCAGACGAGCGCAAGGTGTGTATAGGTGTTACAGACCAAGGTGTATGCAGTACTGCAGGGCTTTTGCATTCAAGTGGCCAGGTTGGAACCCGGTGAAGTGTTACCCTCTGCTATCCCCTATATCAATATCTCCGCAAGGTTTAGCACCACTTCATTCAGCCAATGTGCTCCCGAACGCATTGTGTCGTTTATAGGACGTTAATGATCCTCATTACGTGCCCCAATTATCGTATTTTTCCAGTTCTGGCCCACGTTCTCCCACGGATATCTGGTCAGTCAAACAGTCCTTGGTTCATTTTCCTTCTCCTCTACCAATTGTTACTCTGTTTCCCAGACAGTCCCTTTGAGTCCCAGTGAGAGTCTGCAGCTTAGCAGATCTTCGTCGCATACAGTGGAGGATCAATCCCCTTGGAGGCCCAGGGCGGAATTTTTAAAGCGGGGCCTTTAATTTTGCTACGGCATTATCGGTGTTAGGGAGATGTACTTCAAACATGATTTAACAACACCAGCAAAGTCTCGGAAAGAAAGCTCCCTTGCGTACATCTCAGAGTTCTGTTGCGTAGTTGCGTGTTGCCCTGTAAACGGGCCTAGTAAGCTAGTCTTCATATATAAACGTTTGTATGCGCTAAGGAGAACCATAACGCCACTACTTGGTTCACATTTTCTACGATTTACGTACATTTACGATTCCTGATTAGTCCAGCGCCTGCTACGATTTTTCGCCTAAGGTACAGTTTTCAATAGGTTTACTTTACGGAAACAATCAGAGAAATTTCTAAGAAACCTGTTTCGCTCATGTTGAAGATTTAGGCGATGAACAACACAATTGTTTTCAGATTTGCGAAATCAGGAAAGCATGCTTTTCAAGAGGTGACACCTGCAGTGTGGAATAAATTTGCCCATCACTATTGCTATTGCATACTACCAAACCCGTGAGAGCGATCGCTAGTGTACGGAAGATGGATGAAACGGAAAGCATCCTTCATCTCGCTCAAACTTTCCATTAGCTGGTATGAAATTCCATACAAAACCAGCTGTTTTCAGATTGCCGATACCAGGAGAGCATCCACGGAAGAAGTAGCACATAGTACAGCAATTTTGCTTGAAAACCGCCGAAAGGTATGCAATGTTTAAACACTAACTTTCCCGCTTTTCGTGAAAAATTTCTTCGAAAACTACCTGTTTCCGAATTTAAAGTACCAGGAGAGCATGCACGGAAGAGGTAGCTCCTGGTACTGCGCCGTAAGGTATGCAATGTTTATACACTAACTTTGCAACCAACTTGCAACGCAATGCGCCGTAAGGTATGCAATGTTTATACACTAACCTTGCAACCAACTTGCAATGCAAGTTTGGTGCATGCAAGAAACTTGCAGCAAGATGGCGTCCAACTTCGTACTTGCATGCAACAAACTTGCATGCAAACTTGCATGCAAGTTCTTGCAAGCAAATTCTTGCATGAAAACTTGCATGCAAACTTGCATGCAAGAACTTGCATGCAAGAACTTGCATACAAGAACTTGCATACAAACTTGCATGCAAGTTCTTGCATACAAACTTGCATACAAACTTGCATGCAAACTTGCATACAAACTTGCATGCAAGTTCTTGCATACAAAACTTGCATACAAACTTGCATGCAATCTTGCATGCAAACTTGCATGCAAACTTGCATGCAAGTTTTCATGCAAGAATTTGCTTGCAAGAACTTGCATGCAAGTTTGCATGCAAGTTTGTTGCATGCAAGAACGAAGTTGGACGCCATCTTGCTGCAAGTTTCTTGCATGCACCAAACTTGCATTGCAAGTTGGTTGCAAGGTTAGTGTATAAACATTGCATACCTTACGGCGCATTGCGTTGCAAGTTGGTTGCAAAGTTAGTGTATAAACATTGCATACCTTACGGCGCAGTACCAGGAGCTACCTCTTCCGTGCATGCTCTCCTGGTACTTTAAATTCGGAAACAGGTAGTTTTCGAAGAAATTTTTCTCGACCAACGGGAAAATTAGTGTCCTGGTCCTGGTACAATTTCGTTTAAACTTTAAAGTCACTAAGTCGATATTCTTCTCTGCATTTAATTTATCACATAGAAACAAATGTTTTATATAACCAAGGAAGATATTTTTGATAAATTTTTTACCTTGTAAATTAATTTTTTTGCTATAAATTAACTTTGTTGTAAAATTTTCAAAAATCGCACAATCGGAACAAATTTTTTGGGGCCCCCAACACGGCGAGGCCCTAGGCGACCGCCTACTCCGCCTACCGTTTGATCCGCCGCTGGTCGCATATGCATATATATTGATCTTCAATACAATCCTTAGCAGCTTGATAGCTTCAGATAAAATGTGTCGCGTTCCGCAAGTCTACAATTCGAGACAGTCTTGTAAGCGTCATTTACATGTAGGATGATGTGTTTGCTCGAAAGGGCCCCACGTTGTTATCATTTCGGTTGTCGCAATGACCCTCTCCAATGTTGTTAAAAAAATGCTCAACAGTCCTGTATCATTTGAACTCGTTAACCCTGCACTACCAGATCGGTAAAATCGATATACCTTGATAGGGATGATTTTTTGGCACATCTGTGTCATGTTTTGTTTACGTTTTGTGTGCTCATCGTCCGTGCAGTTGCACCAGATTTGTGAACCAATTACGGAATAATTAAAGAGGTTGCTGTGCAAAAATGCTTTTGGTAGACGTGTTTTATAAAAGTTTCAATAGTTAGAATTGAAGGGCAGTGTTCTAGAGCAAGGAGAATCCGTGTTTAGAATCCAATTAAAAATTAAACAGTGATTAGCTTACGAAGCTATGTGGCAATATTTACATTTTTTCTACGCAGTGGCAATCACTCATTAGGCAAAGTTTTACAATAAAAGTGCGGCTAAAATACAAACTGAGAAAAAATGAGCTGGTTTGATACGACAGGCATTGCTAATTTGGCGAAAAATGCGCTAAAAGAGGCACAGAAACAAATTGACAAAGCGCTCGATATCAAGGATGAAGAAGACAATGCGAGTCTTCATGATACAAGTGCTCCGGATGATGAAAATAGTGATCACGAAGTGGTAGGAAGCAGCTCTGCCCAGTCCGATGTATCTACCAGTTCTTTGGCAGTAAACATGTCTAACACGCTAAGTGCGTCCGTTGAAACAACCGATGGTAAGGGATTAAATATGTGTTAAATACAGCAATGTTGTTAATGTCTGGGTGCTTTGTTTGCAGGTTCGTTCTTTGATCAACCGATACACAACTCCAGCACCGTTACCAAACCACCATCCAGCTTGAAGTGTAGAAGCTTGGAAGATCCAAAGAACGCAAACATGTTAAATTCACCGACAACTGAAATAGATAGCTCAGAGTCAATTGAAGTGCTAACGCCCGTTACTAACTCTGGGTCAGCCCTCACCTCGCCTAGTCGACGATCGTCCGGTGGTATTACGATGCATGAAGACGAAGAATCCGAATCGATTGAAGTGATCGGTTCCGTCGGAATGTCACCAGTTGCTACTCCGGAATCGATAAGCATAACCGACCATGCACAGCAGGATCAGCCGTGCAATGTATTACCGAATCAACGTGAGAAAGAGGAGGATGACGTTAGCGTTGAGGACGATTCCATTTCCAACACACTGTCGGAACAAACGATCACAGTTCTGGAAGCCGATGCAAATTTACTACCTATTACGGTGGCGCCGGGACGTACCAGGCACCAGTTTTCCATTTCCAATGCTCTTCCCGTAAACGTCGTTAGTGTTGAATGCAAGACGCTATCTAAAGCAGGTGAGAAATGTAGCGATGCTGATTACGTGCCACCAAGTTCACTTTCCAACAGCAATTCGGAAGCAAAACCCGCTACAGAAGGCCACCGCCATACTTCACCGGAAGATGAAATGCATTTAAAACAATTACCCAAACCAGAACATGGCTTGGACCAAAGTTACGAGAGTCTAGATTCGCAGACTCAAATATCTGATATGGCACACAGTTTTGAGGAAATTAGATCCGGAAGCAACGATATCGAAAGTCAACCATCGACAGTTACTTTGACAGTGCAAAATTCCGAGCAATTTTCAGATGCGGCACTGGAATCGCCCGATGGTCCAGGATGTAATCAAAGTTTATTTCAAAGTTTGGGAGACGATGAGATCGAAACAACTACTTCGTCTGATATAGAGATCATCTCCAGTCCGAATGGAGATTCTAGCAGCACCCATAGTGGAGCCTACCGCACTAGCCCACTGAAGATAAGCGATGGAAAGGGTGAAAATTTTGACATGCTTCTGATCAAGAAACGGCGTGGACACACGCGCGAACCATCGGAAATTTCCATGAACAGTGGGAATAGTGACGATTCGGGAAATTTGCCTGAAACGGAACGGTTGATGCGACGGCTAGTAGAGGTCTCAGAAACGCTTGAGCAGCGCGAATATCGATTGGTGGAACTGGGAAGACAAAACGCAGAACTAACTGAACAAAACTTTCAGCTGACGGCCCAGCTGGAAAGTAAAGCGAAACGCGATGGAGCATCCGACCCCGATGGATATATGCAACGCTTGTCTGCCTTGGAGCGCAAATTTCAACAATCGATTCGCGAGAAAGAAAATCTAAAGGCTAAACTGGAAACGCTCCGAGCGGAAGCGAAGGAAAAGGTTGCCAAAAGCGAAATGGATAAAGCACTGGTCGAGCGGGACTTTATGATTAATGAGCTGCAAAAGGAAGGCGAAAGTCTGTCGAAACAAGTACTGCAACATTCAAACATTATCAAGAAATTGCGCGCAAAGGAAAAAGAAAGTGACGCATTGATACGCAGACAGTGTGACGAAATAAACGAACTGACGCAAGAGACGGAACGGCTGAAGCGCTCACTGTCCGCAAAGGACGAAGTGGAACGCTCGCAGATAGATGCCGTGCACAAGCTGACATCGGAAAAACGTAAACTAGAGCGTGAATGTGCCATCCTCACCGGGAATTTAGACGATCAAACCCAAAAGTATGAAAGTTTGCGCAAGTCGTTTGAATGTGCCCGCAAGGAGCTTGCGGAAAAGGTGGACCTTTGTCAAGAGTTGCAGCACAGCTTGAATAAGCTACAAAACTGTGAAACCGAGTATCTATCCTTCCAAAGAACTAATAAAACGCTGCTAGAGCAAATGGAAGAGTTGCGCGAACAGTTGCGCCGTACCGAGCGCGAAAACGAGCACCGCTTGATACGCACCAAGAACGAACACGTGGAACTGTTGCGCCGGCTAGAGGCGTCGGAAACGCGTGCCGAAGAGGAAAAGAATGCATCCGCCCTGCTGACGGTACCGTTAATGAAGCAGCTAGAATCGTTGCAGTCCACTTTAAGGCATAAAGAACGGATCTGGGAGCAACGGGACGCTTCCTTCACGCAGCAATTGTCGGAAGCTTTAGAGCGCGTTAAGCTGATCACTGAAAAGGAGATGTCACAGCGGAACATAATTGCCACCCTGCAGGATCGCATTATGAGCCTCGAGGAGCGTTTAACAGAAACTCTTATTCAAACGGAGGAAGCGTTAGCGAGTTTGCAACAGAAAACCCTGGAAGCGGAATTACTTGAACAAGAGTATCGTAAATGTTTGGCAGCAAATGAAGCAAGGCATGCTGCATCACTGGAATGCTTGCAAAAGCAAGAACATTCTGCTGATATTCAACAAGCAGCATCGTCATCAAACAAAGCTAGTACTGAAAAAGTTATATCCGAGGGGGCAGGAACGTTAAATGAATCGAGGGATGTGAAGCTGCAGGTCGATATTAATACCTCGGTACAGGTGGGATTTGTCGCGAGACATGCAGAGGATGGTTCCCCCACTCCTAGCATGGGCAATTTATCGCTACCAGACTCATTGAACAGCATTCCATGGAATATGGCCGATGATAACCTCGGTGGTACGTCGGTTGAAAGGAACGCACCGCCCGCCGATAGTATAGGCGATGTCGGATATAATCCGTCGATTATGTTCAACAACACATCCCTGCTCGAGACGTTACAATCCACGCTAAAACAGCGAGATGGTGAGGTGTATCAACTGCAATGGGAGGTGTCACGGTTTCAACAAGAACGTAACGTGCTTAGTTCGGAAATTTCAAATCTCACGATGGAGCTAGATAATGTAAGTCTTCAAATCAGGGAACCGGGGGGGGGCGATAAGTGTGTGGAATTGAAATTTAATCCCCAATCTTTACGGTCACACACAGGTTCGGGAACGTTTCGAGCGGAGCATTCGGTTGGAGGAGGAACTGAAAGATTTGCAGAATCGGTACGATGCATTGCTGCAGATGTACGGTGAATCGGTGGAAAAAACGGAGGAGCTGCAGCTAGATTTGGTCGATGTGAAAGAAATGTATAAAATACAGATAGACGATCTGCTTAAGCGGCAGCGTGATCTTATTGCTTCTATGAACCAGCACCCTGCACTAGTGTCATCACCTGGGAATAGCCGTTAAACTACTATTAGCGCGGTTCTATTTCTTTTGTTTTGTTTTTTTTTAAATGACTACTCCTATTTGACCGTGTCCGGCTTAGTCTATGGCTGTTTTATCTAATAGTGGATTAAAAATCGATTAGTTTTTAACAATCCCGTTTGTTTGAATGCAATTCGTGAGGTTAGTACGCAGGTAACGTGAAGCTTAATGTGCAAATTATCTCCCGAAATCTATTGCGACGGATGTTGGCTAAATAAATAAATTAGATTAAACTAGACCAGCAACAGCTTCGTTGTTTTACTGTGAGTTTTTGCTTTTGTTGTTGTTAGAACTTATGAGGGATCGATACTGAACTCAGTAGATCGAATAGTCACAATACACTAGCCACAGATGGCGACGAGAGAGATCGAAGTGATTCAAATGAATATGATTTAAGACTTCAATCAAACATTTAAGACTTTAATTTTATTCATTAACTCCTCACGGCGACTTTTAACTCATGCTTGAAATCATGAGGACTCAGGATTTAATTCGTCACTTTCAATTTACGATTTAAATTTTGAGTTGAATCTCTTGTGTGAGTTTTGAATGGTTTGATTCATTGTGAATTAGTTAAATCGACAAAGAGTTATAAATATTCTTCTTGGAGGTTTGAATTAACTCACTCTTTAGTACGATTTAAGTCTTTCATTCTTGTTGAATCATTGTGCACATCACTAATGGTAACTTGGGGGTATGGAGTTCCAAAGGTCCCAACCAAGAACATCCATTATCAACATTTATCGATCATGATAGAAACTCTCATCCCTTTGATAGCTTAATTGATACGGTAAAATTAAAGGAAGGCATAACAGTAAACGACACAATACAGATAACCGGTTGTCCCTTATTCTAGCCCTATCCTACAGAATATCAATCAATTAGGATACTAGATCATGAGGTGACATGAAATTAGTTAACACTCATGTCACTTAACCGAAATGGATAGGTACACACATCGATCAAAAGTAGCCCTGCGAGTAAAACTGTACTTTACAGCAGATGGTCAGTATGACTCAAACACGACCCGCAATGCGTTCCAACTCATATTCGATCCGCCCAAAGTTGATATGAGCTCGGCGCCATAGTAAGATAATAAAACTCAACCGTATCTGTACAACAGACATGGGCGCATTGATAAGAAAGTTTTAAATGTTCTGCCACCAGTGCATGAAGGGGAATCTGCGACGTTTCACAGTCAGGAAACATAAATGTTAGGATTTCAATCTTTTTTTTAACTGTAAAGGGAAAATGTTGCTTTATCTTATCTTTCTAATACCCCAGCAGAGCAACTAGTAAAACCAGGACTCAATTCCTTATGATGATGTATCATTTTGTTCTTTCTATGTGCTTCTTTTTTTTATCGTACACTACATGTTTGGTTTTGCCTTATATTGTTTTGTGTCAAAAGATACAATCTTATCTAATTTATTGGAATTTCACTTTAAAGAAATCTTACACGGTTTCTCTATTACAAATGACGTGTGTTGAAAGTTTAAAGTTTGTTTAAAATTGATTGGGACCGGCCGGACCTTATCTCGCCCAATCCGTGGCGGGTGTGGGTGTCCATTGGTGTACTGTTTTTTTTTCTCTCTCTCTCTCTCTCTCTCTCTCTCTCTCTCTCTCTACTAATAGAAATAGGAACACAATAAACGAACGGTTAAAACACAACAACGGCGATCACTCCTGCTGTTGCTGTTGTTCCTCTTCCGGGATTTCTTCCATCTCGTCATAGTCCTCCACTTCCGCATCCTGATACTGTTGGTATTCGGAGATCAGATCGTTCATGTTCGATTCCGCCTCGGTAAATTCCATCTCGTCCATACCCTCGCCCGTGTACCAGTGCAGGAACGCTTTCCGTCTGAACATGGCCGTAAACTGCTCCGAGATGCGCTTGAAGATCTCCTGTATTGCCGTGGTGTTGCCAATGAAGGTGGCGGACATTTTCAAGCCACGCGGCGCAATATCGCACACGGCCACCTTCACGTTGTTCGGTATCCACTCCACGAAGTAGCTGTTGTACTTGCTCTGGATGTTCAGCATCTGCTGGTCCACCTCCTTCATGGACATAGTGCCTGCAAGTGGGTCATGAACACGTGAGTTTGGTTTGATCTTCGACTTTGCTCGAGATAGTCGTACCTCGGAAGATGGCCGCACACGTCAGATATCGACCATGGCGAGGATCGCAAGCGGTCATCATGTTTTTCGCATCGAACAACTGTGCAGTCAGTTCCGGCACCGTTAGGGCACGGTACTGCTGCGATCCTTTAGCCGTGAGTGGTGCGAACCCGGGCATAAAGAAATGAAGACGCGGGAATGGTACCATATTGACCGCCAGCTTCCGCAGGTCAGCATTAAGCTGTCCGGGGAACCGAAGGCACGTCGTCACACCCGACATCGTAACCTACGCGTTGTTACGAAAAAACCATGGGAATAGGTCAATAGTTAGCTAAGACGAGATGACATGTCATGCCACTTTTATTGTGAGTGAGAGAAATGTTAGGACGAAATCGAAACGGGCTGCAATCTGGAGGTCTTACCCTACTGTGCCAGATGTGTTACTTACAGAGATTAAATGGTTTAAGTCGGGATAGGTAGGATTGAAGATCCTAAGCGTTCTAAAGCAGATGTCATACAGCGCTTCGTTATCTATACAGTTGGTCTGATCGGATGCTTCGATGAGCTGGTGCATCGATAAGGTAGCGTTGTATGGTTCCAAAACTACATCGGACACCTACGTACACGTGCAAGAGAGTGTGGAAGGGTGGGATGGACAGGGGGGGGTTTAAGGGCAGACGGGGCGTGGGAAAGAAAAGGACGAAAAGGGGGGAAAAAGAACGTGATCAGAAAAACTGTGCAGTACTTACGGATACCAAGTGATTGAGGTCCCCATAGGTGGGAGAGGATAGCTTAAGCGTT
Organism: Anopheles moucheti; assembly: GCF_943734755.1. NCBI lineage: Eukaryota > Metazoa > Arthropoda > Insecta > Diptera > Culicidae > Anopheles > Anopheles moucheti. The sequence continues at coordinate 72,107,563 of NC_069141.1, forward strand.
CGGAAGCAGATATCGTACAAAGCTTCGTTGTCGATACAGAACGTATCGTCCGTGTTTTCCACCAACTGGTGTATGGAGAGCGTTGCATTGTACGGCTCTACCACGGTATCGGATACCTACGTGGCATGATGACCGCGATACGGGATAGACAGAGAGTATAGACAGAAGAAAACAGAGAATCAGAAACACTTGGGGCATCCGATCCACCCCCAAGAAGCTGCGGAGATCTAACGCTTTGTTTTGTGATCGTTTTACGATCGTTCTCCAAGTTTCTTCATTATTCTTCAAGAATTGGTCGTTAGGTAAGATAGTTATTCATCCAAAAGCCGATCGTATGATCGATCGTGCGGCGGATCGAATGTCTACATACCCCATTCGAAACGCCTAGCCGCTGCAACATACCTTTGGCGATGGAACGACGGAGAATGTGTTCATGATGCGATCGGGATATTCTTCGCGAATTTTCGATATTAGCAGCGTGCCCATACCGGAACCGGTACCACCGCCAAGCGAATGGGCCAGCTGGAAACCCTGCAGGCAATCGCACGCTTCCGTCTCCTTGCGTATCACGTCCAGCACGTTGTCCACCAGCTCGGCACCCTCGGTATAGTGACCCTTGGCCCAGTTGTTGCCTGCAAATGGGCATGGAAGCGAAGGTTAGCAGTAGGAATTCGGTAACGATGGAACATGATACGTGCGGAACGGCATTCCTTACCGGCACCCGACTGAGCGTAAACGAAGTTATCCGGCCGGAATAGGGCACCGTACGGTGACTGACGGACGGAATCCATCGTGCCGGGTTCGAGATCGACCAGTACCGCACGCGGCACATACTTGTTGCCGTTCACCTCGGTATAGTACACGTCGATACGCTCGAGCTGCAAATCGGTGTCACCATGATAGTGGCCGGTCGGATCGATACCGTGCTCATCGGAAATGATCTCCCAGAACTGAAACATGAAACGAGAGGCAAAAAAGGAAGGAAAAGAGAAAGAGAGAGAGAGAGTTTACGCAACAATATGTAAATATGGCCTTGCAATTAATTTGTAAATAACGCACGAGCTAGTGATCGGTTACAATGCTTATCAGTAGTTAGCAAGATGGCGCCAAACGAAGATCACTGATCTGATAGAATTGTTTTACGCACGATCGAAGGGGTTTTGTGCTCCGATTTAATGTGTTTTACTTGTCCCGTTTTTTTTTTGTTGTAACCAAACTGTTGTAACTCTCTTTCAATTACATTGCACAACGACGATCATTCATGGCGACATCAGCTGATGGGTGTTGCAATGAAACACGAGTGATGATCATCAAGTCACCAAAGCGAACGTTTAGTTAATTGCTGGCCATTGCTGTGTGCCATGAGCGGTTCTGGAACTGGAGTCTCCACACGTGTCACCACACACCCATTCACATGCAAATCGTTCTGCCCCATGGCCCCTCCCAAAGTGGCACCAATATAAAGGGATAAAAGAAAATTGGAATGGACCACCGAGACAACACAGGCGCGGTTTTGGGTAACATGAAGTACTTTGGTTTCATTTGGAGACATCGCACCTTACCGACGATCTACACGACGCGCTTTTAAGGCACATTTATACACTCGCGCTTTTGTTTTGCAAACAAAACCAATTATTTTTGAATAAATGATCCATTGTTTATAATTTATGTTTGATTAACATATTTTTTAATTATAATTAAATACTTCAAAACCTCATACTGTCTTCAGTAGTAATAGTGCACTGCACTAGTACGATGCACTGTGCAGTGGAAGCAGAAAGCGCTGCAAAAGCGCGTCGTGTAGATCGTCGGTAACGTCGCGCTTATTAAGCGCTGCTTTTTCTTACTCTCTCTCTCTCTCTCTCTCTCTCTCTCTCTCTCTCTCTCTCTCTCTCTCTCTCACTCTCGCGCGCTCTTTCCCACACTTAACCGCGCGCACACACAACACGGCCAGACGGTTTTTCTATAAATACCGGTGCCTAGGTGTTTAGAACGGAAATACGTTTCGCGTACACCCTGGCATTCGAATTAAGGGCGGACGCATCATGTTCGAAAAAAAAGGTACGAAAGCCGTTTTCGTTTCACTGCTGCCACGTCGCGTTCGGTCGCTCGTTTTTCGATGTCCGGCACCGGGCACAATGTAACACCCTTGCGATCAAAACATGATTCATTGATAAGATATCACCCACCACCTTACATAACCATCTATGTGATAAACACTGACGTACGACGGGTCACGTCAAACGATACTCCATTCGCGCAACCGAGTTGGGGACGTGGATGCGAGACCAATTCATCGCTACCTTTACCGTACCTTGGACCCGATCTGATTACCGCACTGGCCGGCCTGAAGATGCACAATTTCCCTCATGATGGTGAAATGCGGAAGATGCGCCGCGTACTGGACGGTACCACCAGCTCGCTGTTAGACGGTGACGGTTTTCTTGTGCGCGCGGGTGTGTTAATCCAATTTTGAAAACGTGCACTTTCTACCGACCGTCGCGAAACCCGAAGCACAGAGACGACCCGCGGGACGGGGGGGCACGTAGAGCGAGATGAGGGGAAACGGTTTCTAGAGCACACCACACCGTAGTACAGTGGCACCTGGCTTGTGGGACGCGCTGTGTTTTCGGCCGTGGCACTCGCTCGGGTTCGCGGTTCGCAAGCTACTGAACGCCAGCAACACGAACGACACGGCCAAACGCAGCGCCAAACGGTTAGGCAGTGCGCACGCGACACATACCGCGCGACCGTTAACCAATACCACCACCAGCAGTGCGCCATGCACGCTGTGCTACGGCAATACTAATTCCACCACAAATACGACACTGCGCGTTCGGTGGGCCGATAATAGCCGGTGGATGATAATGTTATTTTCGGTTGTGTATGCACGTGTTCCATTATCTCAGACGCAACACAGCTAACGCGAATCGGAATTGTGGACCTAGTGGTGGTCCTGAGAAGCAGAAAGCAATAGAAAAGAATTGCATATTTAAATTTGATTGTATTTCTAAATTATTCCAACTACCGAAAAGAGTAACCGATAGTTAAAATTGGTCATTTTTAACAACCCAGCGTGAACATTTTCTGCTTACGCTAGCGGCAACTAGATGGCGCTACGGCATCTCCCCATTTAACAAAACAATATTGTTTCATTTCCGGTCATTGGTGGTGGTTTTCTATCGCATTCACACAGCGGTTATGAGGTTCAGTTGGTGCAGCGCTTGTGAGTCGTATATCGGTATCGGTTTATGTTCGTGTTTATTAATATTTAACGGGTGTTAACTAGGGTTGATATTGCATTTTGAAGTTTTCTTCTTTATGGGACGTTTTTTAAGAGCTGAAAAGAGCTGTCTTTCAAAGATTTCTCTTTTTTATCACACATTAGCACATTAGTGATGATCTGAGTACGAACGGGGAGAGCCGTTCCAACAGTGATTCGATCGATGATCTTCTGTGTATTAACCATTAACCAATAGTCGTTAAGATGTAGGTTTCCAACGATTTAGTTCCAATTAAATGGAAACGCAGTAGAATTCGAATGCAAATGCCGCACACGTGATTTAGAACGTCCATAAGAATTACATTTATTGTGTGCAAGATTCTAAAACTAAGCAATCTCCGTTATTGAAAGTTCAAGAGTTATTTTTTGTGATATGAACATGAATTTAAAACGCGAAACGAATTGTTGGGAAAAGCTGAAAAAAACGTCAAACCTTTCGGTGGAGCACAAATAAAGTTACATGTAAAACATTTATTTCCATTTTGAAAAAGGGATTGTGGATTCTACAGGTCATCCACTACGCAAACTAAGGTACCGCTAGAAGCACCCAGCAAAAAGTGGAAGCTCCAGTCTTGAAGGTGCCCCTAGCACCAAGAATATCTGAAGCTTCTGGCCAATGAAATGACAAGGATCCGTAGAACCGTTTGTGGCTTCGTATTCATGAGCGATCCTAAGGAAGGTTAAAGCCTCAGTAAAGGGGTCCGCAAAAATTGTGGAAAATCCTCCGAACTTTCAGAAGTTTTCGTGAGCTTTTCATTGTGGCAACTAGTGGAGAGTCAACAATTTGCCATTTTACTGTTAGCCAACAACGAGCTAAGCTGGTATGTTGCAAGGTAACACTGTGCTTGAAGTTTGTTTTGTTCGACGAACAGAAATGAGCTATAACAGACAAACATGTTATCTGTGGTCTAACATCTCTTCATTCTTTTCCTTCTCTATTGGATCTAAAATCTCAATAGGTCTAGGTCAATAGGTCTGACGTCCTTTGACTTTGGAGGGTTCGTCACTTGATAGTGCAAGTTTATTTAAAAAGTCGATAAGCATAGTTCCGTATTGAACAAAAGACAGTTTCTTTAGAACATAATTATTTCACGCTAAAAACCATCAGCGTCTATACAGAAATGAGTCAACAACAAAAACGAAAAGCGGTGGAGGAGTGTTCATTAAACCAATTGCCCATAAGATTGCCTGCCTTTGAAGGGTGAAACCCACGAATCGACCGATGATGGCTGACTGATTTCGAAATGATAAACATTGTACCGTGAAAGTGGAAAGCAACGTTCGCACCAGCTCAACAAGCGCCCTGCAGTATTAACGCCTTCTTACGAGGTATTAGGCGTCTCCATGCAACGTTGGCGTCTCCATTTGTGTACGGTCGCTAGCGCACACTTGTATGATGATGTATGTTAAGCTGGTATGTTTTGGTTTATAAAACCGGGTAAATGTGCGTGTTTCCTTTGTTTTTCTTCTCTTCCCACTAAACGAATGTCTTCCCACTAACTGAAGTCACCTTCCATATTTTGCTTCGCCATAAAACGCACAGCTCAGTGCAATGCAGGGTGGTGTTGTTGGCTTTTTTTTTTTGTTGTTGTTGTGTCGTTGTGTACCAATCAAACAAAGAAATCCGCACGGGCACATGCGCACACGCGTGTGCGTTGTACGTGTACGCAACCAATTTCGAATCCGCTCAACCGTTCGAAAGCCACACAGTTTGCTCGCACCACCAGGAAAAGAACAGCTTTTTTAAGGGAAGAAGGGGGGGGGGGGAAGGGAGGAACAAATAGGGCACTTGAAATGATGTCTTGGGCTCCCCATACACACAAACACACATACACACACACACACACACACACAAGGTTGGTTAGGTTTTCTTGTTGATGTTTTGAGTACGGGGCACATCAAATTCATATTATATTCTTGGTTTTCGAACAGGCCTCCTCTCCCACCCCCGACCCCATCCTTTCCTTTTCTCTCCTCAAGGTACAAAGTTAGGAAGGTACAAAAGCGCACATCGAAAAGGGAAAATGCTCCGCCATTAGATAGAGGCGCGTGGCGAGGAGTACCATAGCTAAAGTCTTCCCACACAAGCTCCACGTGGGCAAACTCCACGTGCGGTGGGAGAAGGATGGGCAACAGGCGGGTACGGGCCGGTAGCTTGAGGCTGGTGGTTTTACTTGTTGCTTAAGCACACAACACAGTAAATGGGGTGTGTGGGGTGGGGGGGGGGGGGGGGGGGTGGTTTCGCATTGACGAAAAAAGGGTGTGTATGTGATATCTATTACATTAGTGAGTGTTTGTATATCGAATCCATTCGCTGCTTCGCTCGCAGATCGGAGGAGAGGTCTCCGCTGCTCGCAGGTGGCCTCCCCCCTCCCCATCTCCCCCATTCCCACCCTTTGCTCGATGTGGGCCAATATTGGGGAACGGACGGTTGTTTGTACGTACATCTTATTGCGGGAAGGTGGAAAGGAGTGGTGGTGGGGGGGGGGGATGTAGGTAGGTAAAAACAGGGGGACAGCAACCTCTTAGAAGCTTGCTTTTAATTATATATTAGAGCAAATTGCCCTAGCACTAGCAAATCACCGCCAGTTCTGTGCCGGTGGATTCTCCGGGTAAAACTCAACACAGCAAAACACAGCATTGCGTGTGCTTCCACTCTTCCGACCCCCATTATTCCTCCCCCTACCCCCCGCTTCCTCCACGAAAAGGAAATTCCCAAAAAACAATAGTACATAGAGCGCACAGCGAAAGATGAAAAGCGAACCCGCTAGCGATTTTGCTTTATTTCACCACCCGGGCAAAGCTGTTGTTCTTGTTGTGTTGTCCATCTTTTTTTTGTTTGTTGCTTTTGGTTTGGTTTGGCTATCCCCCACCCCCCGCCTCGCGCATATCTTGTTGCTTCACCGGCACAGCAACAAAACCAACTAGAGACGTTTTAAAAGCCAATAGAGACTGGTATCACTGCGAAATAGATACGCCCTAGCTGGAAATTAAAATATAAATAATAAATTCATTGCCTTGTACGAGCTGGTTCTGATCCCGCTGCTGCTGCTGCTGCGAGGTGCCTCAGGGCCAAACACGGTTGGGGAGTGTTGAGGATTGAGGGGATAGGGGAGGTGGGTGAACTCGTTGCACAGAAGTTGCTTCAGCTGCTAGAGCAACATCCCGGGTTGGCTGGTCATGGTCGATTATACGGCAGCGGCCAAGATGAAACACGCCTTACGATGGGAAAGAAACGCCAGCACCAGAACACCCAAGACGGCAAACGACCATGACCAGGGACGGCAACGACCTCCCCTCCTCATCCGCCCGCCCTGGATAAAGGGGGAGGGGGGGGTGGGGCCAAAAAAGTGCCGCAGTACATGAAAACATTAATTTAATTCAAATAGCTTGTTGGATGGTTTATAATGACGCCCGGAGTTGCTTAATGTTTCGGGAGAGTTTTCCCACATTTTCCTTTTTTTCGATTTTCTTGTTAGCTTTTTTTTATTTTGGTGCATATATCGTGTGCACTTTTCCACAATAGAAGCTAAAGGGGTGGGGGAGGTGAAATTTTCACCCTTTCACCCAAACCCTCTCCCCTCCTCTCCTTCAGCTCCTCGCTCCCGGTATAGTCCTCGTGCAAACAGACGTCGAAGATAATTTTTTGTTTTTACAGCAGCAAAACCCGGCAGGCGACGGCCCGAAAGTTTTTACGCTCTCTCTCTCTCTCTCTCTAACCCTCACTATCTCTCTCTCTCTCTCCCTCTCTTCCGCCTTTGTTCGGTGCTGTTAGTTTTGCACCACGTTCAAAAGCACGGTTCGGTGGCGTATATATACTTATAAGCTCCCGGTTTATTTTCCCCCTTTCCCTCCCATCTCCCTTTTAAAATGTCCTTCATCTCTACCACTGTGTGTTATCCTTGCCGTTTTCTCTTCGCAACGGTTTGCCATGGCTTGCTATGGGGTGTCACTTTAAACCGGGCAGAGTAAAGTGCCGAAAACTGCGTCACTTTTTCTTTGCATTGAAACGGTGCTTGCTGCCGGTTGGCACTGCTGCATTCTGGCCAGAATTAGGCCACACCATCATCACTGCGAACACCACCCAGTACCGTTTGCAACCCTGCCCCACGGTGACTCGTTTCTGGAGGGAATCGGCAAACGATGCGGTCGCACACCAACACCAGTATGCAATCGTACTGATGGGGGGAGGTGAAAGGGCGATGGAGGGGGGGGGGGGGGGAGGGGAATGGGAGAGAAAATGCCGGGTGGGTTTCGTGACTCGGGGTTCGGGTAGGCCGTTCCACCGTCCCACCATACGAACGGGGCTAAGGAAGCGCAGCAACTCTATCACATCGCTATTGGTCCTGCTGCTGCTGCTGCTAGTGTTGCTGCTGTTGTTGTTGTTTGGCCACGGTTGGCTACAGATCAAATTAAACGAAAACATATAAACACACACCAAAAGCATACGCATCGTGTTATGCGGGCCCCCCCACAAAGCAAGGGAAGAATGATGTGCTCCTGACGTCCTCCCTTCCCAACAGCATCTGCGCTTGAACCACACACACAGTTCTGACGGTTTGGGAAATTCTGTCGACCGGATTCTGTGTTAGCGCTGGCGCAACAGAGCAACACATCCTTCACCCCACATTTTAGGCCCTCTCCCTCCCCCTCCCCCCTCCCCCCGCAAATACCCCCCGCCTCCTTCTCCATCCCATTTGATGTTTAGGATTCGAACAGTTAGAATATAGGGACATGGCAGGATTATTTCCCACCATCATCATGTCCCCTTTCCATCTGCATGGGGAGAAAGCTTTGCTCGGAAAACCTCCCAACCAACCGGGCCGCAAGGCATGGGTCTGTTTAGACAGCAAATCAAAAACGAAACTGGAAGCAGGATACAAAGAAAAAAACCGTTACTACAAACAATTTCCCGTGCCGCTGCAGCAGCATCAAATGGATGGTGGAGGAATGGGGGATTTAGCATACATATGCGTATACCCTCTGCCTCCCCCCCCCCCTTGCGTTTGGAAAACCCGTGAGCCGTTTGGTGTCGGTGGTTCGCTGTCGCTTTTTGTGTGTTTTGCTGCTTATTTCCCTGCTGCAATTTAAACCATCTCCGGATGGCGAATGGTGGAAGATCTTCTAGGGTGGAACACAACACACTCACACACACACACACACACATACACGCAGGACGTGGCTTCAGATGGCTCCTCCGGCATGATGGAAGAGGAATAATTTATAAAATTTTCAACCAAACAAGGCCCTCTCCCCGAACCGGATATTCCGGCCCAACCCTCCCCGTTCTAGATACACCATTATGAATTTTGAGGCTATTTTCCTACCCTAAACACGTCCTGTTTTTCTTTTTTTTCCCCCTTTTTGGTTCACAAAACCATCCCCACAAAGAAAGGAAGATGTGCCAGCCCCAGCTCTGGCAGCGGTGAAAGCATGCTCCACACGGTCCGAGGCACACGGACACACAGTGTGTGCGAAATGGGGCAGAAGGTAGGTGTAGCGGCCAATATGAGCAACGCACGCACACACCCAGCCACAGCCACACACGGAATGAACACGGTTGGGCCGATGAATAACATCCGAACGGTTGCCGTTTTGTGGCGCTTGTTCTTTGTCTACCGTCCGAACGCTCGCGCCTGTCGCGAAGGCGCGCGTGTTGCGGATTGTTGTCCGTGTTGCGTGTGTTTCCTGCGCGTCTGTGTGTGCGTACACGCTTTGCTGTTTGGGAAAAGTTTTCCCTCCCGACTATCCCTTGTTGTTGGGTTTTGTTGTTGTTGTTGTTGCATGGCCCTTTTTTTCTCTTCCTCTAAATGGGTGAAGGAAGGTGGGGGGGGGTGAGATTTGTGGCAATGGAATTTCATTCGATGGTGAGAAGGGGAGGGGGAGAGGAAGAGGGGAGTTTTTCAATCTTCCATACTTCCCCTCCCTACCTGTCCAGCACGGTTTTGGGTGGTTAGGGTGGTTAAAGGGCAGGGGAGGGGGTAGGTGAGGGAAAACATTCACCGAAATGCTGGAACGGCCGGCATCCTGGCTCGCGCTACCGAAGTACAGACACAATCAATACCACACAGCACGGCGCGCGCACACACACCAGCAGAGTTGTGAATGAAATGCCCCGAGCACTTTGGCAAGGACGGTGCGTGCATGTCCTGCGATGCGAGGGATGCGCGAGAAATCGGAGCGGGGAGGGGGGGGGGGAGGTATGCAAGGGAAGGGCATGAACAAAAAAACACGGGTGGAATGGGGGGACGTGGGTCGCACTAACGGGTGTTCGGGTATCCTCGCGGGATGGACGACCAATGTCGGAGCATGCGCGGCACAGTGGTACGGACCGTTCTGGGCCGATCCGATGGGCCCGGGGACGTGCATCTTTGTTCTTCTCACCCATAGATACTACCCCACCCCTCCCTCTCCACAACCCCCCTACTTTTGCACGGCATAAAGACGAATCGGTGCCGAAGGAAGCGGGACCGAGCCCGACAGCATGCGACCGACCGTCAGCAAAACGGTCGTCGTGCCTTTTGTCTGCCTGAACCTGGCACGAGCCCATCAGTTAGAGCTGTGTCCGCCTTACGGTTAGTACGATTTAGTTAGGACCCTTGTGCTTTGTGGCTATTATGGTATAGTTCCTGTACGTTTTCAAAATTTGTACAATATTCTTTTAAAGTGCAGAACGCAGAACGAGTGTGTGATTTATGTTGTGTGTGTGTTTCATTTCGCACCCTTCATTATATGCAGGGTTTTTAGGATAGTTCAGCAAATAACTTCACACACGCAGGGCAACGGAGAGAGAGAGCAAAAAAAAACAGACACACAAGGGAAAACATAAATTTTCCACTCATACACACACACACACACATACACGACTATTCGCATGAAAGCAACGCACGCACACACATACGCACACATCATGGCAACACTAGTGCTCACATAGCGTCAGTGTACGGACATAAAAATCAAGTTGCAAAGTGTGTAACGAACGGACGGCTTAATAAAAATTCCATAAAACCAATAAATAGAACATGAATGAACATTGGTTGAGAGAAGAACCACAAAAAAAGAGAGAGAAAAAAAAAGAAAAACGGTACACCATTCGCAAGGATACGAATACCGCAGTTTGGCAGTGCATATACACCCAAGCAACGGTGTGCGTGTGTATGTGTGACGGGTTGTGTTAGTGATTTTTCCTACAGTAGCGAAAATAGCAACAGCAGCAAGGCACGGGTGTACGGAACGTGTTGATAACAGTGAGACCCGTTGTGTACCGTGTGGCCGTGTCCGCTATTAGCTCGCCTTAGTGTTGTTAATTGATGAAAAAAAGGGAGGCTCGCCAAAATGCCGCAGAACACACCCCTCTCCCCCTCCAGTCGCTTCTTTTCTCTCTCTTTCTCCCCTCCCTTTGGGCCCTTTTATTTCGATTCCCCCGTAGGGACAACAAAAAAAAACTGGAACGCTCGAAGAGAAGTACGACACAAAAAAAAATACAGGGAAGAACACTCACAAACACGTAGAGCCCAAAAGTATTCGAAAGGAACAAAGGAAAGGATAGCTTTTTTGTGAAATTTAATTTATGCTGATGTATGCCAAATCGGGAGGCGGAGAGAGAAAAAATGGATCGGACTACTAAGGACGTGTACAGGTAGAACCGCGCGTGAATGGCCAATGTGGTCAGGCTACAGTGGGGTTTGGTTCGCAGGACACGCGTTTCAAGCGTGACAACCGCGTGTGTGTGTATTATGGCATTTTCAGTGGGAACGTTGGCGACTTAACGAAGAGCACACCGGCGCACACACATACACACAGCCACTCACTAAAATGAAGTGGAAAACAATGAAAGAGTTGGCTGGAGGAATAACTGACCAAGTACACTTGTACAAGGCTGCTGTACCGCGAGACAGCGAGACAGAGAGTGTGAAAGAGAGAGAAAGAGTGAAGCATACAGCAGACATATGCGACACGCGATTGCCATTTGCACAGTTTTTTGTCTACTTATTGACATTTAAGATAAAAGCACAAAAAGAAGAAAAGCAACATGACTACAAAAAAGGACAAAAGAACAGTTTGCTACCATTATGTTTTTTTTTTGTATTTTCATTATAATAGAGTGCATTTTTGTGTCGCGTTTTTGTTCATGTTTTTCTTATTGCAGAATTCATTCATTTCATCATTTTATTTTCGGTTTTGTGTATTCCATGTTGTCTTTATCCATTTTTTTTTTTTTTTCATTATCTTTCAAGCAAACCGTTTCATTTAAAGATGATGAATTTTATGGAAAATCTCTTTGCGCCTGTATTTTCCATTTGCCATTTGTATGTATGTGTGTGCCATGTGTATGTATGAATGGTTGTTGTTGGAGAAATGTCTCCCCATTTTCTTGCGCATTGAAACATTTTGGGCTAAATGTCAAATTTGCCCAGTACCCCTGCAGCATCCCGTCATCGGACAAAAAAGGACGAGAACAAAGGAGACATAGATTTGGTTGCTAGATTAGACAAGGTTGGTGCTGCAAGTGTGTTAGTGACTATTCGAGGCCGGTAAAACGAGTGCGTTCTAGTGGTGCGGTTGCTTATTCGTGCAGATTTTATTTCAATTTAGTAGTACAATACACTTTACACAAAAGCACACTGTATTTGCTGAGCCTAAAAACCTTGCTGTTGCTAAAGTAATAACAAAACACACACAGAACCACACGCGACCCCATTCATCCATCAATTACAAAAGAGGTATTACGAGAAAAATCCGTTCCTTTCAATCGTTTTCTCCAGTGTCCAATTGATCATTGATGCCGACGCGGTGCCGCAGCTAAACAAACAACAACAGGCGAATAAAAACGAAACAAAGTTATAACCCCCAACTCAACCAATCACCAGAAAACATCCTGCTAAAAAGCGTGCGTGCGTGAAATCGAGAGGGAGAGAGAGAGAGAGAAAGAGAGAACCTATAAACCCAGAGGACCACAACCATATTGCATAGCAAGTAAAAGGACGATAGTAGCTGTTTTATATTGACATTTTACAAAGCAAAGAAGAAGAAGAGAACACTTAATCGAGTGTTGGAAGTCAGAGAGTGGCAGAGAACGGGAAGGAACACCGCAGAGGAAAGAAGGCCCGAGTTCCAGGGCATATCTCGGACGTACACCGGTTGACCGTAACAGGCAGAGCCCCGTCAAACGCCGCTGCGCACAAAGCAGACACAACACGCCGACAGAGTGAAGCGGGCGGCGTGACAGGCAGCGTGAAGCAGCTCGGAGCTCAGAACAGACGGGCGACACACACACAGACACTTTTTGCCAAATTTATCCTGTGAATCAAAGAACTGTCAGTGCTGGGGTACAGATACGTGCAGCCTGCAGGCACCACCATGCTGGCCATGTCGACGCTGATGATGCCGGCACCAACGATGGCGCTCGGTGCACCGCAGCTGGCGGTCGGGCCGCACCAGAAGCCACCGGAAGCGAAGCTGCTCGCAATCCATCCGGCACACACGCAAACGCAAACCACTCCTCAGCATCAGCTGCAGGCGCAACAGCAGCAACAGCAGCAGCAGCAGGCGCAACAGCAGCAGCAACAACACCAGCAGCAACTTCAGCAGCTGTCTGCAATAAAGCAAGGTAAGCTAAACGACAGATCTTACCAGATCTATAGCAGAATGACTCTTTGTTAGTCCTGTTTGCGATGCGAGCCCCGTATGGAAGGATGTGATTAGGAGTTATTCCGGAATTCCGGGATGGTGGATATGATATACTTTGCAGCAATTGGCAATTGGGTGCGTACACACGCGACATTCCCACAGGGTGGTCCGGGGTGTTCGCACGGTTTAATGATTCAGTAAATAAACTTACATTTTATTTATGGTCCCGGACAAACGCACATATCGGGAGGGGTTGTTGCCGGTGCGCTCGCTCTCTCTCCGTGTGGTGTGGGATACGCATTGCAGTATTTACAACCGATAAACCTATGTACAAGCAAACCAGCAGCAGCAGCAACAGTGGACGTGTGCAGAGTCGCGCCGTCCGGACACCGACGAGGCGCATTTGTCGTGCTCCAACATTTCCTTTCGAGTGTGACCGATCATTCCGCGCTGGGAGGGTGTCCCAAGGAGGCTTGGTTAGTGGCACATGGCACATTATTATTGCCAATGGGGTGTTGTTGTGGTGTGCCACTTTCCATTGGTATTTTTTCTGCCTGAACTCCTCTTCATCATGTGGTTTATGTGCGTGTCAATCGGTCAGTGTGATTCCCCACTCGGGTTGGGTAGCGGCTGTCATCCGCAAAAAAAGGTCTAACGCAGAATTGCAGCAACCCAATGACGATATGATGATGGGCTTCTGGCTGCTTCTTCAACAGCTCTTCTTGGTGTACTACTACATCCTCAGATGGTGCTTTGGGGCTCTGTTATTGTCAAAGTCTTGTTGCCGACTAGTTTCCTTGCTTACTACTGACCAGAGCGCTATAACCGCTTTGCGGTCTTGGCTTCCTGCAGCAGTCCGCTAAATCGCTCACGTTCGAGCCCCGTCCGTCTGCCAATCCATTATTCCAGCCTTTCTGGCGAACACACATCAATGTCATCACTCCGTTTTATTTTAGACCTATCACTCCTCCTTTGTCCATGTGGACGATCTAAAAGGACTTTACGGGGTCTGAGCCTTCCCCTTGGTGTTATTCTCATGACATGTACAGCTGCTTACGGAAGCCTGGTATGTCTAAAATCCACTGTACGGCAAAAGTAAGTTCGTCGTTTAAGCTCGTAGAGAGCTCTGTACGTAAGCTCGTTGTAGTGTCCTCTTCTGAGCATCTTCCTCTCGAGGCGCGGCTAAGAGGGTTCTTCCCGTCAGTCGTCTATGTCTTAGAGGCGTATGTGACTACTGAAATTATATAAGGTTCTATATAGTTGTCTCCAATTTGTTTCATCGCGACAGGTGTTTTGAGCTCCTTGACTCTTTTTTACTCACCCGAATATTGCTGGATATTAACATTTCTGGAGTTCGGAAAAATTTATCCACGATGGGATTTTGGATCACACCCTGTCGTGTGCGAAATCTGCTGCGATACCACTGGGCCATTGTGCCTTTCTCTGTGAGCAGCGTTAATAGTTGCATAAATGCTTAATTGCAACAGGTGAAGGGTATCATCCAACAGTTACAATCAAATTACTAATACAAGTGTCTCCAGTCGTACATTTTACGATAGTTTACGCATATATTCTAGCAAATTTTTGATAAAACCCTCCTTTCCCCCTTCTTTTCCAGAGCATTACCACATATTCGTGGGTGATTTGAGCCCGGAAATTGAAACGCAAACACTGAAGGAAGCGTTCGCCCCGTTCGGAGACATATCGTAAGTATATGCGAAAAGGCCAACCTAAGGCCATTATCCTTTCTACTTACTCAAGGCAATGGCACGAGCAATTGAATCCCGTACTTCTTTTACTTACTCATTTAGCGTGAATGTTAGGTTAGGCATTTTTGCGGTGTCTTTTCTTTTTTACTTCCTCTCTCACAAATCGTATCTCTACGCCAACGCTGCTCCAAACGCGTTCCATAAAAGCGTGAGCAATTAGTTTAAACTTCTTGGTTTTGTTGTTTCGTTTCATTTGTTTGTTCGTAATTGCGAGCGGGCCTCCGTGGCACATCAAAAAGACTCGCTCGGGTTGGACAGGGGGCACGAGGACTCGCAGTCTTTGGAGCCTGGGACAGCTTCATTAGGATGCTGACGTTCCCTCCGCGCACACGGCTCCAACTGGGAGTGTTCTCGGAGGAGTTTTGTTTAGTTTGTTTTTTTTTTTTTTGTTATAGGTAAAGAAAGTTTGTTTACTTAAACAAAAGTATCGTTTTCACTTGTTTCGGGGTTTCTTCTTCTACGCTTTAGACATAAACCGTACCATTTGCCAATAATAATGTACCGTGTTGTACTTGTTTTCTGCTTTAAATATGAGTTTGATTTAGAATTTTATCTCACCCACTCTCTCTTTTTCTGCTCCATTCGGGAGATGTACACGTGTTCTTTTTTTCTCTCGATATTAATCTGTTTTTTCGTTTGGATTTTTTCACGTACTTTCAATCTTACAACGATACCTTCATCCATGTTTTTAGCTTCGTACATAATTCTTATATTAAATCAATAATCTGTAGGCTTTAGGCGTTTTTGTTCATTGTATTAATTGTTTTTTTTTTCTACCAACGTAATGAATAATCTACCAACATGCAACTTATATATATATATACATATATATACATCTACGGCATCCAATTTGTGTATATATGTATGTATACTTATTCATATATATATATATATATATATATATATACATACATTTACCAAAGCTTTCTTCCTCGTTGTATTCGTCGTGCTGTTTGATGGTTTTTTTACCTTTTAGGCAAATTATAACCGGCTAAGCTCGGTGGGTGCAGCTGTCAAGCGGGCCCGCCCTCCCCACTTTCATAAGCACTGCTTCTAGAAGTATGGTGTGTTTTGTTTCCCAGTGTTAGCGAATATATCTATACATATACATATACATATATATAAATATTACCATATTTTAACAAAACCTATGTCTAATGGCGCCGTTTTAAAAACGTGTACTAGTGTACTTTTCCTACCTCTGTATGTTGTTTCGTTCTTCAGTTTTCGATGTAAAATATGTTTGGATGTGGTTTTTGTTTGGTTTTGTTTGTTTTTTTTTTGTTTAATTTTTCCGCTCCTTTCGTGCGTTTTTGCCACCTTTCTTCGCCGATCTACAACTGCTACAATGCGATAATAGACAGCAGTTTATACTTAGAACCCAATATTTTATGCCACCTTCCCCCATAGTGTGTGCAATGAACAGCATTTTTTTTCTTACAATCTCCTACTGTACGTATTTATATCTAATAGCCAGCTTTTCCTGTTTTTAGTTTTTAATTCCCATACACTCTAAATATGTCGAATAATGTTTGTGTTAGCGCGTTTTTAGGCTCTATGTTGCTCTTGGTCAGCCTAGTTGTGCTCGATAGTGTTTATCCCCACCCTTTGATCCTAATCCAGATGCAATAAAGTTCCAGTTCCCCCGTCCACCCCTATTAACCGTCGGTGAATTGCAAAATGTATGGAGCTGCCATAAAAAGCTCGGAATTCTGGGCACAGTACTGGGCAGCTGGGCAGCTCATACGTACTGTCGACCCCATAGTTCGCCGTCATCACGCGTGGTTTGTCGCACTCGTACAACGCATGCTCGCCCGGTGAGCCCA
The DNA here is from genome assembly GCF_943734755.1 of Anopheles moucheti. Taxonomy (NCBI): domain Eukaryota; kingdom Metazoa; phylum Arthropoda; class Insecta; order Diptera; family Culicidae; genus Anopheles; species Anopheles moucheti. The sequence continues at coordinate 72,124,071 of NC_069141.1, forward strand.
TGCCCAATGCAAAACGGTGGTGTTGGTTTGTTTTTGTTTCACCATTCACCACCAACCCTCACCCTTTGCCTCGCTGCATTGATACCATTTTGGGTTAGACTTTTCACCACGATGGGGAGGTTTCTGTCTCTCCACACCCATAAAACCACGTTTTCTCGCTGTGATTGCTCATTTGTTTCATTAAATTTCTCAGAACATCCTCAGAAAAACGATGTTGCTGATGGCGTTTGGCAAACACGCTAAGTTTACGTGGGCTTAAACTCCGTGTGCGTGAGCTTAAACACTGTGTGTGCGTGTACTTTTCGACGAACCAAGTATGCACCACATCAGAATCGAATTTTGGCATTATTTTAGCACACAATACGGAGAATTTAGCAGCAAAAACAAAACAAACAAATCGAAATAACACAATGGCTCGCGATTACTTGCGCGAGAACCGCCTAAAGCCGTCAACTGCTTGCGCCTATATTAACTCCACAAAACAAAAACAAAAACTTCCAATCTATTCTCGTGTTTGCATAATTAACTCACACCCAACCCCCCCTTTTTTATAGTGATTGTCGCGTTGTTAGGGATCCTCAAACATTAAAATCGAAAGGATACGGATTTGTTTCGTTCGTAAAGAAAACGGTAAGTAATGTTCCAATCTTTTTAATACCTAAACTTACAAAAAAAAACAAAAAGAAGAGGGATAAATTCAAAAGAAAGCTAAAACACTCAAAACAAGGCAGCCAGTCAAACAAGGAAGCAGCTAGTATCGAGGAATATGTTGGAATTGAGAATAGAAAACAAAAGCATATACAAAATGGCACACATAAAGGCAGATAATTACATCACAAAGTTAGAACTATATATAGCAGTATATAAGCGTTCTAAATATATATGAAAGCACTTTTGCCATGCATTATATAAACAAGAAACATTGCATCAATCTTAAACGAAGGATTCCAAATAAAAAAAAAACGAATAAGAAGGAAAATCTGAAGAGGAACAAAACAATTGATAACAGATAAGAAAAAAAACAACAAACAATTCAATACCAAGCAAATCCATGAGAATACTGTATCAGTTAAAACCCAAAACCAACCACTAACCAATTCTAGGAAGCGGAAAATGCAATTGCGGCTATGAATGGGCAATGGCTTGGTTCGAGGAGTATTCGAACAAATTGGGCAACTAGGAAACCGCCGGCTAGCAAAAACGAAAGTAAGTATCCCGTACGCACGAACGAACTGCATCCTCGAACTGCATTTGTTTTTTTTTATATCCTTAGTGTGTAAGCAACCAAACCAAACAAAAAAGAAACAAAACAAAGCAAACGCAGAGAGAGAGAGAGAAAGCGAGCGAAAGCGAGTGTGTAATCTTGCCTCTTCAGCGTACAGTATGATTTCTTGTTTTGTTCTATTTATTTTGGCCTAGTTTTTATATAATTTTTGTTTTTTTTTAAATGGTGTTTGGCCTTTTTGCGATGGCAAATAGAACAGTTGAAAATAGGTTTATTATGTTTGTTTGTTTGTTTGTTTGTTTGTTTGTTTGTACTTCGCGCGCAACGGTTTTCTGTGGTTCGATACAAAAAAAAGGTGTCAAAAATACTGTTTAAACAATGTAGATTGAAATGGGCAATGGGATTCAAAAAGAACAATGCCTAGGATCTAGGAAGCTGACAAAATGATCTAGTCGCCCATGGAGACGGGTTTTGGGACAAAAAGGCAAACAATCAAGCCACACTCGATAGGCGTCCAAACCAAACGAAATTGATGCATTTTTTGTTTTGTTAAATAGTAACAAAAGGTTACGCTTCTGACGGAACCTAAAATGCGATTTTGTTTTTATCTTTCTTCGGTTTGTTTTTTTTTTCATTCCTCAATGTTGTGGGCCTCCATCATCGTCTCCATTCGTTTAGGGCCGTGAAGTTTTTGCAAGGTATTTGCATTTGTTTCGTGTGCGTTTTAATTTACTGTCGGGATACGGGTTTTTAGTTCACTCGATTAACTCTTCCACGAACCCCTTCCCCCACAACTCTTCCCATCCTATCTCTTTTTCCACCCCCTCCCAGGGAAATGGGTTCTATTGCGAATGTGCTATCCCTCTTCTTTGGCGCGTGGATGCAGCTACGAACAAAAACGAAGCCCTTTGTAAAAACCCTGTGCTTTGGCTGACAGAGACACATATTCGTGCCACACGACTCGATCGACAATCCACGAAAGCGAACGATGAAATGTCCCGGCCTTCCTTAATCATTGTTTTTTTTTCAACCACCATGATAACACCACACGATGATGATGATGATGCTGATGATGATGATAATAATGACTATTATAACCCTTTTACCCTTTATTACCAAACAAAAAAAAACAAAAAAAAAACAAAACAAAACGGAAACTAATTCTTCAACTTATCTGTATAACCCACGCCTATTGCAGTAGAGCTTTAAGCTTGAATTGAAACCCAACACAAACATTCACAAATAAAAAAAAAACTGTAGACCTATTAACCTGCGTGCGGCCAGAAACATATGCTTTATGTAAGTTCACGGTGCATGTACCGCATAAAAATTAAAAAAAAATCTATATACAATTACCACTACTATTTCTTCCCGATTCTTTTCCAAACCTCTTAGTTTTACATAATATCGATATCTTTTTTACTTTACTACCAGCTACTACTCCTACTCTAATACACACACACACACACATTCTTTCACTTTCTACTATTCCACCTATCGCCCCACCTCACCATTCATTCGCCTTTCTTTTACTCTGGTTTCATTTAAATTTTTGTGTGTGTGTGTTCTTTCTTCTGTTTTGCCCCATTTAAGAATGTTGCCTTTTACGTATTTTTACTTGTTTTTTTTTCTTCTCTATTTTTCTGCTTTTCATTCGACTTTTCTCCTTTACGTTCTCTTCTCTTTGTTTCTTTTTTACTTCTTCCTGTATCTTTTCTTTTTTCTTTTATCATGTTTGTATATATACATATATTCTTACGACTCTGTCACTACCTCAGTTTGTTAGTTCGTTTGGTAACTGTTTGTGAAAGGTTTATGCATTTTTCTATACTTTATCTTCATTAGCATTATTCATTCTTCATCCTTCTGTCCCTATTGCTATTTACAAAAACACTTCACATACACACACACACACACACACCTGTCTACATGCACGCACATAAACAAAAACACGCATTTTCTTCATGTACACCACAACAAAAACACGCAAAACTGTGACACGAAAAAAAAAACCTCCAAGATCAGACAGAGTGCAGTGTCAATAGTTGGTACTGGGTAGAATCTCATTTTGCAGATTTTGCCCCTCCTGTGTACATATTGTTTTCCCATTTTTGCGATCTTCGAGCGATGTGTATAGCCTTGTAATGCTGTAAAACATTCCGTATATATATATATTCCTTCTGGGTTGTTTTGTTTTGTTCCGATACAATTTTTGTTACAAATTATTCGTCAACAACTACCTACTCCTAGTTCGATATATCAACCACAAATATGAGTGTTGTATATTTTTACTTTGTTTTATGTTTTGGTTTTGTTTAATTTTTCAAACTATTACGTACTCTGTAGATTGTTTATTCGATTCGCATGCATGATCAATGTCCAAAAATCAGTTCAAAACAAAAAAAAGCAAATCTACGTACTGATATGTAACACGATGGGCCGTGTTTAGTACCGCTGTGTCCGTCCGCTTGGCCGTGCTGTCTGCAGGCCGGAATGTTCGTCGAACATTTGTCCGTCGTTTGGAAGTCACTGTTTCTCGTCTGGTGTGCAACAAGCTGTAGTTTTCCACGTGCCTAGCTTAAGAACCGGCCAAACCATTTCTCGTTCTGTTAACTGTTTTGGTTTGTTTTTGTTTCTTTCCCTCCCCCCCACGCTCCCAACCCTTCCCACACACCAATTTTACTATCACTGCTACCGCTAATGCTAATGTTACTACTATTCACTACTGCTCAGTGCGCATTGTGTGACCGGTGTTGTGTAGTAGCATTGTTTCGAACGGATTGTTATTCTTTTTCATTGTATACGGTGTGTCGTACTACTTAGAGTGCTTACTGTGCTTTTCTGTTTTGGTTGTTAACGCAAACGATCGTCACTCCCTGGTCACTTTCTTTTTCCGGTGGGCAAGAGGGGCGAAGGGAGGAGGGCGAAGTGACTGCGTCGGATCTGTCCGGCTAAGTTGGTGCGCGCAGTGCCAGCGGCGTTCTAGGTGTGCATCTTCCTAACCTTTGCTTGCACATCTGCTCCTTTTCCCCCACTTTACTTTTACTGCTACGCTAGTCAGAGAGACCCACGTGGGTCAACTGGACGCAAGAACTCTGCTGACCCCAGCTGACTGTGTGTGGGGTGTGTACTAAAAGCGAGTTGGTTGAAACTGCAGTGCAAGAAAGCAAACAGCAAAACTCAGCAACAATATATTGCAAAATCAAAGCTATTCAAACAGAGAGATAGAGAGATAGAGAGAGAGTGAGAAAAAGAAAGAGAGAAAGAGAGAACTTGCTTCGTCGACACTCGAGAACTCTGTGCCGCGAATAGGAAAAACAGGGCATCTATTCGGTTTAACCTAAATGCTTCAGGAAAATAGACCACCACGGAACCGCACAACCTACTTCCGAGGGAATCTTAATTTCTTGTGAAGCCACGATAAAAGCGCAAAGATAAAAGTAAACAAAGAATTGCCCTGCACTGCCAGCAGTGGGATGTGGATCAGGTGGATCAAGAATTCGACACGCGGAAACAAAGCTGAGTGCTTAAAAGAAGAAAAAAAAATGCCCCATTATTACACAGCAAAAGTATTTGAATGTGTTTGGTGAAACGTTAGCTGACCTAGTTTCTAACAGTATTTTTCTACCATTTTTCTTTAACTCCCTAACATTACAAGCTTATTAAATATTAGTACTATACTTCTTCGAAATTTTATTAATAATACTTCATATGTATAGTTTTATACCCTTTTTTATTATTATTAACCTCATTATATGCATATATCAATATATCAATATATATATATATATAACATACTTTACCAATACGTCCCTCAATATATTCGTGCGATATACTTTTGCTGATTGGTTTTGTAACAACTTACATTCAAACTCACATGCACACACCACTCCTTGCGTCAAATGCTATATAGAAAGGAAACAACAATAAAAAAAATACCTCAAAAAACAACAATAACAATTATATATATACCACCGAAGAATGATGGATGCCGTGTGCCGCGCGTACCCGGCAATTACTAACCGTAGAATGGCTTTCGATGTCTTTTTACTAGCATTTACTTTCATCCTTACTCGTTTGTTTTTGCCACTAAGCTTTGGAATGGGTGTGTGTGGGTAGTGGCTGTCTGCAAAGTAATACTACTACTACTACTACTACTACTACTACTACTTTTACTACTACTAGCTGTCGATACGTTTTTAGTGCGTTGAATAAATGGGAACACGGATCGTGCGTTGGGCAGCAGCTTGAGTTGGTGCGTCGTATAAAGAGGATCGGGAGAAGCTTTCCCACGCGAACTAGTGATGTACATACTGAGTCAGAATGAAGGAGTGAGTTACACCTAAATTCGGCTACGTTCGGATTGCACTCAGCTACGATTGAATTAGCTGCCATTATCATTGAATCACGTGCCACTGTCATCAAATCGCAATCCATGGACGCGAATCCTATGCCACTAGGTTCAGATTAGTGGTGTGTAATTAGGTGGTGTGATATTAAGTGTAATTCGAATTTCCTTAGCGAGTTGTCACCGCTCAGGCTTGTTTAATTCACCCATGAGTTGATGGTCACCATAAAGAGTTTGCTCAAAAGTTAACTCTTTATTACAACTCACTCACTCTGATTCATTTGTTAGAGAATTGTACTACCAACACTGTACCACTGTCAAAAAAACCATTATGATTGTGCCCGTTGGAAAGTTCCACACAAGTTCGCAAGCAGTTCCCAGCTGTTTGCGGGAATGAGGTAACTCCAGTTCGCAAGAGCAAGTTCGATACGTGGAGAGAAACCGCGGCTCAACCCGCACATCACTAGATCCGACGACACGACGACGACACGGTCCCACCGTTCCAGCTGCTGACCTACGCGCATATCCGTGTCCGGACACAACTACTCGCACAGCCTTCAGTAAAGCGTAGTATATATATACATATTTGTTTAAAAAAAAAATCACGTCCTTCCTTTCGGACGATCTGTGTTTTTGTTCGGTTTTTGTCGGGCATATTAGAGCTGTGTATGTTGTTTGTATCATATAAATATACAATATTCGTTTCACTACTTTACTTAGCATTGGCTGCAAGGGATGCTGTGTGTGGATTTTGCATTTTTTTATAATCATTATTCCGAATCAAATCCAAAGTACTATTTTCTCTCTAGTTTGTTTTTTTTTTTAACCATGTGAGCGCTCGAATGTAAAACGCACACACACACACACACAAGTTTAATTCCATTTGGTTTTTCTTTTAATGTCAAATTATCACATACATACACAACTGTCAAGCGCAGAAATGTGCGCCACCTTACGGTCGATGTTAACGATTGTCTTTTCTACCTCGTGCCTACCAACCCGATGACCTTCCCATCACCACCACCTGCCGCTTCCTTGTTGCTCCAAACTTTATACCCCAACCACCCACGTGTGCCATTTCAGTCAACGCAAAGCCGCTGACATTTGATGAAGTGTACAATCAAAGTAGCCCGACCAACTGCACCGTCTACTGTGGTGGCATCGGTGGCACTTTGGCTGGCGGTTTGAATGAAGACATTTTGCAGAAAACGTTCTCCCCGTTCGGTACCATACAGGAAATACGGGTGTTCAAGGACAAAGGCTACGCGTTCGTCAGGTATGTTAGCTGTGCGCGGAAGGTATGTAGAAGGTCCTGCTGACCGGTTCACTTTACAGATTCTCGACCAAGGAGGCTGCCACGCATGCGATTGTTGCCGTGCACAACTCCGAGATCAACTCGCAGACGGTCAAGTGTTCGTGGGGCAAGGAAAGTGGCGACCCGAACAATGCACCCTCGTTGGCTAGCCAGGCCCTCAGCCAGACCGGGTTTCCGTTTAATACCGCCTATGGGCAGCAAGTAGCCGGCTACTGGTATCCGCCGGCACCGGCATACCCGGCCACACCGGCACCGGCAGCAACACCGCTACAGGGCCAATTTCTGCAGGGCATGCAGGGTTACACGTACGGTCAATTTGCCGGCTATCAGCAGGGTTACATGGGGTAAGTGCGAGCTGCGGTGCCCGGAGACGGTGTGTAACATTATTCCCATTTCGATTCTTCGTTTTTTTTTTCGTTCGCAGCATGGGTATGCAGATTCCCGGTGCCTGGCCTGCTGTACCAGCGCAGGCGCAGCTACCTACTGCGGCCCAGCAAATTACGGCCCAGAGCGTTGGCGGTGCATTGCCCCAAACAGCCGGGGTCGTCGCGTACCCGATGCAACAGTTCCAGGTGAGCACACCTACAAATATAGCACACCACTGCTAGCACTGACGCACACTGGTCAAGCACACTCGCTCAATCTCCACCTAAATGTACCTTCCGCAGCCGGGCTTGTTGCACCAAGCGTTGCGCTAAAACTGTCTCGAAAGCTTTCCGTGCGAATCCACCCGCGACTACGACTCTCGCCTCTTAACGCCGTCCTTACACTCGTTGCATCGCAGTTGCACAGTGCGCAGTTCCGGGTACTTTGTATTCCGTTCGTTATAGTTCGTTTCTGTTTGCTACAATCATTCGAAACGTTTAGTACTGCTTTTCACACATGTTCGTTCAAACTCACAGCCGCACAGCGTTAAACCGCACACAGTATACACGTTATCACACGTTACTACATTTTGTTTTCTACAATGCGGTTTTTCCCAATTTTCCGTGAAACTTATGTTATCATGATAAAATTCTAACTGCTGATTGTGACCATAAGAGTTATTAATTTGTTCAGTCATTCCTGCATACAACTCTTTTCTGCGATAGATATAACGTATGCATTAACAAATGAATAGATTTCGAATCGTGATGTAAGACTAATAATTGTAATAGGATACTGTCGAGTCTCCTCGGATCTGACGTTTAACTAGACTTTTAGGAGAATTTCTCAACATTTTACTGGAGTGCATTTTGCCACCTGGCCTGAACCTAAGCCAAGCTCACCCAAAACATTAATTTTAGACTACAATTCAGCTTTTTGAGACTTTGGTGATTGATTGTTTTTCCACTTTGGCCTGTTGGGACATTATTGGCGAAGATCCTTGAGGTTTTGAGTTCATGAATCTTCTAATGGCTCTTCGGTGAAGTAATTAACGCTTTAAATGAATGAATAGTTCGAATACACTCTGTTGCATCATGCGAGCTGGTGAAGAATTACAGGAATAAACTTTGTGACCATATCCCAAATCATCGCAAATTCTAAGTGATAGAATTTTTTTTGTTTCCGCTGATCGTTGATTACACAGGGATCTTCCTGGAGAACATAATGTTGGAGTCGTTAATGCTTATTTTCTTAGTGGAGGAGTGTTGAGTACTTGTACACGCATATATCAGAGAGCCATGCCGCCATGCAGTGTCAAGAAGATCTCAGCATCTTTGAAAACCTGCCACTATACACTATCGTTAGAAATCCATTTCTGACTATGAATATCAATCTGGGTGATTCTTCGCCGTTTTATTCCCTGGCTTTTTTACAGAAGTAGGAAGCCTGTAGGTTGGCTGTTGTCTAACATAGTGTAAAACGATAACAGAGAATTCGTATATAAAATCTCAAAACTCTGTTCATTTTTTAATGCATTTGTTAGTGGGAGCTGCATCGGTTTCTCAAAAAAGCAGAACTGAATGAATTATGCAGGGAGTTTCTAGTGCCAAAAGCACGAAAAAGAATACAGTGTACTACAGCCTGCAAAACGCATGATTGTCCATCGAAACAACACCCATTAATACATACCTCGTTCGTGAACAATACACCCACTGCATCCAAAATGACACATCAAAACCAATCGAAACCGTTTTAATATGTTCCATTTTTCCTCCTACCTACATTTCAGTTAGCTGAAGACGAATGGTTAGCGCCAAGTCTTCTAGTGTAGCTTCCCTGATGGCCATCACTGTGCGGCTGTGTCTCACAGCATAATTAGAGTGCAGAGTATTTGAAGATTTTTGAAGAGAGAGAAAAAGAAAACCCTACCCCCCAAAAAAAAACACTCAAATCAGCCTGTTCATCTGACTATGTAACACACCCGACAGACAGAAGCGCGAATACGATTCGGTGGTACAAAAAGCAAGCAAAAGAAACAAAACGCGATGCATCTACTACTGCACAAGCGTGCGGCCATTCACCGCATGGTTGTGATGAACTAGCAAAAGGAAACGACGTGAGACCAGAACAACAAACAAACGAAAAAAGTAAAACAAAACCAAGTAAAAAATGCAAAAAAAAAGAAAAAACAAAACAAAATGAAACCAAAAAAAAAACAAGTAACTACTGATAACTATGACGAAGCATGGTGCAGAAATAGTTGAAGAACAGGCAAATGTTGTGGTGTGGAGTTATTTGCAGGCTACCCGGTCGGTAGCCCGGTCTGACAGCGTCATCACTTAATCCAATCATATGTCAATAATAACTGTGGCACGCAAAGCCAGGACAACACATTAGCAGGAAACGATAACGAGGCATGTGAATGGAGGGATGACGGCGCGGAGGGGCACATACACGCAGAGAGCGAGGGCACTAAAATTTTACTCCTGATATTTTTCATGATAGATAGTACTCATTAAATGGAAAACCGAACAACACTGTACGCCTCTCTGCACACCCCCGACACGTGTAGGGGGCGAGTGCGGTGTGAAATGGCATTTACATGGCGAAACTGATTTTTACAGCCAGCAAGTGCAACACAGAACCCAAACGGTGAAGAGTGAAAAAGTGGAAACCCGATCAAAATAAGCGTTCCGTATAGCTCGCATTCAGAAGTTACACCACCACGTGTGTGCGTGTGGCACCACGGAACGGTCTCTTGATCGTCAGGTGTTCACCCCGGGAAGGCAACGTGCAGGCACACATGAAGCAGTAGAGTAAATTGAGCGAGAACCGCGCCTGCTGTACAGAGCAGCGTGGCAGGGTGTAGTAGAACAACGCACGTTGTGAAAACAAAAATGATTCGTCCAACACAAACGCTAAACTGACCGGTGTAAAGACATGACCATTGATGAAAAAAAAAAACAGAAGCTAAGAAGATTATTGCAAACGGGCTGCTGATAACCCGGCTGACGTTTTGATCTAACGATGACTTTGGTAGATTTCGGTTTCAGGCAGGTTGTAAATCGGTTTACTTCTTCTTTTACAGTTGTAGATATTAATTTATTGACTTGTCTTTTTTTTAAAGATATTTGTAGTGCTCAGGAAAACATGTAGCTTTCTTTTTTGTCGCGATATGAGAAGAAAATAGTTTCTCACTGCAATGATATCCACTCGGTGCAGGCGCAGGAAGTTTATGCAAGACTGAGGAATAAGGAAGCGCATATGCGAAAAAGATATTTCACAAGCAACCTCCATCTCCATCTATCTGACAGTTGCACAATATCAATTCAATCTAACAAGAAGGAAAGGAACTTCCATTGCAGTTCAAAGCACAAAAAAACCCAGGAATGTCTAAAACTGGAGCTCAGAGTACATAGATGTTAAATTTGATTGTGTATTTATTGTGCTGTATTATTTTTAACTTTCTGTGAGGATTTTCCCACGCAACTTAACTGCAATAAGTAGTAAAAATATTGTGTTGTGATTGCCTTTAAGAACCTCTATTTATAAATCGTACTGTTTAGATGTTTATTAACTATTCTTTAACTTTACCGTGTATGAACACTGCTACTACTGATGCTAACCTGCCAATAGAGACGTTACAATACTCAGTTGTACCGTAACTGCGAAACCGTTTCATATACATTCAAAAACAAAAAAACAAAACTATATTTTTGCCATACCGTTTAGTACTTTCCCTACGTTTTTATCCCCCCTCTTATTTACCGTGACAAGGTGTCAATTTGGTTTTTTGGTTGTTGTTGTATTGACAACACCTGTAGTTCCATTTCCGATTGCCGCAGATGGACACTACCGTGAAACAAAACGTAATGGTAATGGTATGCGGGGAACGGTATTAAAAAAATTCCAAAACTGCTATATATATTTTTTATTATTTTACCAATTTTTGCGAATATACAATGTTTTATATGAAGAAAAAATGAAGCAAGGAAGCGGAAAAGGAAACACATTTGTTTAGACCAAATATTTTTAAAATAAATGAAAAAGAAAACAACAGTGTCAATACAATCAAAATTGCATAGAACAAAACGAAAAAGAAGAAGAAGAAAATACATTCATTTGAAACCATTGTGATGAAAAAAAAAAACAACTGTAACACAACAAGATAAACATAACACATTGATTCACGCACAGATGCAAACCAACAAAAAAAGGAAACAATGGATAACGGAATCCATAAAACTGGTAGATGATGTTTACTCAAAAAAGAAAAGAAAAACCAGAATGATAAATTATATTGACGACTAAACAAAACAATACATATATATATATATGAAGGTAAATAAATATATATATAATTATATATATATTATATATAGAGGAGTCTCACGCAGCTCCAGAATTAAACATACACTTATACATATACACAAAATAGATAGGAGATATTTAATTAACTGTGAACAATTTACCAAACAACAACTGCAACATAAACAGCAAAAACAAAACAAGCGGAACGGGGAAAATATATTGAATCGTATTGGGAACTAGAGAACTACAACAGAAAAGAAAACAACAACATAGATAAATATGGATGGTTTTGATGGAACGCAAAATATAAGCAAAACAACAAAAACATCTATACCACGAACAGAACAGATATAGAGGTTACACAAGTATATTGCAAAAAAAAACAGGCCGTTTGAACTGTTCCATTTTTTCTTAAGTACCCAAACCACAAAAACACAAAACACACACACATACACACTAAATCGAAGTAAATTGCAAAACTCATAAAATAAAGTAAAGAGTTAGTGAATAGTGTTTAAAAACATAACAATGGGATTTAAACCTAGAAACAAAAAAAAAGCGTAAAGTTAAGCAAAACATTAAAAGAACTAAACCGAAACTCAATCAAATCAAAGAAAACCACAACTAATATAACACACACACACTCGATAGCAAAAACTGAACCCAATCAAACAAAGAGCAAATAAAGCAAAACATTGAAGCAATTATTCAAATAAACGTCAGCTAATGCCAACGGTGAAGCATTTAATAAACGAAGAAGAAAACAAACAAACGAATGTTTAAAAAAAGAAATGTTGGTAAATGGGAAGAAAGCTTCGATAAGAGATCGCAAAACAGCGCCAGGAGTCGAGAAGGATCACGATCAACTCATCATGTGGGTTGTCGTTGAGAGAGAGAATACAATTGATCACCATTTCTACCATTCTATGGAGCAAACCTGGAAGCCTGACATCTTGTTCTGTCTCTCCATCTCTCTCTCTCGTGCCCTTCCCCGATGAACTAGACGAACGAAAGAGAAAACGAAAAACCCCGTCAAATCGATCATGTGCGCCCTGGTTAATGAGGGCGGTAAAAAGTAAATATGTCTGTACATTGTAGATGCACATCATTTTAATGTATTTCGTTTCGAAAGCAACCAGTTTATGCTTTGTAACGTAAACCGTGTTTCAGTTGTTAGTGCGTTGCTTTGGACCAACTGCGTAACCAGTTGCGATTAGAATATGAGTTGGGAAAAAACAGATTTGATTTGTTTGTATGTGCGCCGGTATGGTGAAGTAAACAAAAATAAAATCAATTTCTACTCTAGCAATTAAACGAACAAACAAACAAACAAACGTGACCAGTAGTGACCACATTTCACGATTGTGACGATGATAAACTAGGTTGGATGGTGCGATGACGATTTGAGCGCGAAAACGGCGGCAAAGAAAATAGTAATGCAAAGCAAACAAGTCTTCTTACTATTGGACGAGATCCCTAAGACACATTAGAGGAGATTCCCATATCTCGTATATTAAAATAATATATTTACATATATACACGAGTCCCTGAAACAAGCAGAACAAGCAGAAGAAGCAGTAGGAGGAAAGGGTGTTTGTTACTTTATTTACAAACTATTGAAACGATATTTGATTGGATTTTCTGTTCGCGTGTCCGTCAGGCGTTTTTTGGAGGATGGTTTTGAGTTTTAGATAAACATATATATTGCCTATAGTTTGGAAAACCTACCTTCAGCCAAAAAAACGAAACGAGTTCGAAGCGGGGAAGCATTAAGCATTAAAATCTAGTGAACTTTAAGAATTGTACTTAACTAATCCCTCTAAAAGAAACAAAACAACAAACGCACTACGCACACTTTCTATACAATCCAACACGAGGGTGAAAAGGGCGCGATCGTTTTAAAACACATCCACAACGTAACAAAAAAAAAACAAACAAAAGCAACTGGCAAAGGGAAAAACTGGAATAAAGCACCATTAAAACCGATTGCGAATGTAACAGTGAAAGGAAGAGAGAGAAAGAGAGAAGAAAAAAAAAGACAAATGAACAACAATTTAAAAATATATATCTTCACCTTTAAAGCCACAGCATCTAACAACCAAACAAGCAACAACAAGGAAACAGAGAATAAGAAAGGGAAATAGTAAATCAAAGCGAATCAACAAACAACATCCATTTATATAGCTTTTAATTAAGAAGAAAAAACACACACACACAATTGGAGCGTGAGCCAAGCTCCAAATTGTTCCAAAACAACCACATAGGACCGTGTTTACCAGTGCGAATATTAGATAGGTATTGGAATCTTTAAATGAGCAGCAAGCTCTCTAACAGGAGCGAGTAGGTTATAAATTGACCACGTTACAACAAAACTTACAAAATATCTACTACTATTACTACAATCGTGCGCAACAGTGGAAAAGGGAGTGGAAAGAAAAAATCAAACAAATCGGTAAACGCATTGATTCCAAATCAAACACATTTCGTTTCATTTGTCCGTCATTTTTTCGTTGCAGTACAATCCTATTAGCAGCGTCTTTTCGGAACTGTATTAGACGCGCACACTAACTCACTCTCAACTGGGCGCGGTGCACATATACTTATACATTAGCAAAGGTGTCGAACCCGCTCGCGCACGGTAAAAACACGTACACAATTGAGCAAACAGTGAATTGCAAATAACAAAAAAAAAACACATAAAACAAGTTTGGGTTGTGATGGATGGAACGACACGAGTGTCATTTGCCTGCGAGTGGAGATATAAGAAAGGAAAGAATTTATCGAATTGAGGGGAATATGGGCATAACTTAGCAAAGAGACATAAGCGATGGTTATAATTAAATGATAAAGAAGCAACAAGACAAAACAAAAAAAAACAATGGTAGCATACAATTTTTTGCGTACAGTATAGTTGTGTCAGCAGGAACTTAACACTAACTAGTGAAGAAAGAGAGGAAGGAAACAAAAAAAATGGAGAATAAAACAAGAATCGGTGAGCGAAAATAAATTTAGCACAAACTGGAGGTGTCATATAGAGAAGAACACTACAGCAGAAGAAGGTTCTTTTAAAGATAGAAAGTCTATTTTTAGTGCATATTGTAGCATGATTTGAGTGTTTTGAACCGAACCAATAGAATGTTCTCTCTCTTCCTCTCTCTCGTTGAGATGTGTACCAAAGTGGTGGGGACAGGAGAGCAGCAGCAACAACACACTTTTTTCGTAACAAAAAAAACAAGAAGAAAAAAAACAAACAAGAACAAATAGATAGCAATAGGAGTCAATGGTCGGTCGTCAAATTGATAAATGAATTGATTTACTATGATATTAAACCAACAAACAACAAAAAGCAACAACTCTTTAACCTTTAACCAGCAAAAACCTAAGCAAAACAGAAGAAGGGCAATCGATATTAAAACAAACAAAAAGTTTTTCGCAAATATGAGAAGAACAAAGTAATAAAAAAAAACAACTAAAACTGTGTTACCAGTAGTAGAGCGGAAGGGCGGCAGAAGACTTGGAACGGTGGGGCTTACAAAGCGGCAGACACACTCATACTTACACACATACACAACATACAAATTAATGAGAACTAGGCGTTTGATAAACGGCGAACCTACTAACTCTACCGTAAGAAACTTCTACAGCTACTATTAGTATTACTAACGCAAGGAAACAATGCGACAAAAGCGAAAAACAACTCTATCATTACTAAACCACTCCAGGCTCGGGTGATTTACCGCATTACTATTAACGATTCCGATGCTACCTCTGTACGGGAGGACAAGCACACACACACACATACACACACGCACACAACACGTGGAACTGAAATACTGTGATTTTTTTCATTTTCTGTGCATAAAACCAAAAAAAAAACTCCTTTGGACCTATGTATTAAATCCGTTTTAAAGTAAAGGTAGGAAAAAAAACCACCCCTTCTCAATCTAGGTTGTTTGTTCAACATTTGCTCAGCTGAATGGCTCGTTGGTTGTTTTTGGCACTTTGTTGTTGAGTTCGTTATTAGGAAAAATTCATTGAATTGGGAAACAGATACTACAGTGATAGGCAAAATAGTATTACCACCAAACAGTTTTTTTTGGTTATTCAAATTTTTCACACTTGCTTGGATCATGTAACTCGCACTCAGGATGAGTTAAGGTAGAACACGTCTGTATCGAGAACTTTAGGAACTTGTTCAACGACAGGAAGAGTGGTTTACGATATCCAAAAGCCGGTCAGGTTCTAACAAACAGGTTCAGTGATACAAAAATGGTCCAAACGACTAAAGCTTACTGAAAAGAATGCTGAGAAGCCTGTTGCAGTATGGCAAAACGGTTTTCTGGACGTCAATGAATCAAGTTGTTTGATTGAAAAAGAGTTTGCGTTATATATGGAAATGCATATGGGAATGAATTTATGTGAAGCGAGGTTATAAGCGTCATGAAGTTAGAGTAGAAATTTCTTACATCCTGTAAGAAACTATGGAGGTTTTACCCCATCCCCCACCTTTATTGCAGTCAAGTTCATATTCCAACAGGACGGTTAGCGATCCTCAGCATACTTCCAATCTGGTTGGATCCAATCCCCCGCATTAATCACAATAGGGAAGTATTGTGCGACCTCCATGCCAGGATTAACAATACTGATTTTACGTAAAATACATTTCAAGCCCTGGAGAACGTTTGTGACGAACCACAGTGAGAGTGAGTCCACAACGTAGGAGGAACTTGATGTAGATCATACTCGAATGTTTGGAGCAGGTCCTAAACACTAAAAGGAGGATAAATAAAATAGTTTAATAATGGTGGTTACTTTATTTCGCCTACCACTGTAGTTCCTTCTGTAAAGGTGTAAAACCTCGTTATCGAAAAGCAAGAAGAAATAAGTAGTCAAGTTTGTAAAGCTGTGTAGCGCGCGTTCGTGGTTGAAAATTTGGTGCGCAGTTTGGTTCGGTTGATGGCCACACGCGCAACGTGATCGACTTTAAATCCGACAAAACTACAGTGCGCAATTACAGTAGCGAAAATTATTGATCCTATTGGGAGGGCAAAAGCTTTGCCGCTTGATGCGCCCTTTAAAAAAGCAGGTCCACGTACGTGAAACAAAATGTTGGAGGGGGATTGGGAAAATCGTATGCCAAGCTTTTACACACTTCCCTTTCTTCGGTTTGGTTTTTGGTTACAATTACACACAGTAGTACAGCTGGTTCCGCCCTGTTTGCGGACACAGCGGTGTGTACTATTGAAATTTACGGCGGACTGCCAAATGAAGGAATATGAAACAGCATTAAGAGAGAAACAAAACCGAGCTAATGTCGTAGTTTCGAGTAATGGAAGGGAGTAAGAAAGCATGGAGAAATTATTGAAGAAAAAAAAACAATGTCGAAGATTTATTAAGTATTAAAGTAAGGAAAAAAAACACAAACACCCACACAAAACAAGACATAAAACACACAAACGCACAATGTAATACAGACGGTATTGGTTTTGTACGCAAGTGAAACATACAAAAAACTACACACAAAACCATTTAAAAAAATATTAACTATTAATTAAAGGAAAGCAAAAAAACAAAACAAATCCAACATATTATATTTATAAATGAAACGACACAATGAAACAATGTATGTAAAATACATATTTGCATGCTGAAACACATTAAAAAGCAAACCAGCAAGTAGAACGGCAAACCGTTCAGCAATGAGGTGAATGAGTAGAACACGACACGAACAAAAAACCACACACATACAACCAGTGACCAGTGTTGAGAGTCAAAAGCAAAATGGAGGCAGACAACACAGACACACACTAACGAGAGTACTCGTACTCGTCGTCGTGGCCGCAACAAACGGATAAGGATAAGGTGTATTCATCTATCAACGATATATGTTCCGGATGCGTGAGAGGGTGGTTGTGGGGTACGTGCGCAAGCCAGAATGGAAGGCACGCAGATCCACACACAAAGCTAAGAAACTAACATAAGAATATTCATAAAATCGAAGGGGACATTGAATCATGCATACACAACCACAACTCACATAAAAACATACCAAAAACACATAAAAAAAACACATGTTTAGCACATTATAGATGTAGACGCACGAATATAAATTCAAATAATTAAAAAAAACACACACATAAACACAAGCACACGCAGAAACACAACAAAATGCTCCCGAAACTCTTAACCCAAATCGAGATAGTTCACGCAAACGCAAAACCTGATGCGTCGTTTCTTTCTTTTGGAACACCCGGTGGTTTCCTTGTCCTTAGGACAATTTTTAGATCAGGGAAAAGGGCAGTTAATCATAGAAAAAGGACATCATGTAGCGCTGTTTGTTTTATTGTTGTTTTGTTCGATATTAGAACAATGCTGCACAAGGGTTAAGCGATTCTGTTTGCATTAACTAATTTACACAACATGCAACCAAACCTTTCTAAACAACGATAAAAACAAACGACAGCCGCATACACACACACACGCAGGACATCTACACACGTACACACTAATATTGTGATGCAAATATGTGCATGTCATTTTTGGGATGTCGTGCCATTGTTTATAACAACAAGCAAAAGTACAGTTCAATTTAAAACTACTAGAATTAAGGACAAACACACCCACAAGGACACACAAACACACACACACAAACTATATATACATATATATATAACTGCATTATTGCAACAAATAACAGATTGCAAGATGAACAAAACTACATACAACACATAAAAAACAACAACAAAAAAAGAGAGTGAAAAATATATACCAAACACAACTGTTTGCAAAAAACTATTATTTTACAAGTACGAATATTGAAGAAGCAAAACAAAAAAAAACACGAAACGGACGCCGACGGCTGGCAATAACCTATTAACGAATGGTGTGAAAGTGGAAAGGAAGGCAAATACATTGTGCTAAGCTGTTTTAAAAATGAAACTAAATATATGCATATTGCGCGAAACATGGCCCAACAGCAACAAAAACGAAAACACACTTGGGACGACCCAGTAATAGTCAAATTATATGGGGAAAAAAAGGACGGTAAACAAACAAACAAACAAAAAAAATGCAGGCAAAAACAATTGAATCAAGAATAGTGGAAACTAAAATCAACAACAAAACAAATCAACCATAAATTAATACAGTTGTATTGACACGAAAATATCAATAAAACATGATGATTATCAAAGCAAACATGTTCGCGGTGTTATTTCTTTTGGTTTGATTGACTTTCTAGCATGCATCTGAAGAAAAACTAGCAACCCACAGCAAAACGGAACAGCAAGACATAGCAGCAGTATTAACACTGGATTTCTTCCGGCAACACGTAATAATCATCCGAAATAGTCGAAGCAGTGTGGAATAATGCGAAGTAGTCGGACTGGCTCCAGAATTTCTCGAAGGCACTTTGTTCCGAGTAACCATTGATCGATTATTTCAATGGAGAAGTCTGTAGTAGTGATGTGCGGGTCGACGCAAACCTACCGTGTTGGATCAATGCGTAAGCGACCCGAGTAGGTTCGAGTAGGATCCGTAAGTGTGCAGCAGGTGCAACGATTCCGGTAAGTGCAAGCTGCCATAATTGATTCTGACCCACGGGTGCATGCAACGAGTGCGGTTCAGAGTTGTATCAAAGTAGGTACCGTAGGTCGCAACTAGAACCATACTTGTCCTAATCATGAAGGAACATCTGCTAATCGCTAAGGAGCTAAGGAGCTAATCGCGAAGGAACAAGGATATGAGCCGTTGCAAATGGACGTTTGTTTTACTAACTGGGATCGTATAAGGTTTTAGTTATTTGAACAAACTGGTTTCGTTCTTCTTACCAGAAAAAGATGAATAGCTTGCAATCTCTAATACCGCTTCGGAAAGATTAACGCATAACGCAAACATTACGTGAATAAGCGACTGAATGTGTCCATTTTTTAGTCTTAGTCATCAATGTGGCTGAAGCAATAATGTAGTAACAATAAACACGTTTCAAAATCATCTTACAAATTATTTTTTATGTAAACTGACTGATATAAAGTATAATATTTACAATTATTGGTTTATATATATATATTTATAAGTTTAATGAATTGCGGTTCAGCAATTGTTTTTTTTTGTTTTACCGTTCATAATCCGAATCTATTTGTAGCTAGCAACGAGTTTTCGACAATTTTTTTTTTTTTTGCTAATTTCGCTTTCCATCTTTTATTTAGTTTTTTTTTGTTTTTTTTTCTTTCTTTTTACCTATTTTACTTTGCGCCTACGTACTAAGAAGATGTGTGTGTGTATTTTGTATCTCTTAGTCATTCCACTTACACTTCTAGTAACTTCGTTCATCGAATATTAAATTCAATAATCCCACAGAGAAAAGAAATAAACGTAAATTAAAGGAAAGGGACTTTTAACGTTTTTTTTTTTATCAAAAAGATAGGTCCGCTTGAAAAGAAGAACACCAATTACATCAGTAATAGAAAACTATTCGTATCGTACGCAAATAGTGCTTAACACAAGTGATCAATCAAATATGTGGGGTTAAGCATGGGGCACAATGGTGTGAACCAAAAGGGGTGAAGAAAAAAAAACAAAAACATAGCAAAATCGATGTACCATATCATAAACCGATACGAAAACAGGACATATTTTCACACTAGTTGCATTAGTAACGGCTCTGTTAGTTCACTCTCGGCAACAAAAACAGTTTTACACGTCCAGTAACATTATGTACGGAAATCGACATTTCATTCTTACACGAATTAATAAAGCGGATTATGCACGGTTTAAAGACCCATAAACATCTAAGCGCGCACAGCTCTACTGACGTTTCCGACAACTGCCTCAAACAAATCGATCAGCAAGCAAGTGGCCGGTTCCACAGAATGTAGAACAACAATGTAACCGCTTCTTTTGCTGGAAAATCGCTTTGTGAGACAGAGTTACGTTATGAAATTTTACTTAATTTTTCCCCTTTTTTCATACGCACGATGCATGCGTGCTAGGCAGCACGCATTTGAAAATACATAAACCCATAAACAAATAAGGACGATGGCCAACTGTACAGATTACCATACGCTTCAACTGGTAATAGTGTTCGGATTTAGGCGCCCCTGCCCCCCATTTTGCACCGGTTTGCACGGTTAGATTAGTGCAAAACACTGATTGAAAAGTGCATTTACTCTAGTGTAATGCATAATATAATACAAGCTTCTGTATAGCCACCCAGATGCTCGAATCTTCCCTGCTTCGTACCTCAGTAGGGTCAATCTGACCGCTAGGTGTTTTCTACTTTGCGAAGATTTACTACATCGTGTCCATACAAACCAACTATGACGCAGAACGCAAGCTACACTGCGAATATAAAGTACTTTACACGTAGGTGCTGACTTCGAGCAGATGCTTATGTAGTGTCGTGTCGTGGTTGCTTTTTCGCTACGTGGCAGAATATCGCATTGCTCACATTTGCTTGCAACCTTCGTTTTGCTTCATTCACTTTCTCCCGTTACGGTTTGTTATGATTTTTTTAGGAACATTAATCAATTGACCATTTAAATCGCAAAATGGTGTAAAGGCTGGGAACACTGTAACCAAGAATAATCGTAATTAGTTTGAACTCATTGCAAACTAATTTGAAGATTAGTTCGAAAAAGCACACAATAGGAAATAAAACCCATACAATTCCCCATACAAACCGAACGGGTTTGTGGCAGAGTAAGGATGAGAAAGCAAAATCGCAACAACTTCCTCTAATTGTGGTACGATTCTGTTCCCATTAGAGCATAGTGCACGAGAACCATCCTCCTCGCACATGTGTTGAGAATACCGACACATTCACACACCGTGACTTTCCTGATCGACTTACGATTGTAATCCACGATTAAATTCTCTGCCCAGCTTTAGTTATGAATATTGCTGTCATTAGATTTACTGTTACTGCTGCTGGCGGATTCTGCCGACGGTCCTGCAGTATTGTCACCACCACTACTTCCACTGTTCGCGTTGTAATTGATTTGAACTGATTTATACGGTTTCATTTTGTTGGCACCGGCAGCATACTGTGGTTGTTGCTGCTGATGTTTACTGACGTTACTGTTACTACCACCTGCACCACTTGACGTGGAAGGTTGCATCGAGCTACGAGTGAGAAAGGCAAGAGAACGATGGCTGCTACCTGGGTTGTTAAACGTACGGACTACACGATTGCCAGCCGAACCACTCCTGCGGCGCATGACTTGCGCTGAATCACCGAAGGAACCGGCACGGGTGCGAAGCCTGTTCGACACCTCCACCGTTTTATTTCCGGTTGAATCGCATCTGGAATATTTGTGAAAACAAAAAATCTCACCAATTAATACACAACAATCCTTTACGACAATGGTTTAACTAAATTGCACCCTGTTCTAGTACATATTCAACATAAAATGGATGATGGACGATCATTCGAAAAGAATTAAAAAAAAAAATAGCACATCCATTTGTACGAAGACGCAAAACACCAGGCGCCTCCATAGCTTTCCTATATGGTATTACACCTTTTAGCTACATAAACGAGTAATTGTGTAATAAAAACAAATACAAAACAGCTCATCTAAGAAACAATAGTTATCGTTACGGCTCGTAAGCAAAGTTGCCGAAATACCGAAATGGAAAGAAGAGGAATAAAAACGAATGAAAAACGAAAGATTAGGAACGAACGAACAAAATCAAAAGGAACGAAAAGAAACGAACCAAATGGATTTCTGTTGAAAAAGAACTATTCCGTTCTGTTCCGTTGTGAACAAATTTTTTACACTTTTTCCAACTTATCCCGTCGTTAAATGTTTTGAATATTAATCATGATGGCGGTTCTCACCAGTGTCCAATCATTATGTAGTTGGGCAGATTATCGTCCCAAACGTTGTTGCATTCTATAATATTATATATAGAACGCAACAACGTATGGAACAATAATCTGCCCATAATACATACATACTACATAATGATTGGACACTGATGAGAGTCTTCAGGGTTAAAAAAAAATCTCAGAATACATGTCGATTAAACCAGGAGTTATATATAACTTTCATAAACCCCTGTTCTCACATACGCCGAGCTTGCTTGTAAGAAATACAAGAGACGTGTCGTAAAAACTATCACAATGTGTTTTACAACCCCCCCAACCCCGAAGTATACCACAATTAGCTTACGTGTCAGATGTACGTCTGTCGTAAGACATTGCAGTATCTAATATCATGTCGATGTGACCAAATACCTGTTCTCACTCAATAAAAAAACAATACCAGAGTGAAACTTCACTTATTTACAACAACGTGTCAAAATTCATATCAAAATTATCGATTTGTAAACCCTTGCGTAATCGACAATGTTCCGATAAGCAAGTATGTTTTGTTATCGGTTTTCTAATTTGATTCGCATGCACACTGGAAGGTTATGATTCTGTACTGGTACTCACCGATTTCGACTCGCGTAGTGACCTGTATTACTGTGACTCGACGTACTCGCTCCGCTGCTGCCACCACCACGACGACTTCCACCGGCCTGGTACGGATGACCACCACCACCAGCGTGAGACGGCCCCGGTGCTGAACCGACCACCACTGCGACGCCCTCACTTTCCGATACACTTCTCGGGCGACGTTTCGCTTGGCATGGTTTCAAATTACCAACACCTTCAAGCATTTCATTAATCTGCGGTTCTAACACGCGGAAATCTTCGATCGATTTGAACTTGTCCAGATATTCCTTTAGTTTAGGATTTATCGAGAGCTTGGAAGCGTTCTTATAGTACTTCTGGAAGGCCCAAAATTTCTCCAGTCCATATAACTGACCTGCGAAGGAAAAATAGGTATATTTTACAGCACGCAAAACAGCAAGTAAACCACAAGCCAAGCCCTTACCATTCTCGTAGTCTGATACTGTTTCCTGCTGGAAATCTTCGTACAGCTGGGTTCGGAATTTCTTTTCCAAACCGTACGAATAAAATCTAAACAAACACTCTAGTCCGTACCGG
The DNA here is from genome assembly GCF_943734755.1 of Anopheles moucheti. NCBI lineage: Eukaryota > Metazoa > Arthropoda > Insecta > Diptera > Culicidae > Anopheles > Anopheles moucheti. The sequence goes on from NC_069141.1 coordinate 72,147,634, forward strand.
AAACCTTCAGCCGCATCCTCAATGGCTAGTTGCCGGAACTCATTATACATGTTCTTGTTGAAGTTCTCACGCAAAAAGAACGACCAGAACCGGAACAGTGTGTTCATCTCCTGCGACTGGCCGGGACCCATTCGCTTGCGCTCTTTCAGGCATCGGCTGTGGTACTTGTGGTACACCTGCTGTGTGAAGCCATTTTCCTTCAGCAGCGCATGGGACGGATGCTGAAAGACTGGTAAACTGTGCGGCAGTGAGCCGTAGCTAGAAGCCGTCGGGCTTGTACCGGCCGAGCTGCCAATGCTGGTCGTGCGTGGTCGATGCTCAACCGCATCCAGCACCCAACCGACGTGACTTTCTACGGGCGGGTTGGTGAGATGGCGAGTTTTACGCTTGCGTGGTGTAATCGGATCCACAAATTCATCCTTATTCACGGCATAGAATCGGGCCTTGTGACGGTTGCCGGCTGCCGTTGAAGCACTACTCACATTAAGCCCACTTACATCCAGCAACGAGTGGTCGTCGAGCATGCCGGATTCGTCCAGCAGCTCCGATGTTGATGGCGTCGGAGGAGGAGGAGATACAACGGTCACATTTGGTGGCACCGTCAATGATGGTGCCGGTGTTTCCTGGTTTGCCAACTTCGGTGGCTTCGTCACTAGCTTTTCGTATTCCTCCTGTGTAATAAGGTTTACCGTGCGGTAATTATGATATCCCCCAGTGCGCCGACCATCACTTTTATTCGTCAGCAAATCCTCCTCGTAGTTGTACAACCCATCGTTGATGATGCGCTCTAGGTCCTGTGTGATTTTCGTACGGGTCGTAAAGTCTCCCGTACGGTCGTAGCCATCGTGCTTCGGTAATCGATGGGTAACCTGCGTTACGATCAGTAGCTTATTTATCTCATTATCGGGTATCTCGTAATCCGACTCATCGTCATCCTCAGACCAATTGTCGGTGAAGTGATTTACACGACCACCACAGCTTCGGGGAATATCCAACTCTTCGTCAAACTGAAAGTCCAGCTCCTCGCGTTCCTCCGTGGCGGACGCGCTCGCTACTGTCGATGATAACGCGTTTGGCGCGCCACTGCTCGCTTTGTCCTGACTCAACTTTTGCGCTGGGCTACCTTCATGAGGCATAACTTGCGGCGAAGATTGTTTTATGAGCTGTTCCACCGATCCAGCCCTCTTGCTACCAGCAATGTCGTTTGCCAATGGCCCACTAACACTGCTGGTAGCGCTACTGTTTTTTGTCGGTGCCGATTGATTTTGCGGTTGCTGCTGAGTCGATGCTTGCTGAGTGTGAGATTGACTCGATCGAGATCTTCTCTTTACCTCCTTCCACAGCGTGGCCTCTGGTTGCTGCTGCTGTTCACTGTTTTCCTCCTCGGATTGCGATGCTGCCACGGCTTTATCGTCGGCCGCAACAACATTGTTACCATCTTTACCCTCGTCACCACTGGCAGTCGGGCCGGTGCCCATCTTTCCACCACTGGTGACGGGTGGGTTTGGTTGCTTTTTCTCAATTGCTTTACTTCGTTGCGATTTATCCCCTATTAGTGCGCCTGGAATGAACTCCGGCACATCGGGATTTAAGTTTTCCTCTGCAACTTTCCCACTTTCCGTGGACGGTGCTGGGTTGGGTGGTGCACTAGCTGCCGCATTCGCCGCCTTCGGTGCAACTTCTTTAATGGAGCAAGGTTTTACCATTGGCGCCACATTCACCGAGGGGATCAATAGCGGTACCGTTTTGCTTGTTTTACTCACGGGATTGCGAATATTTCTAGGTAACGGAGGTGGCGGAATACTAGAAAGAATTTTCGAAGCCACCTGCAGTTGCGGCACGGCAGCGACATCGGCACTATCGCCAGCGACGGAAACCGATGTCGGTGCAACGGCGATTGACTGTTGTTGCAGTTCTTCCGCAGATGGTTTTACTTCGGACGACTTTTGCTCTCCCGATATCGTTCTCGTTTGCGCCGTGTGGTGCTGCTCCTGCAGCTGCTGCTGTTCGGTCAAAGCAGTACGGAAACTCATCGCACCATTGACAAATGTCGCTATCGAATCGCTACCCATCGCTATTGGCCACATCGTAGGATTAACCTGCGTGCGTACCTTATAGTCTTCGATCAGTTCTAGCTTGTCGGAATCCTTGATTGCTTCGATTATCATATCAATATCGTCGGTAAGCGCTTGTACTCGATGAAACGATGCAATTAATGTCACCGGAAGGAATCCTTCCGGGTCCATTTTTCGCCGCAGGTAAAAATCACGATTTAAATTTTCCTCGCTGAAATAATATTCACTACGTAGAATGGAAAAAAGAGAAATGAAGAGTTACATTAATGCAATATGATTTGATGAATGCAATGTTGAAACATCATACAGAGGTACTACCATACAAATTGCTACCGTTGGGTATCAAACAACGAACAGTTCTACTTACATTTGCTTCTTAATACACTCTTTAATGCTCAGCTGGTCCATTCCTATCAGTGGTGCACCGTTGTAATAAAACGTGCTCAGGTAAGGCATGATGAACGCTGCTTGGTCACTGCCGATTTTGCTGTTCATCGCAGCAAAGTCTTGGAAATCCTGCCCTCCGGTTCCGGTTGGCATCACACCAACACCATTTTCGACACCACCAGCTCCTGCTGCCGATGCCGCAACATTCCTATCATTGATATGGCGATTACTTCCACCGGGCCGTATGGGAGCACCTCCGCGCCGATAGCCGAAATTGATACCACCACGCCCGGTAGATAAGCGACCGCTGCCTCTTCCACCGCGATAGGCAGGTGGGCCACCGCCGCGAGAACTTCGCCCTCTGTTTATGCGACCCGACGAGACAGCGTTGCCCCGGTGTTGTTGCTGATGTTGTGGCTGTTGCTGTGATTGTTGTTGTGGTTGTTGCGGTTGTTGCGGTTGCTGCTGCGGTTGCTGTTGTTGCTGAGTGTTTTGCGATTGCGTTTGCTGCTGGCCAGCGGAATCCTGCTGATGCCAACTTCCTTCATCGTAGTCGTCATACCGTCGGTGCCTAGGAGTACGGGCCCGTCTTTCCCTCGTTTTTGGCAGCTCAATTTCTAACGGTACCCATTTCGGTTTCGGTCCTTTACGGGTATTGTTGTTATTATTGTTGTTGGTGGTAGTGGTTGCAGTCGTTCCATTCGCTTCAGTTTCATTTGCAGCTCCTCGGGCACCACTATGGGGCCGACTTTGTGAACTGCCCGACACTTGCTCCAGCTCAGTGGCAGTACCAGCAACAACATCGTTTGGTGTCTTCGCGACTGAACTGGACGATGCGGGTTGCACTTGGGCAATATCACCACCGCTGGTGGCCGCTACTTTCTTACCATTTGAATCCGCTTCACTCGATGCTTTCGAACCGGGCTGATTCTGAGACTTGGCAGTGGAACGAGACGGGATCGGTTCTACAGTTTTGGTAGTATTATCTTTAACGACGTTGCTGCTGTTCGTCGAGGAGTTCTTTGAAGTGCTTGCAACACTTTCAACACAGGCGTTATCTAAGGACTGATGCTTTTTCGGCGATTGGGATGAAGCGGCATTACTTGGGGTGTCGGTCGGTTTCTGCTGCACCCCACCGGTAGCGGTCGATGTCACTGTACCCGGTACCTTGGAGCCAGCGTTTTGTTTTTCTACGGCCGCATCATTAGATCCGGCTTTTTTCGGCCCATCAGCACTGGTTGCCTTTTTCTCACCCAATGTCGGCCAATCGCCACTGTTCGCCGTGAAGTCAGCAGCCTGTAGCATAGATAAAAAAGGTTTTGGTTATCAAAAAATCCTATCAATCTTTAGAGGTGTTATGGACCAACTTCAATGCTGATGCAATAACATAACCTACCTTGGCGTTGTTGCGCTTTTTATCAGACTTTCCGGTCGGTGCCGACGATTTGCTACCGTTTGGATCATTGGACGTTGCTTTATTGTTGCCATTTCCTGTGTGATGATAACAACAGTAACAACTTTTCCATTACACTTTTTCACAATCTTTCGTAGATGATAACTAAGAAGCCTCCAAGTAAAATATGCCATTCCATTACATACTTCAATAGTCAAATAGGCGATTAAAGAAGTCACCACCACCAGTCTTCATGTTCTCATGCTGTAGGAAGATATTTACCTTGGGCTTTGGTTGGCTGTTTGGTCTGTGCAACGCGCTTTTCGTTGGATCCACTTAAAAGCTCCGGTTTTTCAGTAGCCGTAGCCGTGCTAGTTGTGCTCATGGTGGCAGTTGGTGCTGTAACTATCGAGGTAGGCGCTGCTGCTGCTGTTGCTGCTGCTGATGCTCCACGCACGGTGTTAGCATTCGATTTGCTTTGCACACGTGTTTCATTCGGTGGAATCGGTGCCGGTTCGACGGACGGAGTGACCTAGCGCGAACAAAAACCAAAACAAACCGGTAATCCATTAAAATGTGAACTTATTGTTGAGAATTTACAATCCCTTGAGAGGGGTTTGCAAAACTGCAACTTACCTTCCATGCGTTCACCTTCGGAAGCGGTGCCTCAACAAACTTCTTCCCATCTTCTTTACCACGATCTTCCTCGTCCGAGGGTGTTCCCGGAGTGCCGGACGCTACACCAGCGCCGGTTACAACCGGCTGTTGTTGCTGTTTGTTAGCAGATCCGCCACCGCCAGCACCGGTGGCGTTTCCAGCACCACCTTCCAGCGATGAATCATGTGCCTTCTCTTCCTTCACAGTTTCACCGGCGACAGTGCTGTTGGCATGGGAACGGCTCCGATCACTTGATTTCCTCTTTCCGAAATCTTTCCTGTAAGAGCCCCGCTCGTCTGGTCCACGATCGTTTGTGACCTTGGTTTGCTTGCCGTGCGTTTGCGTCCCTGGAGCCGCAGAGCGCCTGCCAGGCCCTCTTGCAGCTCCAGTCCCTGATGCTTTTTCTCCGGCCGATTTCGAACTAGCGCCCGGTATGCTTGCTACGGAAGCAGCGGCGGCGGCCGCAGCAGCAGCAGCAGCCTTAGCTTTTCGATCGCGTTTGTGATGCGACACGACTGGGACAAAGTTGGCATCGTCTTCCATTTCCTCGAAAGCTCTTTTTGCGTCAAGCTCGTTGTTGAGCGCATCTTTTGCCCCGCCATCCACCGTGGACGCGACTGGAGTGCCAATCGATGAAGTACTGGTAGCGGTGGTGGATGATGTCGCGGATCCAGGCATCATAGCTTCCCTCACTGGTGTCGGACCGACTATAGATTTGCCTTTGCCGGTGTTCTGGGTGCCACTTGCTGCTCGCTCGCTGGCAATGTTTTCCTTGTTATTGTCGGTCTGGTTCGATGAGTCTTTGCCCTGTTCCTTCAAATTCAACAACACGTTAGCGTAAGACGAGCTGGAGGTGTTGTTATTGTTATTGTTCACCGTATTACTGCTAACACTGGATCCATGTGATACCTGTGTAGAAGCCATTCTTTCGCACACTGCGACACGATGAGTTCCGGAATCGGCGTAATGGCGCTCCGGACAGATCAAGCGTAGTAGAAGAGACGGCTGATAGGTGTTTTATATTCAATTGCGGTTGCTCCCGGCCGATACCGTTCACGCACAAGTACTTTATAAACAGGTAAAAATATAGCAATGACACACTAAAACGCACTACACTGAACGCGCTCCAATCCCAAAACCCCACAACAAACCGCACTGGTAAGATCTTGCCCCCCGCAAAGCTCAGCTTCCTGCCCTCAGTAACACTTTGCACTCGCACACCACACACTCTCGAGTCACAACCAAAATATTAAAAACAAAATGTTCACAAAGAAAATGATCTCGCCGGTCAACGTCGACGCCTTTGCGTGCTCTCCTTCGCCGTCACTGTCGAAGAGCGAACAAAAAAAAATGTTTAAATTACATTTCATATACGCACCACACTCCGTTGAACACGTTGCGGATTTGCGATGCCGGGCCCTGACCACTGCAGGCCACACCGTAAGGATGCAACGAACTTGGTAGGCTGGTTGGAGAAGGACCGTTCCCTACACGCACCAACACGACCACCTCGCACAACTGTTCTTGATTATGGCGAGCCCTTTTCCCACACTGCAGGATACCGTGCGGCCGAGAGAGAGAGAGAAAGAATGGAGGAACTAATGCTACCACTGATGTCCGAAAGAGATGGCAGAGTTGATTCAGCAGGTGCGAGAGAAAGAGAGAGCGAAAACGTGTGCCAGAGCGAGAACGGGTGACGTTCTCGATTTACCTCGTGTAATACCGTGTGGCAGCAGCAGCAGCAGTAGCACCATACACACGTATATCAAAATTCGAAAGCACACATTTTTTACTTTATTTCGGGAGCACCAAATCAACATACATCCTACGGTACGACCGGGGGAAAACGGAGAGTCGAAAACTGATGAAATCAAAAATGGCTTCAACGCCGACGTGTGCATGGGACGTTCTTCCGACGACCACCTCTTATTTGATGTTTGGCCACTACACTCGGAATACACACTGTACCGTCGTACGTACAATATCCGCACGGAATGCCCAACTCAGCATTGGTATATATATTTAACAACGTGTAGCGAGGGCAGAGAGAACACTGCCTGTATTGGCTGTGTAACCTGATGACATAATATATGCTACCATACAGAGTCAGTCTCGCGACCACCGTCTAGACTAAGCGCGCAACCCTTGTGAGGGATGACTGGGTGGGGGAGGGCTTCAACCAGGTCTCAGATCTGTTTTTTTTCTCGCCCGTTCAATTTTCCGAAACTTCGACGACGTCCTCTCTCTGCCGGCACGGCGCCGCCGCTTATCCGCGTACGTGCGTGTGTGTGTGCGTAGTTCCGGAATATGCGATACGATGAAACGTTTTCTACACACCAGGGCCACCCCGAATGCAAAGTTCGGAACACCACCGCCAGCCACGCGTGAGCATACGCCTATCGGCACACTTGCTGTCCAGCGTGCTGGTCGCAGTGCGGTGGTTCTATCAGCAAGATACTTCTTCCTATCATGTGCTCGTAGCTGAGCTGGGATCCGAACTACAGTTTGCACCTTGGTCTCTTCTCAAATACACCAACGTCACCTTACAGTTGCACACACATACACACATACACGCATACACACGCGTGTCTCAAGCCATGTCCTTGCTACGATTCAGTACCGTGGTTGCACTACCCCAAAAGGTGCACCGCATGTGCCATCCCTCTAGACCTGGCAGACACCGCACAATGTGGGGTATAGATGTCTCTGCGGGACCCGCAAGTCCCCGTCCCGTTTCGAACGTTTCGTACTAACCGAGCCGGGCTAGGCTAACGCGATGTACTCCATGTTCGGTCGCAGTTTTGCGCTAACGATCGTCAAACTGCGTGCCACGCGGCGAAACAGTACAAAAGCGAACACGATTTTATTCACGGATAAATATTTTGTTTCTTTCACGAAACCACGTTTTCGTGCGGAGCAGATCCCAATGATTTTTTTAAGGTTAACGTCAGCTGTCAATGCGAACCCGAACGCGGCTATTTACATGCCCCGGTTCGGGGGTTCGTTTGAAGTTTGGTGATAGCGGCCGAAGTGCGTGTGTTTTCTCCGTGTCGGAGATGCAAGGTTTTCCCAAGGTTTGACAACCACCGCGAAAGTCCGACAACTTCCGCCAGCCTTCCATTGTCGAACATAAATTTGCCTAATTTTCAAGGCCATGGAAAACATTTGTTGTGCCGTGCAATAGCGATAGGTTTTGTGGTAAAACGCTGATAATACTTAAACTAATTCAATTTTTACTTTATGGTGCCTGGAAAAAAATATGTTTTAAACGATCCGAACTGATCTTCAGCTGATATTTTGGCTAAATTACCTTCAGAATTCATTTCATACTGATTTGCTAATTTTTAAAAACTGCTCTTTTTAGTTAAGTGCTTTAGATCTTATTCAAGTTTTCACCAGACCGATATATACATACACACACACACTCTCTCAACTTTGTTTGACGTGTGACGGAAATATAAACAAACATTATTACCAGCGGGAGAAAGAACAACTTTCATTTAGATGAAAACTGTGAATAATTATTCCTACGTTCGTTAAAGTGTGCAATAGTACAAACGAACAGGGTCTGGAATTAGTGAACACGACACGATCTGCAATATAATAGTCCTAAATGACTCTAAATTCTCCAAAGAAGGAAAGCTCATCGCTGAGTTAATGTTCCAAAAGGAAGAATAAGAAGAACACAGTCTCAACAATAGTGATATCAGCTGTTTTCGATCCGAAAGTCAAGAACGGCGTTGCGATCGCGATCTCAAACTAGTCCGGCAAATCACACACGAGCAATTGAACGCGAGTGACTTTGTATGTGAAGAATTATGTGTGCAATAGTTCAGCAAGATGGAAAACTTTAATGAATACTGGGAGTTATTTGTTGATAGGAAAGATTCAATAGCAAAGGTATGTGAAACACATTTACATAGCTATATTTTACATGCGATTGCTTTCATTCATACGAATACTGACGAGCAGAACTTTGTGCTTTCACGTCTTTATCAGGAAATCATAGCGTACTACAAAACTCTGGACGATCACGAAGATGGCACCGAGCTTTCCGAGCAATGTCGCAAATTTTTGCGCAAAAACATGATCCAAACGCCGTACCCAACATGTCAGCTGCTAAAGCTGCTGGCTATGTCGAAAATATCGAGCAAAAATAGCATTATCTACGAGATTGCGACGGCAGCCGTGTTGGAAGCTTTGGAGCAGCAAGATCAGCAAGTCGATCGCAACAAGTGTTACAACATTCTGGCCAATAGTTTGATATCTGTTAAAGCTACAAACAGCTTAAAACTGTGCGTGCTGAAAGCGTTGGAGCGAAAAACGTTGGATCTTGAGGTGTTGATGCTAGCGATTTTTTCAAGGAAAAGTGTCAAATTCATAGTGCACCTACTTCCCGAGTTGGTGGTACCGCTGCAACAGCAACAAGCGTGTGATGTATTCGAAGCAAAGCGGCACTTTTTTAATGGATTGCTTGAAAGTAACGCGAACCCGTTCTATATGCACCACGCAAACTACATACGGTTTATTGAACAGGTGTGGATGGCAAACAGTGGAGTTGGTAAGTTTTCATCCGCTGTGGAACAGATCGCTCCATTGCCGATTGATCAATCGTATCTTACTGCCTATCTGCTGGAAATGCAGCGCTGCTATCTGATACACAACGTTCTAAATTTCGATGAAACCCTATTGCCCCCGAAAGACCTATCCCAACATGCAACTGTGATGAGTATGATGCTGCGTGCCAAAGTGGATCTAAATGAGGCCGATTTTGCAAAGCTAGCTGCTGTGATAAGAACGAATCGGACATTAAACGAACAGATAATGGGCCTGACCAGTGAAGCTTTTGCAGTGGAAGGTTCTGAGGTAATGGCGTTGTTGCAAATGCAGTCAATATTTATGCTCTACAAAGCAATAGAGAGGGCCGCTGCGTCACCGGAAAGTGCGCTTATCGCAACGACCAATCTCGACACACAGCTAAAGTGTCTTCTCAAAGAAATGGACATGGAAACGTTCATGAAAACGATGGAATCGATCTTTACGATGCTGTTTGTGCGTGGAGAACTGACTTCCATCGAAGCAAATACGGCAGAGCGGAAGAATTTCCTGTGCAGTGTGCCACAGCTAGCAACATTAACGGCCAGCATGAAATCGATCATGATAGCTAGAAAACATTCGGCCACCTATCATGAGGCAAGCGATTCGCTGAAGCAACGCTTTCAAACGCTCTTTGATCTTGTCGCCGATGTGTGCTGGCGCTTATCACTGCTTGACGAGCAGGAGGTCGCATCTTCCGAAGGGATGCCACTTGACCCGAAATGTGCCCGACCGCTTCATCTTATCGATATGCCACCGGTACCGACAACGCTGACACACATTACCGAAAACTACTGTGAATCATCTTCGGCAGGCAGTGGAAAGTTGTTCCGTAGCGTTGAATCGATCGCTGCCATTGATGTTGCCAATGGGCAACGGCATCGATATGGGTACTACGGAACGTTACCGAAGCATAAATCTTCTCGCCGACAAACTCGCCAACCCCATGCAACAACCGTATCGAGCAATTCGGGAGGCAGCAATAAGGATCTGCAGAGGCAAGGATCTTTGTCGGTCGACACGAAAACCGAATCGATCGCGTATAATCGTAATGCAGCGGAAGGCGATCTTGCCGGAGGCAGCATGCGCAGCATTTCATTGAACAAGACAAACTTCACGAAGCTGTTTGCAACGCCCGAAACGCTGGCCATCGTTTGCCTTACCAATAGCAAGATGAACTTTGCGAAGCAAATTATCGAAACGCACAGTCTGCAAGAGCAGCCCGTCGGGAAACTCGTGGAACGCATTGAGCAAATGCAAACGCTCAAGAATGATTTGACCACGCTAATTCGAAAGAGCGAGCAGAAGCAAGAAATGGCAATGGCATTCGGTGGAACACAATCGAGCGATAGCAATAGCGATGTGCTGCTGGACGATATACGGCTCAAAACGGCAATGGGGTTCGAAATTTCAAAAATATTAAGCACGCTCGAAACATTTCTAAAGTCCCAACCAGTCCGCACCGAGGATGTGCTGGCACCGATGGATCGATTCGTATCCCGGTACCCGTTCCTCGGTATTCTTACCGGGAAAAATCTACAGCTTAGCCAGGTCGTCGACATCATCCTTAACTTACCGTTCAACTACGAGCTGAATCTCGCTATTTACAACTTTTTGCTGAAAAACTCCCACCACATGCCGAACGTGGGCGCGGGTATGATGTCCGCCAGCATTGCGGGCCATGGTGGCGAGGCGTCACAGTGGATTGGTAATTACGTTTCCTTTTTCGGCACCATCATGGACACGCTCCAGATCGCGCACAAGACGGCGCGGGCAAGATTAAACACGGCGGACTTTAAGCTTACCATTGGTGAGCTGCTATCGCGCGAAGTGTGCCCGCTGGACACGGTGGAAAATGGAATAGTGTTGAAGAGACGGGCACGGTTCTACAACATGGTTGAGCGGTGTGACGAGCTGGAAGATGCGGAAAATCGGGAACGAACTTTGGCACTGCTCACGGAAAGTGGTTCGGGCTCGTTGGCTAAAGTGAAGCTGTATTTGGATCATCTGACAAAGTTGCTACAATCGCTGATGCTATCCACCGGAAAGGAGGACGTCGGTGATCGCGATCATACCAAAGTGAGTGATCTCATGCGAACAGACGTACAGCGGCTGATGTTGGAACGATTGGCTGAAAAGCACGCTTCATTTGCCGCCCTCGACACGCTCGGCAGTATGCTGGGAATCAATCTTGTCCAAACGCTAGGAAAAAGGATTCTCGCACCAAAAGTTGAAGCGGCTGGCACGTATCAAAACATAGACGGCATGTGGGAATTTATTGCAAGCAAAAGCGAACTTTTGTGCCAGTTGTGTACGGCTGAAGCAGACTGTTTCAAGCCGATCAACAACGCGCACTCACTTATCGGTAGCTACAGCGAACTGATACGGGTCGGTGGTGATCGAAAAGATTTGGCAAACGGATGTAGCTATGTTCGGTCTTCCACTCCAATTCCCTCTCAAATAGAACTGTTCCCGCTGGAAGCTAACCGACCGTGCTGTATGTTGCAGCAAAAGAAAGGAAAATACTTCACCACGGTAGAATGTGTCATTCTGCAGATGGAGAACGCATCAATGGAACGGAAGGCACTCGCGTTACTCGCGAACGTCGATCGATTTGCGGTGGCCAACGAATGGATAAGCGCTTCCGAGCATCTGTTAGCAGCGATTCGCAAAAACCTTGAACCAGAGGAGCAGCCCGGCATACTGCCGGCAACACGTCAACAGCTGCAACAGAAGGCAAACGAGCTGCGAACGTACCTGAGGGTCGGTACCATTCTTCAGCTTTCAGCCGATGGTGCAGACACCAGCAGCGATGGTGATGGTTGGCGGAGGGCGCAAGCATTTTCCACCGAAAACAAGAGCACCGTCCTGCATCAGCTGCTCGAGCAGGGCGAGTATCGGGTGTGTGCCGACTGGATTAAGCTGCACCCGATCGATGCGGAAGCGGAGTTGGAAATGTTCATATACGCGGTGCATAAGGTGTCGGCCGCGTCCAGCATAGCTACGATCCCGACAGATCCTCAAGACACGGACGTGCCGATAGTGTGGCTGTTCCGTATCATCGAGACAATGCCGATCGAAGCGGTTGCCAAGCTGTACGAAACGATCATGCTCAACATTCGGAGCGTTGCCGTCGTTCGCTACATGCTGGAATATTTGCAGCGCTACACCACCACGAAACCGCTGTACCAGAAGTATCAGCTGTCTTTGAAAATTTTCGAACACTTGGCGCGCGAAGAGTACGACGGGCTGTGGAACCTCGCCAGCCGGCCGTTACTGATCATCGAGCAGTGTCTGATGAACTCGCGCCTGGAGCTACTGGCCGCGGTAATGCGCTCGATCAGAGGACTGCTCGTCGCAGATGTGTGTACGCACTGTTACGAACACCGGGAGTACATCCGTGATCTACACGATGCCGTACAGGGTGGTGCGGAGGATCAGCAACCGCTCACCGCGGGATTGCGCCACTATCCCGTCCACGATGGACTTTTCATCAGCCACGAATGTGTCGACTGTTTGCTGCGCGTGTACGCCGGCAAAGCGCTGGAGTATAAGGTGTTCCCGGACATTGCCTGCTCCGAAGCGTACCGCGAAGAACCGGCCCCCGCGCTAGGGGCAGTGAGCCGTGTATCGAGCTACGATTCGCTCAGCGAAATCGATCGACCGTTTGTGACGCCGAAGGAAATACCTACGCGCGATCGTTGGGTAAAGGACGAGGAGGCCCTCCACTGTATGTGCTGCCGGAGGACGTTTTCGATGCTTAACCGACGGCATCACTGCCGCCGGTGTGGCCGTGTCGTGTGCCACGCCTGCTCGAAGAAAAAGCTACAGCTGCCCAGCTACTACGAAGACGTGGCTGTGCGGGTGTGTGACGATTGCTGGCGCAACCGGGCCGCGGCACAGCCGAAAGACACGCAGACGGAGATGGGGACGGCGGCGCTACCGGGTGGTACACAGTCGTCCCGCATGTCCGACCAGTCCGGCGGTCAGTACGAATGGCAGCTGACGGGCAACGAGCGGTACGATAATGTGATACGCGATGAGTACAGCTACGAGTACGCACCGTCAACGAACCAATGCTTGGCGATCTGCAATTTGCACACCGCGAACGAAGAGATGGCCAGCTTTCTGCTGTACCACTGTGCCAAGCTGGAAGCGCTGTTGCGTCCGCTCCATCCGGGCGTACCGAATCCCGAGATCGATTACGCCCTCGTCGCACGGATGCTGCTCAACCTGACGCTGGGCGTGAAGGTGCGCGGTGGCGGCGCGGAGGTGGAAAAGATGAAGGAACACGCGGAAATTATTCTCTCGATCGTGCACGACAACTGTGAATCGCTGCTGCTGCACACACCCTCGATGACGAACCACGGCAGTTTGCGCAAGTTGCGCGATGCGCTCGTAAAGGCCGAAAAGTGGACGCTAGCGTTGGAATTGTCGCTCAAGTGCGGTTTCTCGCTGACCGGTGTAATGGCCGCCTGGGGAATGGCCTGTCTGCGGGCGGGTTGCTACGAAACGGCAAGGGAAAAGTTCTCCCACTGCTTACCGCGCGTGGCAACCGACGCGGAAAGCGAAGCGGTGCTGCGCATGATCGAGCAGCCGCCGGCGATCAACGGTAGCGCCAGCAAAGTGCCGATCGTCAAGCGGCCGACCAGATGTCCACCGCTGCTGAACGAAATCCTGTACGCGCTAACGTACACGGCGCGGCTCGGTACGCCCTCGGAGCGTGTGATCGCGCGCGTAAATGCGGCCAGACAGGCGGCGGTGGGCAGTGTCGGTGGATCGCACGAGCCGGCATTAAACATTCTCGGTACGCTGGCGAACCTGCGCCACATCTGTCAGGGTGAGTTCGACGGTGACGTGCCGGGCCCGAATGCGGAACGGCTCGCACGCACCGACAATGCGTCGCTCTTGTGTAGCCGACTGTTTGAGGAATCCATGCACTACCTGCTGGCGTACGGATCGCACCAAACCGTGGTACAGTTCCTGATGCGCTACCAGCAAACGGAAGTTGCCGCGCTGCGGTACATACTGGCCCAGCGCGTCGATCCGGACGTGTTTCTGCACGCGGTGCTGCTGCCCTATCTGCAACGTGGCGGGCTGGAAACGGTCGTGCAGCGGTTGTCCGACATCGACGATACGTTGCTCGAGTGGCGCGAACACATACGGTACGCGTGTCGCTACCTCGAGACGAACGATATGCTGAACAGCTTGTACAGCTTGCAGCTGCTGCTGAAGGACCCGATACGGGCGAGCATGACCTGCGTGCGCTTCTACACGATGGGCTGCCGAACGTTTGCCGATTTGCACGCATCCGAACATCACCTTAAAACGAGCGTCTCGCATCTGCAGGTAGGTGTGAGCGGGCCTTTTGTTTGCCCAGCTGATTACCCTAATCCTTCACAATTTGGGAGTAATCTTTAACACTACCCTGTCGTGTCTAATACACTACAGTCTAATACACTAATGTCTACACTGTTTTCACGGGGTTTTTTTTCCAGAACGAGTTGGAACTATGCAACTGGCAAGAGGTGCGGCTTAACAGCACCATCGATACGCACCACTCGCTGCTGATGAAGCTGGACCCGAAGGAGCTGAACAATCACATCAACACGATACTGCTGCAGCTCGACGTTACCAAATTTTTGGCCACATGTGAAACCAAAGGGCGCCAAACGGTCACATTGCTGCCGAAGGTTAGTTCCAGCTTTTCGACTACAAAACCGCGAAACGGTATTCTGCGATTTTTAATTCACTCACGAATGCGTCTCAACAAAACTACTTCAATACTGTGTTACCAACCATTCGAATGCCACGATTCTAATGGAACGATGGATTATCTTGGGCTTGCTTGCGCGTCATGTTTACGTAGCGGGTATTGATTTAAACGGAGCTGTGCGTAATGCTGTTTCTATTTGTATTTTGTTACAGATTTTTCGTGAAGCATCGCAACTGCCGACCCTGTTTGGTTCCAGCCATGAAAAGCTGCAGCTAGCCATTCTCACCTTAGTCTGTGGTCAAAATGTGGAGGAAGCCTTTGGTCTTTCCTATCGGTACGCGATAAACTGGATTGCACTGGATGTTCGTGTTTTTTTTTTCTTCTTCTGGCATTAATTTTCTTTCCTTTCCCCTTCCCGTACAGAATCATCCAGGACTACAATCTCGACGTGCAGCGTGTGTACGCGCTGACGGCAAAATATTTCATCAACCATGGCAAAATTGAGGACGTCGGCAAACTGCTGGACGTGATCGGCGGGAACGAGGGCAGCACGGGTGCGAACGAACCGGCGGCAGCAACGATCTGCGATGAGATTGTGCGCGTTGCGGTGGACGTTGCGATCAGCCGGCATGGCACGGGCGTACATACGAAGGTCGCACTGGAAGCGTTGATCAACCGTGCCAGTGCCGTCGCGGTACGCATACATTGTTACATCGCGTCCGGTCAGCTGAAGGCGGCCTATTTGCTAGCGAACCGGCATCAGCGCGCGGGTGACATACGGAAAATATTGCGCCAGGCCGAACTGCTCGGCCAGATGCATGTGAAGCGGCTGTGTGAGGCCCGCCTAAACCATCCGGAGAATGCGTCATAATGCAACAGTAAACAAAAGTGATATTTAATACATAGTAGCAGACGACTATAATAAAAACAAACTAACATTGTAGCTCATTAGCATAACAATGGCTTCCCCTGTTGTATTTAGCAACAGTTTGGGTAATCGACGCACGCCACTGTGTGAGTTACGAATGTTCACCTTTTATCGAGATCAATCATTTTACATCAAACACAATTTGTGATTCAAAATGTCAGATGATAAACGATCGTCTATCGAAGAGAACAGTGATATTTTTGGGACAAGTATTAAACTGTATCGAAATATACTTACTGTTTTGTATAGCATACTTGCGTAAAATGAGCTTATCAACCGTTGCATAAAAAGCAAACCTCATCAACTCATCAGCGTTGCTAAGTTATACTGTTGTAAAGCAACATTGTTGTGAAATTAAACCAAAAACTACAATCAAACATTGCGGAAAACGCGTAGGAAAACGATTAGTGTTGTGAAAAATGGGGGAGAGGGGGGGGTGGGGATTATTTATTAAGTTTATATCGTACGATTTTAGGTACGATCATCTAACGGTATTTGTAACAATCACCGGAAATGCGTTTTACCATCTCTCTCTCTCTCTTTCTATTTTGCTCTGTGTGAGGCACAACAATACATGAACCATATGTTTCCATTCTTTCGCAGTTTTGCTTCGCCAAATTCCAAACCATACCATTATGTATTGATTGTTCCCTTGCTAGTTATCACATATTGTATTATTATTGTAAATTTTTGGATTTTGTTTTTGCTACGTATTACAACAGTTTGAAGCTCGTATCGTCATCGTATACCGTTCGGTTTTTGTGTTTTTATGTTTTGGTACCGTTCAATTGCAGCCAAACAGATAAGGGAACCGACCCTTCTCCATTCCCCAAACACAGCTTAGTGCCTTTTTTTTCCTCGTTCGTTCGTTTCCTTGTTAGTCTCTGGCCTCAAGAAGTCGTCTTCCTGTATTAATCTCTAATCCTTTCAAAGCGAATCCTTCCTTCCTTCCTTCCTTTTTTTTTTGCTCGATAATGACTTTAAGAATTTTGAAACCTCAACTGCCTAAAGTGTATGTGCTATGTATGTATATTTGCCCTTGTACAATTCGTTACCTACTACGACTACCTACTACAGGCTAAGCGAACTAGATCTAATTTTTAGTTAAGCTCCAAAATGTTACCGATCTTCAGACTCGTTCGTAGAAGTAGATTTCTTTTTTTTCTCTCTTTTGAAAGACCAAAAGGAAAGGAATACAACAGCCCATGCCCGCGCTAACAGATACCAGTGGAATTGTCAACAGTTTTAACGACCTCTGTTCTATCAAATTGTTTAAAAACGAAAAAAAAAACGTTGCCTTACCTATGATACGCAATCGGTACACCCGATGGTACACCGCCTGGCGTTTATTGTTTCGTTCGTGTTCGATGTTAACCCAACCCAACGTGTGTCTTTGCCTTTGCGCTGTGTGTTTGTGTGTGTGTGTGTGTTACCAGTGTTTGGAAAATCCTTTCTCCCCCGTCGACAACTCCCGCTTACCGAAACCGCTCACGATCGCGATCCTCAGGAGCAGCTGCACTTTTCCACCACCATGTTCGGGATGGTGCTGTAGATCACGTTGAAGCTCATGTCGAAATACAGCAGCTGGATCGAGCTCATCTTTTTCGGTGAACAGCACGGTATGGCGGACGTGCTGAGCTGCATCACGTGCGTGTGCTCGTACTTCGGCAGGAAGCTGATCATGCACTCACCGGCACAGTACCACGCATCGTAGCTCTTCGGTGCGATGATCCAGTCCCAGCCGAACTTTTCAAAGTCCACCTTCAGCGGGTACCGGCAGCAGCGCGTTTCGTTCGTATTCTCGTCACAGTTCAGCGACAGGTTGCGCTTGATGCGCTTTTTCGGTGCATCGCGAAACATGATCTCGATGTATGGTGTCTATATGGTGGTGAGGCATGGCGGTATGGTTAAAGAACAGGGCAAACAATTAGCAAAATTCGAAGGGTTTGTAGTGAATAAAAAAAATAGAGAGAGAGAGAGAGAACAATGCTCATGGATGGCAACGGAGAAGTTTCGATGTTTGCTTTGATTGTTGGTCTTTGCAGTTGGGTGGGCAATTTGGTGGAATGTGGCTAGAATATAAGAGAGTTACACAGGAACACATTGGGTGTATTATATGTCACATATAGTAGAAACAATTACCGTCACGAACTCCATTAGGAGGGCCTTATCATTACATTACCATACATACGAAATCCTTTTGACGATGCTACCAGTTTTAAGATGGCGACACATAAATGAGCACTAAATGTACCAAGAGTCACCAAATTTTAATTTCTCTACAAAAAAACAACACGTAAACATAACCTAGAAATGCTAGCGTTAGTAAAACTAATTTTGAAAAACACAAAATTGCTCCACTTGCAGCAGCAGTTAAACACAACCGCGAAGAACTTTCCTCCTCCGAGTAAGAGATCCGCTTCGTCAAGACAACACCCGGCGATTAAGCACGCCATGTCTCCGGGGACCGATCATTTATACGGGTTACGCATATTTTCCACGGAATTTAACGCAATCAGCAAAGGCAAAGCTGTAGTGTTGTATTGGTTTGCTGCAACTCTGCTTGCAGAACGCACTGTTTGGTGTGTTTGTGCCACTGCTGCCATTCAAGTGGCGCCAATTTAATTGACACTGGTTAGGTCAATTGAAGTTAATTGAGCGACGAACGAGTTGAACGAAACCGAAATCGCGGAAGAACCCGGCTCGTGAACGTGAACGAGGCATCCCATTTGTCTGACTAAAACTTAACCCAAACGTTACTTTCTTAGAGTAGCCTTAAAGGGGTACAAACGGGTAAGATTCACGTCAACTTGAGGCAACACTTTCAACGGTTTGGGTTCTAAATTTATAAACAGTTCGATGGGTAGCTCTCTCTAGCAATCTCATGAATGTTCACGGCTAAAGCAATGTCCCCGGCAAAGTATCACAATTAACCTGTGTGACGACTTCAATGCAAAGGTAGGACGGGAGCCTCCGATACAGGTGGTTGATAACAGCGCCGATCTTTATACGACAGGACCAGCACAAAAAACAAACCAGGACAAAATGCCCCGGAATCGGCCAGTTTTGTTACTTGTGATGTTGTGGAAGTAACATTTCTCACCATACATTTAATACAGCTTTTTTTTCTCGCATAATGGCATTAATCACGTCTGCCTGTCGGTGCCACATTCCTATCAAACGCATGGGGGAAAAGGCAAAACGGATCCTGCATCTCTTTCGAATTTTGCGCCGATCGCGTCCGTCGAAAACGCTCAGAAACGATGGAATTTTTGGTTTCCGACACCAAGAGAGCATGATCAACGAAGAGGCAGCACAAATTTCCGTACCACGTGGTAGCATTTCATACGGCTGTACCCTTCCCTCTAGTGATCATAGCGCTTGATCCGTCAACTGATCTTTCATCTCTTTCCGTCCGTCCAAACAGG
Source organism: Anopheles moucheti (assembly GCF_943734755.1). Taxonomy (NCBI): domain Eukaryota; kingdom Metazoa; phylum Arthropoda; class Insecta; order Diptera; family Culicidae; genus Anopheles; species Anopheles moucheti. The sequence goes on from NC_069141.1 coordinate 72,166,814, forward strand.
ACAGTGCGTACCATTACTGTGCACAAGTTTATTTTTATGGAAATAACAATGTGGAATATTTATGGAATATATTTATATATGGAATCCTTCTAAACCCCCGGACACTCCACGACGACAAGAGATATAATTATTGCGAAATAATTGAACAATAAGTAATGAATAATGTCTTCGGAAATAGTGGCAATCTATGTTTCCTACTCCTATTAATTAAAAAACTTACCTGCTGTTCAGTTATGATACGCACTGTAAGAAATGGATGGATAAAACGAGACGGAGGATTCTCGACACAGTAGCTGAGCTATTTACTCTATCGATCGCTCTCCCGAGAGGGCCCTTGTTTGATAGTATGTGTAACTAATAACCAATCGTAGAAGATCTTTAATTGATCAATAGCATCACAGTGACTGATAACGTGAGCAAGCGTCATGTACAAGCATGGCGGATCCTTGTGCGGATCAGATTGATGTTATCTCCTTTCATGGATGCTCTCTTGGTGTCAGAAATCACAAAACCGGTCGCTTTTGGCGAGTACGATCGCATACGCGGAGAGACTTCGACGAAAGGAAAAGCGCTTAAAAATAATATGCAATGACGACTGAGATGACCGTGTGCGCCTCTAGCTCTTGTAAGCTGGACAATAAACACTAACGGTGATTAATTCTTTCCATTTTGCTCTCTGTTGTCCCCCAACAAAAATTGTCATCAAGAAGAAGAATAACCATGTGGGAATGTGGAAATGCGGGAGACAAACAGTACCGCGAGTCAATCTGCTGATATATGTGATATGTGATGATAACATCTATTGTACTGTTCTTTAGCCGTATGCTAAGCGGTGTCCACGTCCTTCGGGCACCGACACAGCTCAGCTCGTCGGTATATTCATGCAAACTATATACTCAGCATAAAACCGCATGCAATTATGAGGCGCGATCAGCATCTACTGGTGGCGACGCTTTCTTGTAAACGCTTTTACGTACTTACGTGTTTATATAAAGTATTTTGTGGACAGTGTTTATTAAAAGTTTATTTAATAGCTTGATCTTCGGATACGTAGTTGAGTTGAGAAAAGGGATCAACGGCGGATCAAATGGTAGACGGAGTAGGTGGTCACCAGGCCCCAAAAAATGTGTGTAGTAGTTGTATACATAGGCCCAGTCTCCTTATGCTACAGGGGGCCCCGACGGATACCACAAGAGGCCCCTGGCGAAATTTGACCGCGAACTACCCGTGGGATGATTCAAAGTGAGTTCAGGGGCCCCCTTCTTACTGCGCCTTTAGCTTTGCCTCACATGATGCCTACAAATATAAGAAGTGCATATGAAATACAGCCTCTGACCCAGAATGGAACCATCTTGGAACTAGCGTACCAGTTGATCGACATCAGTTGATATAATTGGAGCTATTGGCGTTCAAACATTAGGAAAGCACTGGTTAACAGATCATTCAGCTCGTGTGAAGTATCACAGCGAACCGCGTAGCTGCCATTCCCCACTCCTGAATGGGAATGGTGAAAACGCTCCTGATTTGCAACAAAACCAAAAGAAGTCCAAAGGAACCAAAGAAAAGCTTTCAATTAAAAACAAAAACAAATACCGCTATATGCTAGAGTGCAATACATTTGTTTTAGGTTGTTGTTGTTGTTGTTTTGTTTTATTAGTAAAGTTTTGTCACTGCAACACACCCGCGCAACACAACAATTTGGAAGTAAAGATTTGGAAAATGATGATATTAACTACTTCGAGAAGGAAGAAAGAGCTTATACTATTGCACTTGTTTTGCATTGCATCAATTCTGCCATTATTCAAACGTGTCCTTTTTGTGTGTCTGTGTGTGTCTGTCTGTCTGTTTCCATTTTCGTTGGCCGCTTGGCAGAAGCTGACTCCTCTGAGGAGCATCATATCGCTTTCTCTCATCTACACCGCCGGTGTGCATTTATTAAATTCTTCTTGCGTTATTCCCTCTTCCTAACGTACGCATATATTATTGAGCCTCCCGGAAAAATGGTTCCCCGCACGGCTCCATTAGCCAACTCGTGGGGTCACGATGCCAAACGTATTCAAGCTAAATAACGTCTCGAAAACAAAGGGGAAAAAACAGTGTCTACACAACTTCTCGACGCATCTTCTCCTATGCCCTCTTCCTGTTCTGTCTTTTTCTTTTCTTGTTTCTTGTTTTGATCCTCGTGTCTTGGCAGCTACTTAGAATATAATTCATAATTTGCTACCCATCATCATCATCATCATCATGCATTTATACATGCTATAAATATATTTAATGTGTGTATATATATATATTTGTTTCAAGTGTATATAATGAGCATCCGAATATGATTTGTTCCTTTTCATTGAGGTTGAGAAAGGCTGAAGGAAACTAAGTGTATGAAATATGTAACGTACCGATCCTGGCAGACGCGATCATCATCTCACACACGTCTCGCCGCTTATTTAGCTGATCTTCTGAAGATGTGCCCCCGTTTTAGTGATAAAGATCATTGGTTCAAAAATGTTTCGAGTCAAACGGTGTTCGCATTATCCTACTCAATCATCATAAGAGTCCAATTGATGTGCGGAGGGGGGGAAGAGGGATGGTATGAATCGGATTGAACGCAAAGAAAAGGGGCCCTATGCCAAGTTTAGCCGATGAGACACTACAATTCTACCGTTTTTTTTCTGATTTCTTTCGTGCATTTCGTCCCCCCTCTTTTTTCCCTCAAAGCTTGCAAAAAACACTACAAATCTACAATCTACGTCGCAAAAGATCGCGGCATTAACGCGGGCTAGGCTAGGCCACCGCCATCACTACTAATATAGAACACCAACAACGAGAACGAGAAATGAAAGAAGTGCCGTGTAAAAGCGCACAAAAAAGCATCCTACTACCATAGAACGAATGGTGGTTTTTTGTTTGTTTATAATAGTATCTTTAAGATACAAACTTTCCGCCATTGTTGTGTTTTGCCTTTGTTTGCCGCCCACCGATCCACCTCCGTCCCACATACACCGCTCAATGTTTCTGCCTAGTGTGCTAAGCCCTCGATGTGCTCCCCCCGGGGGGGTGGCTAATTATTATCTACACTTGATCATAATTGGACAGTAAGCTTGTCCTTGCGTCACGCCGTCATAAGTCATAAGTCATAAGGATGGAAAAATGTTGCAAGCCACTCACAAACGATAGGAATTGACCCGGGATACTAAATGTGTGTTTAGTACAGTAGTTTGCTATAACCTTCCTTCCTACTGCCACGGTACCACCTGTGAGAGTGTGTGCGTTTTTTTGTTTTCTTTTTTGCTTTTGCGAGAAGGATTACGCATTGCTTTGCTTTGAGAGAACACATCGCTTTTACATCGCTGCCCTTATAATCGAACCGATAACACTAATCAGCACTAATAGCTACTATATGCGTAACAAATGTTTCTACAGTGAAATAATCTCGTCTCCCACCTACACAAAGCGCACCACACACACTGACATGCCTGTTGAACAGTTTGAAATCCCTCGCTTTGGCAAAGTGTGATCTTGTTTCCGTTTGTTCCTTACTGTTACTGATTCACAGGGGGTCGCCCCCAACAAATCTCACACGTCCTGGACGCGCATACTTAACCGCGTTGTTGTAATGTATGAGAATATGGAATGATTGTACTACAGCTTATTAGTTTAAGGGTGTTTTGGGTTATTGTTTGTGGTGCACTATCCATTAACGTTTGCCTCCTTTTCCACGTCCTTCACGGTCCCCCGCGATCGCATTACATGCCGCGCTTATCAATGCCCTACAACACCGGGAGCGGGAGGCGGTGTGATTGATCACGGATTGATCTAGATGTGTGCGATGATTAGATGATGTAAGCGGTGTGCTTGCGCGTACGCAACAATAAATTACTAACATTTCGCACTTATACTTCCCTTCCGAGCATAATAAGCAAAGATGCTATTGGCAGCGCAAGCAATGTTCAAGCTTCAAGTGGATTTAGCAAAAACCAAGAGAAGCTGTTGTCACACAAGCTAGCTAAATACAGCGCTTTCGGCACACAGAGGGGACATCTAACGACACTATCGCTTTACGATCTACGAGAACTAACGGAACAACGGAACGGAATCAATAGTAAGTATTGCGAGTATATAAGCTTGCGCATTTCGCTTGAATTCATATCCCTTTACGCTATAAATGTTATTTGTTACGTATTCATAATTATTGGATGGTTTTGTATAATACTACGTTTGCTTTTTTTCAGCTTTCGCTACACATGTTCTTTTTTTGTAAAATATTCAAAGCACTGTAAGAAAGATATGCGTTTCTAAAGGAAAATGAAAGTGCAGGAACAGGATGAGGAGGTTTCTACTACAGCATCTATCTGCAAAAGGTTATGCATTTTTGCTCAGTCATAATGCACGACAACTTTTGTTGGTACGCAGCAACCAACATTAATGTTGATTGTTTAACAAAACTAATAAATATTTGCTTGTTTTTTTTTGTTTAAATTGATTGCACTTCAACTGCAACGGCAAGTTGTTTCAATAGCAAGAACCCGGAACGGAACGTACAACCGAAATACCGTTTCGTATACCACTCGATCGTTCGATCGAACCGTCCTGGGAACCGGCACGAAGAAACTAACCCTGATCTGTGTGTGTGCTACATTCTACGTTCATCCTATTGCCTCCTGTGTTACGGCATTATAACAAGGGTGTGTACAACAATTGTATGGCCTGCACAACTGCGCTACAACAAACACTACCAAAAACCGAATGATTGTGAAATGTAGAATCGATATAAACCGTTTCGGTTGAATTCTGCTAATAGTCTTTACGGGCTAGATTAACTTACTAGTTACCTACACACAATTGCGCACATTGCGGAAGTGCACAGAGAGTTTGTGTATGTGTGTGTGTATGTGTGCAGATCAATGGATTCTCAACCAAACTGTCTGGTGAGAGTTTTGTTTTTATGTATATGGGAGTAGTACGTTCTAATCGCGAAGTTCATAAGATTTTTTGCGTGATTCATGTTATGCTTCCTCCTACCTTCATGCTTCCATGTGTGGTTGTGTGTGTGTGTGTCGGTGTGTACAATATAATCATTATCTTTTATCAATAGAATTATGTTTACAATTGTTCGTTTTACAAAATACGTGTGTATAATACGTACGCATGCGTATGCACACACAAATCACCAGTCAAAACCGCTCGTAACGCTCGTGGCTACCTGTTTGTTTCGAGATGATCCATCTTCGGCTAAGTGACTTTAGTTCTGCTGTATCGTATCCATCGCTTCACGATGCAAATTCACCCTCTACACAAGCGCCCTCCCTCATCGGCTACCAGCAGCATGCCAGCATTCTCCCACATCCTACCGAATAGCCGCTTGCCATTCGCCGCTTCGTTCGTTCGATCGTACCGTGTTTCTTTAGTTTGTTTCTTTTCTTAGAGCAGTTCAATAAATTGATCAAGTTCGACTCACAAGACTACACATTTTGTTTCAGGCTCGTACAACTCTTACTTTCATATCGGCCATATTACGAATAAACGAATATGGTGATAAATCGTATCATTATTATAATTATCATATAAACATGGTCAGTCGTTTGATTGGTTTTTTGTTTTTTTTTCTTCTTTGTTGTAAGAATTGTAAATATGTCGCTAAATTTGTTTGTGTGCATGCATTTATACGTCTGTGCCCCTGTGGGTTTGTGGCACTATACACTACGGCACGCGCGCGCCCTCACAATTCACACACACACACACCTACCATATATTTGCATATACATACACATCAGATTCAGACTCAAGAGGAATCAAGTTGTATAACAATCAGCGTTAATATGGTATGAAAAAGGCTATAACAAGAAAAAGGTTGTTGCTCGCATATACGCGCCCGATAAACGAAGCCGTCCACTGCTATTGCTTGGCAAAGTATGTAGAAGGGAAGGAATTTATCACGCATACGATGTACGATGTGGAGAGCATATGATATGTGTCCAAGATCAATTGTCGATGTCCAAAAACTTCTCTCTGCGAAACACTGTTTCTACCGATCGCCCGATGCCCGATCTACCTGCCCTTTTCACTACTAAACATGGTGCCGCTTCTTGGTGATTAAACTAACCCATCCTTACCCAGCGCCTGTTCAATTCAATCGCCCGATAATTTGCTAATTTTCCTTCAAAAAGGCAAACTTTTCCTTCTCCCTGCTCTAATTTCCGCTCGCTAACGGTGTGCATTCACTATTCACTGCAAGTGCTGATAACACGATGGACGAACTTATCGTATCGAGACGCAACATTGGTTGAGCTTGAGGGCTCCACAGTCTGGCAAGTCTAATCTGGAGCGTAACGTTGATAAGTAGCTAGTTTTGGGGTGAATAGGAAAACGAACACGTTTACTTGTATCCCTGCTTGCACACACTGCTCGTACCTCCCGCTGTGTGCCCACCACACGCCTCGATATGATTGAACATGGTAAAGATGAACACAGAAAAATTCATTCCATTAACAACGTGAGGTGATAGATCATGTACGATACTACTACTACTTCCGCTACATTTTCCCTGTTCCTTTTGCACTTCGCTAATGATTTTATTTCTCTTCATCGTTTCTCACTCATTCCGCTTCAACGTTGGGGTTGTTTTGCAAACATGTTCTACTAATGGATTTTTCTACTAATCCTTTTCCACCGTGGTTGATCCGTTTCCCGTTTTGTTAGCAAACTCACAATAGGGCCAGAAAAAAGATCCTTCACACAATCGCTTAAACTATTAAACTTTTCTTATAAACCACAATATTTCCTTTTATATTGTATAGGTTGATTGCAAAGCAACATCACAATTCTATTTCCACATTTCATTCGCTTACACCTTCTTTTTGTTTTAATTAGTTTTGTGTGTGTGTGTGTGTGTTTGAGTGTTTGTTAATGAGCAACTTGCCTCTCGTTTACAAAGTGTTCGTCCCCTTCTTATTATTAGGTTTGCTCATTGTCTACTTTTTTGCCTATTAGGGTTTTGTGTTGTAAGTTACAATAATTAGCACTAGTTGGATGAAGAGAGGAATGGGAACAAGTGTTATGGAGGTGTGGTAAGGAATCTGCTCTACTATAAGATTCCTCGGCTTTCTACGGGGGGTTCTGAAAATTATGTGGAAAATTTAGCATTTTCCAGGGACGGCCGCAAAACCAGGGCCCCTTCGACCCAAAAGTTGGGTCTATTGATCATATTCTGCCACAGCGAAAGCTCTTTGCCGGTAGAATCCATCCACTCGACCGCCCTGCCATTGTGTTTGCCTGGATAATTGAAACCGCATTAAGATTGGGCACGTCGTATAGATGGATTAAATATCACATAAATTTAAATGAAAAAAAAAGAAAAACAATACATTCGTTACAGTAAAACATACAGTAAAAGGACGAAATAATTTACCTTCCGCGCACAGCTTCGCTAACTTACCGTTTCCGAGCGAAAAACGAACACCACCCAAAAATTCGTTACTAGCCAGTCGATCGTGATCCCATATTGTTAGCTCCAGTGCTCGTTCGGACAACTCTGCCAGTGAGACGTCTTCGTACACGAACGTGTAATTCCACACCGGAGAGTTGGTTCGTTTTATAACAGGCGTTTTTTGTTTTGAGCTTCGATTCTTATCCGGTAGTAAATAACTGATGAGATAAGAAGTCGTATTAGTTACACGCATTATCTACTGCTTGCCGTCCATGCCATTGCATACCTTTTGCAGAAAGCGTCACAGGTACCGTTTGACTTAATCGGTTGCAAGTGTTTCGCTTCCTTTACCAATACGTGCAACGCGCCCTTACTGTGTCCGGAAAAGGTGGACGATGTGGTGGATGTCAGCGAGCGAGTACTGAACTTCCTCAGGTTAAGCGTTCCGAAACCACTGCCCGATGATCCACCGCTACCGCCAATAACACCGCTGCCACCACCAATGATACCACCACTATCTGCATCAGCCGAAACATACTTTAGACCAACAATAATATCGCCTTTATACGCTGATAAATCTTCAAATGGTTCGCTCTGGACGTCAGCATGGTAAAGGGGCAAAAACAAACAAAGGAAAGGTGATTTATCATCAACAATACGCTACAATGTCTAACGCTTACCCGCTCCTGAAGCTGGTACCACTGAGGTTGGGGATTGTCAAACACCTTATCCTGCAGACCCATCATGACTTCGCCGAGAAAATCATTCCTTCCAAACATATCGGAATGCCAAACGGTTATCCAGATCGTGCGTGTTTGCAGGTTGTTTAAGCTCATGTGAAACCGAAGCACCTCATCGAATACCGGATTCAGTGTGTGCTTCTTTACCTTCGTCTTTCGCTTGCCACTCTTCGATTTGTCCGGTAAAAGATATACCTGTAAGGATGAAACATTTGCCAGGTGAGCTGCGTGCGTTCCCTACCGTGCAACGTACTGTAATCGTCGTCATGTAAAACCCATTACCTTTACGTACGGATCGCTCCGATTTCGTTTCGTATCGACTGCCGCCAAATCTTTGCACTGCTTCACGTGTATCTCTAGTGCGCCCTGCTTATAATTGTACTGCATACCGAATTCGATCTGTCCGCGAACCGTAACAGTACCGTAGCGACCTTCGCCGGCGCCCGAGTAAACACTCGCCATCGAGTCCGAACGCACACCTAGAGAGCTTAGGCTGGCACGGTTTTGATGCAGTGCCACCAAACGATCGATATCTTCATCGGACTGCGATGGCCAATTGTCACTGGTTGTGCCGGCCGAACCGACGGGCGACGAAACCATACTGCCGCCCTTATGCTGCATACCGTTGGAAGGCGCGCCATCCGTTTGCCGATCGTACGTGTCGCTCGGGGCCGCCCGTGAGCTGCTTCCATGGGGATCATCTTCTCCACCGAGTGCGCTTGTTGATCCAGTCAATTCCGGACTGTTGCTCTCCTCTGAAAGAAAAAAACATTCCGAGATATTAGTAAGGCTGAATAATAGAATGGAATGAAATTTCACATTCTTCGCTTTAAGCTTCAATTTTTTTTCGTTTGTATTGCGTTCGTTTGTAATTTTCACATGCAACAATCGAAATCGAACACAACACCCAACCACAGTTCTACTGGTGGCGGTGAACCTATCGAATTTTAATCTATCGGCCCAATATTCACCAGACAGCTAGAACGCATAAATGACACTGTGCAGGCGCAGAGCTAACCTAATTCTATTTCTCCCAATATTGCTTTACTGTCGCGGAATGGCGAAGTCAAGCGCTTCCGACAGCAGACAGCAAACTTTTTCCGTAGACTACTATCACCACTACTAACATCATCCAGCTCGAGGGATTCCAGAAACCGATCCGACACCGAGCGAAAACTATCGTTCCAGCCCCAGCTAGCGTTCTTGTTCAACTTCCGTATGGTACTTTTCTGCGACGGTGATAAAGCATCATACTCCGAGACATTGTTCGAACCGTTCGCACTATCCAGAACCGTACCAAGTTGGAGCTTGTAAGCTTCAAACGCTGCATCGACATCTTCATCGACATCGTTCGCCCTTCGACTCCATGCAGCTGCCGGATAGCGGCTACAACACCGACAACAGCGCAACCACGAACAGCAGCATACTAAACCACTCCAACGTGACAGGACACTGCAGCCACATCTTCGATCGGTCGGTGTAGAATTGAAATCGTTTGCTTTCGAACCTTTCCTCCCGCCACAACAGCAACTTAAGCGAAGCTTCCACTTCTTTTTGGTGCGTTTAGTTGCCCTTCGCACGTTACTGCTATGCACCGGTGTGATTTCCCCTGGGGGTTTCTGTTGCACTAGGCCACTCTTGGATACGCTCGCGCTAGAGACGTTTGATGCACTGACGGCATCTTTCTCCTGTGTTTTAAAATGTGTATAACTATTCACAGTGTTTCTTTTTTTCTTTTTCCACCATTTCGATTTGCCCATTATCGTTCCTGCCAGGATCCGTTGGGAAAATTGGCACTGATCATGCTTCCGTAACAAGCGTTCTCCTCAACAAAGCACATCACTTTCACATCTCATCCCATGCGCGATTGTTCATCGCCGAACGATTGAGCAGAATTCGCTGTGTGGCGCTCAGGTGACTTCCCAACAAATAAGCGAACGTCGTCGATGACTTACACTTACCAATTGACGATTCTACTACCGTGACTTGCTCAAGATTCGTTTACATTCTTCCCCTCCCCTTCTTGGATGCTTGGACCAAACTTTTTCATTCCACCAGCAACTGCCAGAGTCAGTCAGTCAGTCACTGATTGACGTACACATGAAGAAAGTATATCAACGACGATGAACATTCAATAAGAATTACCGCAAACGTTAGAACGGTGCCCAAGTGCATGTCACACCTATACACTGCTACCCGGGAACGATGCTCCGAAGAATATCACCCAACAGCACAAATGTAATTGACACAAAGGGTCAATTGCTCTTAATTGGCCAAGACCTAATAACCCAATACACTGCCTAACGAGTTACACCCAGTGCGCTAATCGACCGAAAATGATACAAAAATTGCATTGATAAGCAAACTTCAGCACATAATTGATATTTTTGGAAAGTTTAGAATTCAAAAGTCATATCAAGTCACGCACGTCGTAATTCTGGGTACATTTTTAGATGAAATATTACATGGATTATTAGGTCTTCAACATGATTCGATGAGAATTGCACTGAGGACCGCTGTGTAGAGGCACTTATTTATGTCTGAAGATATTTCACACAAGGTACACCTACTTCGGACAGGGAGGATCGATCCGGATTCCTGATGCAGAACGGAGTAACCAGTAGTGATGAGTCAATCTGATTCAAATTTATGCATCTGAATAAAGCTTTGAACTAAATTAATGAATCTGAATCTCTATTTTAAAGATTCAAAGATTCTTTGAGGTGATCGTGAATCTGATGAATCTTTGAGAATTTAAGATTTTGTTGAAAGTCAACTCCTTATTTGAATGGCTTTTCGCTAAAGATTCATAAAAAAGAATCATTAAGCACAACACTATTATTAAATAACAAACTATAAATAAAAAAAAACTAACTTCCTTTAAGGTAGTTACCACAAGGTTTACCACAATTAATTGCGATACATACAACATTGTTTAAACATTATTCTTGCTCTGTTATCATGCTGCACTAGCTCGTCGAAAGCTCACGTTTAATAATATAAGAGAGCTTGTGAGATATTACTGAAAGAAACATAGCACCAGAGAAAATAAAACAACACTATGTGACACACAAATTATCAAATGTTTTTGCACTGTTGAAGCCGTTCTTTGGCCAGTATCACGTGGACGGTAAGCACTCGCACGCGCACCATATCTAAGCACTAACCGCAAAAAAAAAGTATTCGTACGTTTGCTATCACTCTTTACCGCCACCTGTCCCAAAAAGTATCTCCCTTAACTTACCATTCGACAACTGTTGCAAGCGACTACGCCGCTCGCGTCGCGGATACGGTGGCTGTAGGCCGGGTGCCGACATGGCCCGCTTGGGTGCTGAGGGTGGGCGATTGAAGCCCGGCGCACGATAGCGCGCACTTTTCACATTATTCTGCAAGAAATGGTACACACTTTGCGATTTCTGGCCCATGCCCCCACTTGCCACTGCTGCTGCTGCCGAAGGTTTCGTCGAAGAACTGACCGCTAACGAACCGGACGTCCCCGAGGAGGATGAGGCGGAGGACGATGATGCTACCGATTGCATGATGGTCTGCAGGTTGGATGTCGGTAACCGGGGCAGTGAGTTAGTCGTACCGCTGGTCATCGTGTTCTGCAAGCTACGCGGAAGCGTAGATCGCGAAGCTAAGACCAAACGATTGCCGCCGCCCTTCATTACACCTTCGTCCGAATCGGTATCCTCCTCGTCAGCCGCAACGCTGGATAACCGGCGACGACTGCCTGCGGTGGAGCTGGGCGCATAATGTTGGTGGTGTTGTAGCAACTGTTGGTGCGGTTGCTGCAACGCATGGTACGGTTGATTCGGCTGATACTGGTGCGGTTGCTGCTGTTTCCCTTCCCACAGCTTGGACGATTCGAACTCTTCCCTATCACCGCCGATGCTGCCACAGCTGCGCACACGATCCAGCTGTTCCTGGCTTAAATTCTGATTGTTAAACAGAAGATCACCAGCCGATCTACGCTTTGCCACCAAAATCGATTTGGAAGATGAAGAATTGTCCAACATGGAGAGCTTGGTGCGTGAGTCTCCATTCGCAAGCAGAGCCGATTCGAAGCTTCCGCGCCAGGAAAACCGCTCGTAGTCACTGGCTTCTCCACGTTCCTCACCCACCATATCGCTGCCAGTCCCGGAATGATATTGATAGTTTCCTTGCGAGCGCTGATCGCTTAGCAAAAGATCATGACTTTTACTTCGAGGCAGTAGCATAGCGTAGGAAGACGATGATACAGACGCCCCTCCCTCGATCGTTCCTATCTCGTCTTCTTCCTCCTGTTGTCCGCCTGCAGGTGTTGTGCCGGGTGCTGTTGGTCCACCAACTCCTATCCTCGTTCTATGATGGTGGTAGTGGTGTGGAAGCTGCCGATCATTGCTTTCCGACGTACTGCTATCCTCGTCGTCCTCCGTTGTTGTTGCGGAAATAACCTGATGATGGTGATGGTGATGATGGTGGTGATGATGTCCTGCCATACTGCCAATGCCCACCGACGTATTACCGATGCCTGCACCGATACCAACACCACCGCCAACGTTACTGGTCATCGACTGTCCCGATTTTCGGTGGACACCTATACGGTGCTGCTTGGGAGATACGCTTGCGTGCGATTCCCCACTGCTTACCTCGTGCATCAGTGCCACCAAGCGGCTACCGATATGGTGCATTACCTTTGCTATCAGTGGTGGCGACGACGAACTATTCGCACTCGATGTTACGGCAACTCCCGAACCATTTGATTGCGCATCTACCGGTGGATCCTTCTTGGTTTCCTTACTTGGTGACTCGTTCGAAACGACCTTCGACAGAGACGCTACCAACCGTTGGTACACGAACGCCGTCTCTTTGCTCAGGGGCGTTTGATGATAAGGTGACTGCTGTTGCTGCTGCGGATGATGATGGCGATGATGCGCCACCAGCGGTGATTCTTCCTTCTCTGACAGGGCTAAAGCCACCAAACCGCCGTCACCGATATCACCTTCCTCATCCTTCCTAACGCTGCTATCGAACTTGTTGATGATCTGTCTACAGCTGGCCGAAATTTCTTCCTGCAGCCCAAACGGATTGCCATCCGCAACGGCCGCCGCAGTGCCCTCCAGATCGGAGCTGGTGTAATCGGAAGAATCGTACGAGTCCGACCACGTGTCCTCGCTGCTCAGGTACTCGACAATTTCACGCACCTGCTCGTCCCTGATGCCCGGTACCGTTTTCATCAGACGCGTCAGCTCATTCTCGAAGTACACCAGCTGGGGCGGTTTCGTTCGCATCCCTCTCGGGCGTGCAACCGGCGTACTGCCACCCTGCTGCGGTGTGTTCGACCCACTGACGCCCGGCGTCGAACTGCTCGAGTTCGGTAACTTTCTCGTGTTGGCCGAGGCGGCCACAAGCGATTTGAAGAACTGTCGCATCTTGGACATCATCAGGTTTGTTTCCTCGTCCGAGCTCCAGTTGTTGAAACTATCCTTTCGCACCAAGTTCACCATGCTCGTGCCTTGGGTGCTGCTTTTTGGCATGCTGCTAGAGGAACCGGGAGAAATAGGCAGACGGGATGCGTTGTAGGAAGGGATCTGATGTACCTCTGTCGAGAACCCTGCGTCACCGCCCTCCTTCATATCGTTCTTATTTTCTTCCAGTATTGGTTCCACCGTTGAGGAAGGAATTGCTTTCGACGAGGAGGCCACCGTTTGATCCTCCTTTAGCAGATCATCATTACTGCCAATAAATCCACTATCTCGACTGGTTTGCTTACGCGAATTCTCAATCCCTACGGGATGGAGAGAAGGACTGATCACACTATGCAAAACACCCGCCTCTCGTCCACTAGCCCCAACGAGTGGAGTTGAATGCAACGACGTATTTCGGCTGTCTTCCGACTCGGAGCAAACCCCGCCGGGACCAGTGTCACCCATCACGCCGTGGTGTTGTTGCTGCTCGGCACGGGCTAGTGCTACATCCATTTTTTTGGTCATAAACTTCTTCTTTCGCTTTCCCATCGTATCGTACGGTGATGATTCTGATCGATCTTGGTGCGAATGCAACGCGGACGATTCGTCGCAGGTGTCCGTTTCGGAGGAATGATCCACATCGGCACTGCCCCCTCCTACGGGGCCACCTCCTGAACCAGAACCTCCACCGATCATACCGGCCGTATCGTACGATGAGCCTGCCGACTGGCTAACGTTCGATCCGATCGACTCGTGATTATGTTCCGCATCCTTTCCGGCCAACAGCAAATTATCCAGCGAACTGTGGGATCTTGTTGCTCCGCGTGCCCGAACAAGCCGCTTCCGACGCTGTTCCGGACTCGCGTGACCCTCACTGTCGCTTCCCACACTACCACCACTTCCGTCCGATCCGTTCCCACCACCACCGCCGCCATTTCCACCTGCAGCGCTCCCCCGATCGGTACTGTTGTATCCAAGGAAGCCCGTGAGGAAATATTTTTCCAATCGCGACGAAGCCAAATCCGCCACCGAATCCGTCCCATTGTCCTCGTGGTCACGATCGTGGCTCTCCATGGAGGCACCGGACAAACGTGCCGCCGAAGCACTGCCCGAAGCGGTACCACTGCCGAGCGAATCATGCCCATCGCTACAGAGCGAGCTGCTTTCTTCCGACAGTTCGCTCTCCCCGTCATGCATGCCGCCTCCATATCCGGATCCGCCATAACCTTCCGATTCACCTAACGCTCCACCGACTTTGCTGCTTGTTCCGACCTCTCCGCTGAGACCGTAGAAGAAATATTTCTCTAACTCGGACGCTGACAGGCGATGGGCACCGTCCCGTGGCTCATCTTCTCCATCGTGACCACCTTCAGACCCATGATCACCCCGGCCGCCACGGCGACCCCGCCTGCGTCCCAGTACATCCGAGCCGCGCGATTCTATTTCACTATCCTCACAGCTTTCCTCCACGATCGTGTGGAGCGTAAAGTCGATCGCCGTCCGATTGTAACCGCGAAGTTCTTCCTCGCGATCGTTGGAAAATGACATTTCTTCGCTGGAATCATCCAAATCCGAATCGGTCGCCGTGGTCGTTGCGAACTCTTCCTCGTCCTGGCTGATTTCCTCCACCCACGAATCGTCATCTGCCAGACCATCCTCCAAACAAATTACCGCCGACAGTGTGCTCGATCCGGTCGACACCGTAACATTTTCATTTGCCGTCACGTTACCGTTTCGGGTTTGCATACCACCACCATCACCATTAACACCTCCGTCACCATCCCCATCAGCAGCACCATCAACGTAACGTTCCATTTCGCTACCGTACACCTGATTCGTCTCGTCCGCTGAATCGAGTCGCGCGCGTTGCACCGAATTGCCACCGGCCCCTTTGGGAACATGATCGCACTGCTGTGGCTGAGTTTCACCGACCCCATCCGCACTGCCACCATCGGACACACCAACCAGCTGGGCAGCGATCGACATTCGCTGGCCAAAAGCATCACAATCACCGCTACGATCACCACTGTTCACTCGCACGTTCTCACCACGGTAACGTTCCTCATCCATGACGGGTGCTGCTGCACACTGCACCAAGGGCGACTGCGAATTACAAGCGTGTTCCGTCAGCGTTCCACCAACCCCGTCCGATGGCGGGTTTTTTTCGTACACCTCCGTTGAACTCTTTCGATCACCGTCAGCAGCAGCAGCAGCATCACTACGCACCAACTCAACAACCGTCGGTGGTGTTGCGCTGCTCGTGTGTTCGTGATGGTGCGGCCCTACACCACTGGCACTACCCGATTGACTCTGCCCTGGCAGACATTCTGGCAGACTTTGTAATGAGCAAAGTGTTTCTGCTGCAGCATAATGATCATCACTTGCCACAGCAGAACGCTGGATATTGCTGACCGTGATCTCAGCGTGATCGTGATCGGACGAAACGCAAACAATATCGGCTACACCGCTGGGTACCGTTTTCGACCCCGTAGTCGTGGTTGTTGTGGGGGAGGAACTTGCAACGTTTACCTGAACTTCGTTCGACACAACACCACCTTCACTGGGAGGAAGAATGCACGATTCGTTTGGTTGTTCACTGTTGCTTTTGCTTTCGCTGTTGCTGTCCCTCGTATCGGAAGTGTCATCCGTGATCATAACAAGGCTCTTGTACTTGCTGCTACCACCTATAGTGGCTGCCGAACTGCTGCTGGGCACTGCCTCCACCGTATGGGGCGATCTTATGTCGCCCAAAGCGACCGATTCCGTATGCGTAGCCGTGGCGCCACTAACACATGCGTCCGTCGCGTTACTGACGCAAGTGGCCGCATTCGCGCCCTCTGCTGGTGTTGGTGTACGCACTCGATACACACCTGTATCGCGGCTGTTAATGCTATTACCTGCGTACGGCAGCAGTAGTACGGCTTGCTGGTGGTGGTGTTCGCCGTCGTCGTGTTGTGGTTTCTCCTCCACTTTTATGCTGCTGCCGTACCGCTGCAGACGGTGCGCCTGCTGCTGGCAGTCTGCATCGAGCGCACAGCCACTCGCTTCGGGTGCAAGGCAAGAAACGGTACCTTTCTCTTCTAGCTGCGGCCGCTGCTGGTATGCGTTCGATTCACCAACATTCGCGCAACAAGCTTGCTCGCCGTTTGGCAGTGGGCTGCTGCTTTTGCGGCTTCCCCCCGTCGATGCCGTGCATTGCACATTGCGCTGGTGATCTACCACCGTCGCCGTTACATCCGTCTGCACCCGCACATCCAACGGTGGTCGACTGCTGCCTACTCGAATCTGCTGTTCGATTGACACCTCCGCACAATTCCGAACCAATTTATCGTCCAACGGGCTGGGCCGCCGTACGCTGCCACCTTCTGTCTCCTCGCAATCGGATATGTTTTTCACTCGCTTTAGCACCACACCACCACCACCACCACCGTCAGCACCATCCCCACCGTCTTCGGCCCCGTATCCACCGATGGGGGGAAAACCTGCTACCTCACCGTAGCAGCTATGCTCTCCCTCGGTTCTTATCGATTGATTGTCGCTACTGTCACTGTCGCTTGGCCCTTCGCCATCGCTACCAGATCCGGGATTGATCACCATCACAGCATTGAATCGCTTACGGTTGCTTCTCGCACCGTGGGGATACCTTTCATCCCCCTCCTCATCGTCATCGTCATCCTCCCCATCGAAGCAACAACCATCATCATCATCATCATCATCGTCCTGTTCTCGATCACGATCGAAATAGTCTGCCACCTCGCCACCGCTATCCGAGTCAGAACTGCACTTTTCCTGCAGCGACGATGCGGACGAGTGGGACGAACTGTAGGAGCTATTGCCACCGCTGCTCCCGGTCAAATGAAACGAGTACTTTCCAACCTTGGGTTTTCGGCCCTGCTGCTGTTGCTGTTGATCGACTGGGGCAGCATTTTCCGCATCACTCGACGATGCACTCGACGATGACGGGGACGATCGGCCACCCGTCTGTGCCAGGTGGTACAGCAGCTCGTACTGCAGGTAGCCATCCTGTTCGTCTACACTGTCCGGCCTAATTTTAGAACTGTTCCCCAATTCACCACTGCCACCTGGACCCTGTTGGGAACCAGATGCTGCCAGCTGCCCACCCCCGGGAGGCTGCTGGTTTGGCTCCATTGCTTTCACCACAGTTCCACTAGCCGGATACGTAATGCCGTGGTCGTTCACGGGTTTGTTATCGGTATCGGAGCCCTTATTATCACTGCTAACATCACCATCCATATCGCTGCTCGGTGAAGCTTCGCGTCGTTGCTGTTGTGGTTGTTGCGTTGATGCCCGTAAATCGATATCGGTGTTATTTTGCGACGATCCTGCTGTACCAGTACCGTCGTCGTTGGTGGTGCCACTGCACAACAACCGCTGGCCGTCCATCGTCGCCGTATCTAACCCTGCCTGGTCGGTGGCAACCAACAATGGCGATGTTGCCGCAACACTCGCACGTACATTACTGTCCGGCGTAATCTCGCGTGCACGACCATTTGCCGTCTTCGTCTGCTCGCCAGTGACGATATCTTGCGCTTGAATGGGCTTCGCCAACGTTGCTGCCGTTGTAACGCTATCGTTGGCTGCGCTCGTCGTAACCGGAACGGCCAGCGGGAACTCACCTGTGCGTAGTGGTGGTACAACACCAGTGCCGCGCTGTGCCAGTTGTAGTGCAGTGGCTAGCGCGACCGCAGACGACGAACCGACCTCGTCACGATCGGATGAAGTCAACGAACAACGGCGGCTATCACTTACACCACCATCACCAACACTAGCGCGACGCATTACACCGTACGGCGGTGGCGTTGTAGCCGATGGTGCAGCTTTTTGCACATGATGCACTCTGCCGTTCGGTGCAGTGGTTGTCGCTTCAGAACCACTGGAACCACCACTGCCGCGCACGGTACCGAATGCACGGTCCGAATCCACGCCACTCCGTTGCCGTACGTTCAGCTGTTTGCACGTGCGCACTTTCGTGGCGTTGCGCTCGTTATCGCTACTGTCGTGGCTTTCGGATGTTGCACAGGTTTCTCCCAAATCGCGGCGTGAGGAACTACCACCAAACCGGCACGCACATTTCGGATGGTTCGGAACCTTCCTGTTACCACCGGGCGCCGTCGTTTCCGTTTCTGTTGCACCACACCGTACACCTGTTTCACTACTGTCCGCAAACTTTTTCCACAGTTGCTGCACCAAATCCGACCGCAGTGCGTAGTCCGATGATGCGTTCGTACCGGTGCCTTCTGCCGTATCGGCTGTACCGTGCATGAGCAACAGCTGCTGCTGCTGTTCGTACAGCCAGCTTTGGAAGGCCGCTATTGGCACGGGAACGGGCACCGGGACCGGTATCGGTACGTACTGCATCTGTCGACGGTTGCAACACTCACAGTGACAGAACGATGGTTCTGCACGATTGTCCAGCTTGCGGCCAGCACTAGCACTGTTCACCTTGGACGCACTGGTTGTGTTTTTGCACTGGCTGTGAGCGGATCCAACACATTTCGCGGTTGCCGTTGCCATGGCAAGCATTTCGTAGAAAAAGGCACTCTTCGTTTCATCCGCACCCGGCATCATGTCCGGCTCAAAGTAATCCCAATCGCACTCATCGAGCGAAGCGGCGGTTGTGCTGTAACGGTGGCGCTTCGCGTGCCGCACCGCGCTCGACGATGAGGTAGAGCTGCTGTCATATTCTTCCTCCTTGCTCGACGAGTCGGAACTGAAAAACACCAGCCGGTACTCTTCGTAATCCGATGGCATTACTCTGGAGCGGACTTGACCCTGACCGAACGATTGCATCCGCCCTGCCGCTGCTTCCGTTTCCGACGACGAATATCCTCCAAGGGTGGCCGATTCGTCCGTCAATCCATCCGCACTGCTATGACACTCATCTACAGAAATCACCCACGATCGCGGATGCAGAAAGAACCAAACCATTGGGTCCACCACACGAACGATTTGGAACGTTGATGATTTGAACAAAAGAGAAATTTTGCGTAAGAACCAAAGAAATAAACTCGGGGGCGCTAGAACCTAGCAATATTGTGCACCAAAACCTCCCAAACTAGACAACGTACGGGACCGGAGCCAAAGCACAAAGCTACCCAAACATATGTTAGTGTCTCAAGGTACAAACAAAGGTTAGTGGCAGGTTTGCAAACGCGTCGCGTACACCTACGATGCTTTAGTTGCTTCTCTTAAAAATAAACCACCTACGGAACAACTTCCCACTACATTACCACACTTGCAAGCGGCTTGTTAATACACCAAACACCACGCATATCGCCCAGAATCGATGCCAAAGCATTCCACACGCGTAAAGTAATGTCTCTCATTGCAACACTTACGATTGGCATTTGAAGATTTGCATTTGTTCTCCTCGCGGCGCTGCAGCACCACCTTCTTAAAGATCACGGCCGCCGCCTCAACAGCATTCTGTATTTCCGCCTCGCCCAGTGTGGTTTTGTTATCCTTCTGTGTAGCACGATGAACATGGGGGATAATGGGGGTGGGGTGATAATAAGATAATAAGACAACGTGCATTACTTCATACGCTCGGCTAAAACAACAATTACGCAAACATGACTTGCTTACCGATGATGGTTTATACGTGAGATTGATATGTTCATCGCTGCTATTATCGTCCGATTGGTGACCGGCACTTTCCGAGAAGATACCGTCGTCCAAAGATTTCGATACGTCCACATCTTGTCCATGGTTTCCATACTTTTCCTCCATCAGCTTGGAGGCCACAATGTCAAGGCTCTTCGAGTCACGTTTCTGCAACCGTTGGCGCTGGAGAATTTGTTGAAAAGCCGATATCTTCCGTTGGCCGAATGATTGAAAGCCTCCAATCGCTCCACCACCGGTACTGGTGGATGCGCCGGGGATGTTGCCAGCGAGCGTTGTAGCTGATCCACCGTACCCGCTGGTACGCGTATTGCTACTGATGCTCGATTCGGTCGCGATCCCCGGTGAGACCGAAGATGGTCCTCCGCTTCCACCACCGTCTGATGGTGTGTGGTACTGCGCGTAACCGCCCGGTTGCAGGTTAGATGATTTCGTACTAACTGTGCCACAGTCGAATGATTTTATATTCTTTCTACTGCGCGGCGATGGTGACGATCCGATCGCAGTCGATGGTTTATGCTGACGATCTTGCAGCTCCGTTAACGGTTTGGGTGAAGGTATTTTGGTCGTATCTAACTTTTTCGAGCTATACACCTGGAAAACAGAAAGAACGAGACATATTAGCAACATATAAATATTTAATTAATGATAAGACAATCATTTTGTTATCACAAAATGATACGTTGCGTCGAAATGAACTGAGTTCGTGTTCATGGGTTGAGTATGGACTGTTTCTAAAATTATTTTCAAGTTTAAGTAGAAGTTAGGGTTGGAATATTACCACTTTTCACGAACTTTTGCAAGATAGATTGTGAGGAATAGATTCTGTGCAAAGATTTCACAACTCTTACATACTTGCAAAGCTTTCTGAAGAACTGAACGAACGGTACAGATCTTTCGTTCTTTTGTCTCTAATAGAAATGTACCTCGCTTTCCTTATTTTGTTCATATAACTCACTCAACCTGCCGTTCCAGGCCGACCTACTTTACATTTCGTTCAACCTGCGTTGCGGGAAGTTCAACCTGCGTTCAAGTCATTCAACATGCGACATTCTACCAGCTTAACTGCTCGTTTAATACATAATTTACATTTAAAGCATAATTCTACCGACATGTCTATATATAAAGTTTAACCTGAGGACTATTCGTGAACTGCAGTAACTTTGACGAATAGAGTTCGTTCGTTCACTTTAAAGAACTCATCAAACTGTACAGGTTTAGTTCTTTTAACCCAATTCTACTCTGGACATACTTAATTTCATTTTGAATAAGGTCCACAAAGTGGGATCGAAACATTCCAGTAAAACTTGATAAGCATCCGGAAAGAGTCTACACTTGCTCACTCGTCCTACAACAAACCCTGCCTGGTACACAGTTTTACTAACCTGCGTATCCTTTTCTGGATGGGACAGTGAACGTCTGGTGACCGGTTTCGGGGGTTTTGCAGCGGGAGCTTCTTCCGAGATCGAGCGCATCGTTTCCGGTTTTCTCTTCACTGGTTCAGTGGTAGCTACAACAGTGCCAACGACACTGACACCCTCGGACATATCGACAATGCCGGTGCCGCTCATCTCGTCCTGCTGATCGTATATATCGCGTGATTTTCGACGCGATCGCAACCGATCCTTCCGGTTTGCGAGTCCATATCCAACACCCTGTTGTGTTCCACCACCCGAATCCGGACTGGAATCGTTCGGTACGCATGGTAGCCTTTGTTGTTGCTGTTGCTGCGGCTGTATCTGATGTACGTTGAACTGTTCATTTCCTCGCGAATCCTGATCACCATCCTGATATCGTATACCGGTCTCAGTTGGGTCCAGCGAAAACTCTTGATCCTCGTCGTAAAACTCGTCGTAACCGATCGCAGTCGAGTGTTGTCCACCGCTGCCGTACAGCTCGTAGCCCATCATGTCCTCTGCCATCGTTTGTTTTGCTTCGGCAAACGTTTTCTGTTTGGGAGATGAGGATGATGAGGTGGTGGTTCGTTTGTCTGTACACGGGCCCTGACCAGCAACGCTATTAACGCCGCCGATTAGCAGCTCGTCTCTGACGTGCTCTTGACGTACCAGTCTCGGGGAACGGCTACCACCCGGTCCGGTGCCACCACCGGTCGGTATCTCTGGTAGCATACGGCGCCCTTCGTTTACCGTGCCCATCCCCAGACCGGCCCGGGTGGTCGGTGTCATGGTGTACTCCTCGTTGCTGTGGCTCCGTACCTTGATCATCTTCGACGTGACCGCCGTCGAGAGGGTGGTCGATGACGAATGGCTAACACCTATACCGGGTATCGTACCCGCACCGGGCACACCGCTACTGACGGCCGATGCCGAGGGCGAGGTGTTCAAGTGCGTCGGGAAGTGCTGCTGTGAGTGAAAGGGACGTGGTGTAGGTGCGGCAGGTTGGGGAAAAAGAAAGGATGCCTTCTGACGCGGCGAGATGGGCATAAATTTGGGTCCGTGCTGGTGCACCGACAGTGAGTTCATCGCGACCGCCGGTGCCGTCCCCGTGCCGTCTGAACCGACGAGCGAGGAACAGGACGAGGCGGCCAACGGCATGGACATGATCACGGGTGCCGATTGTGGCCCCGCAACCGGCTGCTGCGCCTGCTGCTGTGGCGGCGGCGGCGGCTGCTGCTGCGAGGCTGGAAGCGTGTTTTGGCGTGCAAAGTCGGGAGATCGTTTGATGCTGTGCGGTGACAGTTGCTTTTTGGGAGGGGATGTGGGAAGCAGTTTCATGTGCTGCTCAGGATTGGGTAGTGTCGCCTGCCGGGTCATTGTGTAATTGCGTGCACCCGCCCGACTGCCGACCTGGTGCGGGCTAGTGCCGCTGCTTTCACTCGCCCCCGGTCCCGACTCGGTACCGCTGTCGGGAGATTTGTTAAACACTAACCGATTCGGTGAGGTGGGCAGTTGTCGCTGCTGCCCTACGGTCGGTAGAACCGATTGTTGCTGCTGCTGCTGCTGCTGCTGGGACTGCAAAGGCTGCGTTGACAGGGACGAAGAAGAAGGTGAAGAATGGGATTGGATCTGTAATAGGAACGGGTCGTTCGTGTTCGAAGGAAAGGTGGACTGACGTACAAAGGGTGGAAAACGCTGCTGCTGCTGCTGCTGATGTTTGCTGGACGCCGTATCGATGCCATCGCGTTCGGGCGATTTGGAGTACAGGTTCGTCCTGCTGTTCGGCGATGAGGACATCATAATTTTTGGACCGCTTCCGAGCGCCGGTCCAGCACCCGTACCACCGTCAATTAGCATCTCGTTCGGTTTGCAGGGTAGCGTTGATTGTCTGCGTATTTTGTACCGTGCCGCTAAGGGTGAACGATGATCCGAACCGGTCTCATTGTCCGCCTCATTGTCGGTGTGATACGGGCTGGTGTTGTACTGCGGGCTTGGACTAAGCTGCTGCTTAGGTGATACCGATACCGGCGGCATCAGATTGTTATTGCTGCCATAGTATATACCCTCCGGGTTCGGCAGGGTCGATTGTCTCGGTGGCATGGCACGTCGCAAAGCCGACGGACGGTGATTACCGCCGGCCACCTCCAGACCCCCATGTCGTTCCTCCTCCTCCTCCCCGTACTCGTCTTCGTCCGCCATCGAGAGGGGATTAAAGTAGGGATGTTTCACCAGCGACGGGTAGCTGCTTTGCGACTGCTTGCGGGGAAGGTGCGGATTGGGGTATGGTTGTACGTCTGGGTCCCGCGTGGAGCCGTTATCATCTTCTGCATCTACAAACAAACGAACCATGATTAATGCGGGTGTGTACAACAATCGCAGTCCGATACCTGCAAGGACTGCGCTACGAATTTTCCATTTTTTCGCATTGTTGCTCAGTCCTTTTAGCAAAAAAACAGTATGTCACTACCGAAGATGAGCTAAGTTTCAATGGTACTACACTATACATTCTCTCTCTCTTTGGGCGCATTAAATGCGAAAGCAGATGATGAGATGAGGGCTATGAAAAAAGAAGGTATAAACAAACAATCTACGGCTACAGAACTACGCTACGCTGGTGCTACAAATAAGAAACGGATTGTTCTTCCGGTCGGCATCCTTTCCCCCCTTTTGCTACGATGAAGTTTTTAAGATGAAAGATTGCAGTTTTAGCTGATCGTGCCCGAATGGTCCTTCTCTGCTGGACCGTGATGATGATGATGATGATGACGACGGCGATGATGAATAGATGATTTCGCCGGGCGACTTCACTTACTGGATATTGTCCACGAGCGACGAATGCTCTTCTTCAGCCAGTCCGTCGTCGTCGTCGCGGCTCCGGCCGGTAGGTAGTCTTTCGAGATCGAGCTACGACGCTTCAGATTGCTATCCGCATAATCGCTCATCCAATCGCTTTCGTCGGCCAGCTGGCTCGGTCGTTCGGGTCTGCAAAGTTAAAAGAGAAGTAAGCAACAGCATAAGAACAACGGTTAAGATGGAACTATTTCATCGTCCAAAGATGGCCAACCCCGGAAAAGCAACTCCCAAACACCCTCCCTGCAGCCCAACCCCTGATGAGCTGAAATGCGAAGAACCATTTTAGGGTGTGAAATGGGTGGGTAGCGAGAAAAAACAAACAAACAAAACCACACAATACCCGCGTGTACCGCAATGCCTACTTCGAAGATACACACATTTACCCGCCATCCTGACGTACAGCGCGCACGGCTGGTGTGGATATTAAAGTGCCCTAACCTATTTGAAGAATGATAAGTCACGTAAATTAATACTCCCAGTGCGGATATACCCGAGCGCGGTACCGCATTACCACAATGCGCGTGTTCCTTTGCTGCGGAAATGTTCCTTTTGGACTTTCGCGTACCACTTTGGAGACATTGGAGACTGCCTATTGCTCGAAACAAACCGTTTTATCGACGTAACGAATCGAATGAAACAAAATCATACTAATCAGCAGGAAAGAATGTGTGCAATTAGTACCTTGGCACGGTTGAAAGAAAATCACCACACACGTTCACGAAGAACTGGTCGTCGTCTGGGGACGTTGCCGTTCGGCTACTGCTGATGCGGGCTCATATGCATAAAAATGAGCTGACCATTCGCCCTGCGTGGTGCGCGCACCACCCCTTGCGCGACTCGCCAAAAAAAAAAACAGCACAACTTTGATATACACCCTCTCAACGCGAACACGCATGGGCATCCCCAACCCCCACTTGAGGGATGTTTGTAACAGCGCGCGCCTGTGTGCGTGTGGGTCCGATACACACGCTGACGGTTAATCCGGTGCGCATCGCACCAAACAAAACGGGTCGACCAAGTGACACTTGTGTTCGATTTGATTGGTATCCTGCATCGGCATGGCAACGGCAATGACAAAAGGGGCAGAGTTGTGAAACTGCAGCGGAAGTGTATCTGTGTGTGTTTGACGCCCCTTTCGATAACTCGTCGCCAAACGGAAACACCGTACAGCGTGCACTTTTCGATGGATTTGTTTGCTTCGATCGGAAGTGTGCATCGTGGAAAGAAAGGGAAATGGAGGACGTAGACGAACACACATACACGACGCGACCGAGGCTTTTACCCCTTTTCTGGGACGATGCGTAAGCAAAGAACGTAATTAATCATTCGACACATGTCTGTGGCTCCGGTAAGAAATGATTGTTTTTGTCCCCTTGGTTTTAGGTAGAATTTTACCCTGGCCGGTCGCTTCCAAGGAGATGCTGGACCGTGCACTGAAGGCTCAGCTATTTTTAAACACACATCGGGTCAAACTCACCTGCGCGCTTTATTCCACACACTCAAAGCCCCTGCTTTATCCCTGCACCAGCAGCGACCACACTAAATAACCCAGCACCGTTGAGAATCTTCCGCGTTCAGCTTGTTACCACCAAAAATGATTGTCTTCCGCTTGCTCCGGTGCGGAGCGAAAGTAAAAAATAACCACGGCAACCAATGGTCACTCGATTCAATGGGGAAGACCCTGCTGCAAAGATCTCCGGGACCATTCAACAAAAACCGTGTCTTTCTTGCTCAACTGTTGCTTGCGTTCTTTACATCTATACCACCAGCCACAGCTCACTTTGCACGCACCACTCGCAAACACCTGCACACACGCACACCAGCTACGGTTGCTGTGTACGCGGTTCCGATGTGCTGCGTGAGGGTGTGGGTGGTATACGCTGTTATACTGCGGCCGAGTAGAGCGAACCCAGATGTCCCGAAATGTTGTGTTGACAGCGTGCCTCACCGGAGCTTTCGTGAGCAGAGAAAGCTTCACCCGACGTTATTGCTCTCCTTTGCTCACGCACACGGCGAACGACAGGTGCGAATGGAGCAGCGCAGTCTCACGACTGCGAGTTCGACGGGACGAGAGCGAGAGAGAGAGAGCGCGAAAGAGCGAGAAGAGGGGAATTTTTCGGAAAAGCACAACCCCCGAAGAAAGGGAAATGTATCCCGGGAAACAGGATCGGGCGGGCATTTATCGTACGATGATGAGCGTTTTCATTTGTTTTGACGCGCGTACAGGTGTGTGTTTGTGGGGAAACAAAAGCAACAGTGCCTACCACAGCACACCACGATGGACATGTGTTGCTTCATCTGACAGGCGCCTGTTGCTAATTGTACTTTGTGTGTCGGTCGCTACTTGTGCTACGTATTTTTTTACTCTTCGCATTTATCTCCCTCCTTCATACAATGGCTCGTGCTTGTTTGTGTGCGTGTGGAGGGGGGCAACTTCTAGGAAGCGGTGCAACAGATTTTTCACCCCATCTGGTTGTGTTTCATCCCCTTCCTACCTACTCGTGTGTAGTATTGCATCTTTTGTAAGCTCTGTCCCATAATACGACACGGGGGCTCCGTGGAGAGCGATCGAAACCCTTCAACTCCCATCCAGCAATCTTTAAGATTCCGGATGGTGTGTTGTGTTTTAACTGGGAGCGCCGTTTTACCAGCAGGGCTTTCGGCTCGCCCGGATTGTGAGAAGAGTCGTACGTACGACGGTATTCCAACTGCTGCTGCTGCGGGCGGATATTCTGTACCGCTTTTAAACCATGAGGTCTTTCTGCTTGATGTATGATGCCTTTTTTAGCCGTGCTCTAACTCTATCAATCATACTCAATGCAGCTTCCGTCCCGCTCTCCATTGTCAGCACCTAGCTTAACCCTTCAGCTTCCATGCTTGCCAAGTCTGTTCCGTTCTGGACCAATCTGGTTATTATTGTGTAATGTAATCATTTCTACCCACAGTGATGGGGAACCTGTTCGCATCTAAATGAACGTTTGAGACTTGAAACAGCACCAAACGGAAGTTGTGTTTTTTTTGTGATATTTTTAGTTCCCATTTGTGTTTGTGTGTGTGTGCGTTTGAATGATCTTTTTGTTCTTAACACATTTTAATGTTGAATATGATAGTTGGGCCCATTTTTATCAACTGATATCCAGGGAAAACTTGAAAACTACTTGAACTCACGATCACGATTTTCAGAACTCAAAAGCTCAAAGAATTCTAGAGAACTCAGAAAACACGAACATTTTCGTGATTTTAGGTAAATTTTTATAATAAATCTGGTTGTAAGTTAGTGTACTAAAAACTATATTAAGAAGCTCCTGATTTTTAATATACTATAAGAGCGTATAGTATAGTCAGTTGAGAGGTTTAGTGAAGTTTAGGATATTTAATTTCAGGTAAAAACATGCGAAACAATTCAAAGCTGTAACTGCTGCTATATCTCAGTATATTAATATGAAGATCTTATCAAATATTGGAACTTTGAGACGTTGAGCTTTCGATATGCGTTGGAGCACCTCCAAAATACACACAGAATTCGCAAAATATGCCAGCATCTTACAATTGAAATAAAATAAAAACAAATTTTACTTCACAGTGAGACACTAATAGCGCAATCGCTCACGTGAAGAGTTACAGTAGGAACCTTCGTAAAAACAACTCCCGACAATCGCGTTCGTCCAATCGTAAAGCTCCCAAACATGGTAGGAAGCAGACGCAGCCTGTTGATAAAAATACAACCAAGTTCTACGGGAAACTTACATGTGCCGGGGGGCATCGAACGGTTTGCGCAGTGATTGCGTCACGCCATGTCCTAGCAGCGCACCGTCCGGGTGCATTTGTGAGGTAGTAGCGCCCGTCGCGGCCATGCCACCTTCCTGGTGGTGTAGCGGATGGTGATGGTGGGACGCACCACCGGCCACCCCGCCCAGATGCGGCTGCTGGGATGGATGGGAAGGATGATGCATCGGATGCTGCTGCTGGTACTCCACCACGGCCGGTGCGGCTCCATCTCCCTGTACGACGGCGGTGGAGTGATACAGGTTGTTGTTGGTGTGCAGCTCGGTTAGTGTGGGACGTGCACAGGAAGCCGTCGACACGGAAGAAGCAACCGACCCGGGTGTTGGAGGCAATCTTGCCCGTCCGCTAGCCATCGTGCCGCCGCACCCTTGACGTGTCTTCCGCGGTGTGTTTGTCGGCTGTGGAAAAAGCGAATGATCAGATGAGGTGATGTACTGTCCACCGAGAGCTGTTGGGGTGAAAGTGAGCAGTTTGGGGGTTTGGACGGAGGTTTGCCATACATATTTGTGTAAATGTTTGTTCATTTGTTTCTTTCTCTGTTGCGTTTCTAACCATACGCTTCAAACAGCGTGTTTGTGCAGGTGTCTGGGCCGGTCACTAACGCATAATTAAATTGTACGCAAGTTGCAAAAGGGCAAAACGCAACCCCCGGTTACATCGATACGTGTTGCCTGACGGACAATAAAGTACGGGGAAAATACGTCAATGATAGCTGTAGCGTATATCATCTGAACAGCCGAGAATCCGTTCTCCTTCCACCGCATTCTTACGAGCTCCGTTACGGAGTAGGAAGCGGTCAATTTCCTTCTTTCATTAGCAGAGATGCCGAACCGTCGCGCTCAAGATGTTGGGCGCACGCCAATGTTTGCGACCGGGCGGGTAGTGCGCGCGGTCTGTTTCCTTTTTACATGCTACATGCTTTTATGTAACACATTTTCACATTCGTCCCAACGGCAATCCCATCTCACCGCAACGCTGTACGGTCCACCAGATGTAACCCGGTGGTAACCCTGTTTGCGGACACTAAAACCGCGCCGTCCGTACGCAGTAATACAAAAAAGGCGCTCACACACACACACGCACCCGGGTGATATTGATTATTTTGGGTGATATCTTTCATCTCGTTAGTTTGCAGCACGCCAAACTAATAAAAGCCCTCCAAAATATGGCCCCCGTCCCATGTTTCGTCCAGTTCGTCCGGGATGTTTCTAGTGTCCTGTTCGCAACATGAGTGCTACAAGAGAAATATACTGAACTGAAGGCAGACGTAGAGAGGAGAGAAAACTGGAGCGGCCAGGATTCAATAAATGTTACGACCTACGGTAAGGCGGACGTGCGGTGGTATGGCCACCGGCCACCGAAAGAACCTCCCAACGACTTGATTCTCGTAAGTGTTGTAACATTAATTGACGAGCGCTGTTAACGACCACCTCGCAACAGCGAACGCCATCCGGTTAATGGTTAGCGTTAGAGCTCTTATGCAATCGGTTTTAATTCTTCTCGGCACGTGAAAAAGGACGGTCGATGTACGGGTTGCGGTTACTACGAAAATCTACTTAAAAGCGAATCAATCATTTCAACATGAAACGTCAAAAGGCAGGCTTTGAAATGTTTCAAACACTCGCCCACAACAACAGCCTACGAAGATCCAGCCCGTACTATCCGCCCGTCACAGCAGAGGGTGGGTTTTTTGTTTTCTAAAACATTGAGAAATGGGGTACTGCGGCATTTCTTTCCGGACTCCTGCTGCCCGGGCTGTGTGACAGCAACAGTGTCTTCCCTCGGGGCTTTAACTTGTTGCTTGTTTGATTGCACCTTGCTGTTGGTACCCAAGCCTACCCACAGGTTGACTAGTGAGGACTCGCCTGTACAGTATCGGACAAAACAAGTGCAACTCGTACGCAAGAGCGAGAAACCCCTTCTATAATTTTAACAATTTATTTCATATTTACTTAAAGAACCAAGGATTTTAATGTTAAAAAATCATTATCAGATGTTTCGAGAAACGAGTATGAAGAACGATTCACTGCTGAACCAACCATTTCTATAATGTTTTCCTCGTTTTTAAAGCTATTTCACATTATTAATCTATCCGAACGAGCTGTAGCATAAATGGCGCCTGATGCATCAAGGTTTGTTGACCAAAAATCTGTCTGCCGGCATGATACAGGCCAAGTATAGTGAAGGTACAGTATATACCGTCCTCAATCATCAACAACCAGAGAGGTTTCCTTAACCGTCGTCTTCTTTCATAGCACAACAACCTCAAGAGGTCTAGGGCCTGCATATTTTTGGTTTTCTTTGACTTAATTTACCAGTAGCTGGGGATAATCAGTCCTTAGTACGGGGGATTGGTCCAGATGGGATGCGACGGCGCTACATGAAAGTTGTAAAAAAAAGCTTAAGGAGTAGAAAATTAATAATAAACTTATTTTTCTTATTAGTTGCTCTTGTTATCAAAAAGTAGTTTTTAGTATTTGGACGGCAGTAAAGAAAAGTTTTTTGGCGGCCCGGTGGCATGATGGCATCGGCGCCAGTCTTCACACGAACGGACCGGACCAAAATCCCATTAGGACCAATCCCCATCTGGCTGTTGAGCCGATAAAGAAATAAAAGAAGACGAAAAGTTTTCAGAATTACTTTGAAAACTTTTTTCTTACTAATTTTCCTAAACCGTGGATCTTAATTCTCTTTTACCCATGTTTTCGCTTGCTACAATCTTTTCTTTTCTTTCCATGCTGTCGCACCAGTTGCACTTGTTTTGTCCGATACTGTAGCTCTACTACAGTGCTACTGAGATGAATTAATTCCTTCATTTTAAAGATGCCTCTGTAATGTGTGCAGAGAGTAGGTTGTCTGCGGCAAATAACAAGCATGCTTCAGCACACGTGACAGCGTTTATTCCTTGTTTAGACCAGGCGTCGCATAAGCGGAATATCTCTAGCGGCCACAAACTCGGCTACGGTTACTCGGGAATGGTAGAATTTATGGAATTTTTCAACACTTTATCGCTATATACCTTTTCTCAAGCCGCTTTTTTCTCTTTTGAACGCTGCCCGGCGGAACTGCCGCAATGCTGGGAATGCTGCACGTTTGGGTGTTAATTAGCGGCCCGGTGTTTGAAAAGTATGTCCCTCCAACGAATTCCACTGTACGCCGCTGATCCTTCACCCCAAACCCCGCTTAATCCATTGCGAGCAAAGGTTGTGCACACACACGCCGTGTGTGGGGGAAATGAACGTTTTCACGCACGTAAGCACCAAATTCCGGACCGCGCACACACACTTACACGCACACACACAGAAACACGATTAAGCTTGCAAAACCGAAAATTGGGATCTTATTTGCTGCTCCCTTTTTTTATTTTACGCTTGCTGTTTTGTCAAGAGCAATAGAACCACACACAGGCATGAAGGAAACAGGGTTAGCCTCCAACTTTCCCAGCGCTGATGAGATGGGATTTCGATTTTTGTTGCTAGTGTTGGGTGGTAAATTGTGGTTGTGTTTTTGGCTACCTATTTGTTGCTCCCCCCCGGTTCGCTTATTGTCGTGTGTATACGCACTATACCCAGGCGTTGTATGATTGATTATTCTGCTGGGATTGGCGGCTGGCCGTTGGTTGAAATTGAGCAAAGCGAAAGGATTCGCACGCGACACCGAACCCACCGACAAAACCCGCGGCCAATTCTTCTGGCCAAACGTATACGCACACACACATATACATGCACACACACACACTTACACTCACACAAATACAAATGCACGTAGGTGCTGTTGGGCACACACAATCGAATCAATGGTTGGGCCTGCAAACAGGTGAGAGGGCTTTTTGGGTAAGCAGCAGTTGGGTGCTGGGGATGATACAATTAAAATCGTACTTTCCCGTGCTAACTCGGACGAGGCTACAATTAACGACGGACAACAGCGACGGAATGACGACGACGACGACAGGGCGATGGAGTGCGGGTGTGAGTAATATACACAAAAAAACACTAGCTGCTTCACATGACGGGCCTAATTTAACTACTAGCGACTAGCCGAGCACAAACAGAACGCAACACAAAAACCGCACAACTCCTCTACACAAAACGCTTCATATAAATCACTTCAGCCGCGCTCGCCTTGAATAAATCAACCAACCAACCAACCAACTAACAAAAAAGTGCTTCCGAACTTTGCAAAACGTAGCCACCACAGTGCACGCAGCCTGTGCCCTGGCCGTGCAGGACTCACCAACACCATGGCACATCGAGCGACCAGTTGAATATTTCATTCTTCCCTATCCCCACCATTAAAAACCACGGCTCTCCGGTGTGTACATGCGTACGGTGGAGGCGCACCAGTGCGGGTGATTCGTTGGTTCGAGGTTCTCCGCTTCCAGGCAGGGGAGTCGTCCTCGTCGTCGTGCAGCTCTGTGCGAGGCCTCCCATCGGTAATGTTCGGGATGGTAACACAAACACACACACACACACACACTCTTTTTCATCCGCTCGAACGAAACGAAAGCGCTTTGGAGATTTCCGAAATATCCTTGCAACGGGTGAAAAGCTCGTGCCACTTTCCACGCGCAACAGGATAGCGAAAGGATCCCATGCGGGGACGGTACTTTGCCCCCGTTCGTAAACCGGAAGTGTTACATCTTTAAGCGGGTGGTTTGTGGAAAATAGTGGAACGCAATGTTTTGGTGTTTTTGAATTTATTTTCCAGAAAGAGTATAGTTGCTCAGTTGAAACTCCGTTGAATTCGTGTGGCATTGCTAAAATGCAGGGTTACTCAAGTGGGGGTGTTGATCGTTTAGAAAAAAGATTTTATATTTTAATTACAGCTACAACTCGGGAAATGGAGTGACGTGACACTCAAATTACATGAATTCGAGATACGCGAATCTCAAGATTTGGACAGTTCGTGGAATTTTGTATGTTGAAATCAATTTTTTATTTTCCAATTTTAAATTTTTCCAATAACACGTTATATTTTCCTATTTTAGTACAAGCTGCTTTGGCTAATATTTTACTCTAACTGTCGAAATAAACGTATTAATATTAAATAGGAATGTAATTCGTAAAGTAAAAACAGAAATCGATCAATGAATAATAAATATAAACGTTATTATAAATGGATTTCGACTTACGCGCATCTATCTTTCGTGTATTATATGTGTAATTCAGTAAATGATTGTACATGTCTAAATTCTGAAGCTTAATAATAATCTTTCGAGTGTATTAACGATCCACTTGACTACACGGCTGCAACGTCTTTTGCAGAAGTGGATTCTTCTGAGAG